>NC_058130.1:515598113-515646416 GCF_016433145.1 Gracilinanus agilis | reverse complement strand
CCCTCCCCTTCCCTCCCCTCTCCTCCCATTCCGTCTCCTCCCCGATTATCCCCTCCCTTCCTCTCCCCTCGCCCCACCTCCCCTCCCTTCCTCTCCTCTCCCCTCCTCTCTTCTCAGGTGTCATGTCTGAAGAGCATGCTAGTTATAGATATGAGAAAGGACTTATAGGACATAAAGCACCAGAAGTTGTGAATTCCCCCTTAGCTCTACTTGTGCCTTATTATTCTTAAGCTTGAAATTTGGCCCCACTCTTTCCATGGATATTGTGGGTGGAAATGGCATGGGACATTGTACTCCCCAAATTATAGAAGTGTTTCAGGCCAAACTCTAAGTAGGAAAATTCCTTTGCTTCCTTGCATCCTTGTGACTACTAACCCTGTGACTAAAACATCCCATAACTCCTGATAAGACCCGGCTACATCAAAGGGAAAGTCTGGGGAGAGGATTATCCTCCTTGTATCTTCCTTTAGGTTTTGAGATGGACATAGAGATACACCTCCAGGCTATGCCTTGATGCCATGGGGGTGGGGTTGTATCTAAAGCATCTATCTATCATCTATCTGTCATGTCCCCAAAACTATGAGGGTCATCCCCTATGTCATCAGGCTTACCAAACTCTGCCCCACCCCCTTATGCCTGAGTGCATACCCTCCTCAAGTCACTCTTGCCTGTTGTAAAGAGTATAAAGAACCCAGAAGAGATGTCTTTTGGGAGGCAGCTTTCCATCTATGCTGTCCTCCCAGCCAAATTCAACATGAATTCTAAATGAATTAATTTCTCTTTTTATTTTTAAGATAAGTTTTGGAGTCTTTCATTCTTGCAAAGGGTGCCCTTCCCAAAACCAGGGGGTTCACTTCAAGCCCCCCCAACATAATGAATCCCAGGTTTTGGGGAGGGTGTGTTTTATATTAATTGCTCTTACTATGCCTTGTTAGTAAATACCCTTGCTAAAAGCTAAACAAGTCAATTGGCTAATTAATAGCAGGAAGCATACTGGTGGGGGTTTGTGAAAACAGAATAGAACTTCTCAGGGGTAATCCTAGAACCCTGAAAGAATAAGTAGTCAACTAGTCCTCTGGGAAACCCACACCATGCATTTCAGTGCCTGTTGAGAAGTGTCTCCAAGTAGAATGTTTCATAGTATAGGCTGTGTCCTAAGGCTTCTTCTCTTTCTCTCTATATCAAGAATTATTAATGTGTGTGTGCATGTGTGTGCATGTATGTGTGTGTGTGTGTGTGTGTGTGTGATGGAACCCTTTGGTAGCCTGGCAAAAACCCTAGCTAGATGGCAAGCTGGTCCAGGAGTTAGAAAGACCTGAGTTTAAATTTGGCCTCAGCAATTTACTAGCTGTATAACCCGTGGCACATCACTTAACTTGTTTGCCTCAGTTTTCTCATCTGTAAAATGGTGATAATAATAGCATATATCTTCTACAGTTGTGAGGATCAAATGAGTTAATAATGGTAAAGTGCTTAGCATAGTGCCTGGCACATAGTGAGTGCTACCTAAATGTTAGTAATTAGAATTATTCTCAGAAAAAATGTTTTTAAATGCACAAAATACATAGGATTACAAAGGGCTGAAATTTAGTTACACAAATATTTTAAGCATCAGACCAACAAAAAGTTCATGGACCACAAGTTAAGAATCTCTGCTTTATACTATCTCATTTGTTGATCTCATAAGCTCTCATAGGTTCAATTATCATCTCTGTGGAAATGAGTCTCAGGTCTATATATCCAACCTAGTCTCTCTCCTCAACTCCAGTCCTTCAGACATCACCTTTTAGATGCTTTTGGACATCTTAAATTACATGTCTCCTGGGCATTTCAAAATTAAAACAGAACTCGTTATTCTCCCCAAGTCTTTCCTTCTTCTAAACTTCTCTACTACTCTTGGAGGTGCTGCCATCTTTGTAGTCATTCAGGCTTGTAACTTTGATTTTGGCCTTGATTCCTCATCCACATCCACCCCCTATAGCCAATCTGTTGAAAAATCTTTTCTTTTTTTTATCTTGGCAATATCTCACACATACATCCCTTTCTCTCTATCCACATAGCCAACATCTCCATTCAGTTCTCACTCAGGCATCTGCAGCGTCCTTCTTCCTGGTCCTTTGGCTTCAAATCTTTTCCCCATTCAGTTCATCCTCCACTCTGCTGCCAAGGTGGTTTTCCTAAAGTGTGAATATAGGAAACCTATCCATGTAATTTTCCTACTCTAATGACTTGCTATTTTCAGCATCGGTCAGTTAGTAAACAAGTATTTGTTCTGCCATGTACCATGCTAAGTGCATCAAATATAAAGTCCTCTGACATGTAAAGTCCTTCATAGTCTAGATCCTTCTTTCCTTTTTGTTCTTATCATTTTATTCTTCTCTATGTAGTCTATGATCCAGCCATACTGGCCTCCTTGCACACGACATTCGATTTCTCATATCCATGCCCTATTCCCTCTCTCCTCAGTACCAGAGATGCTCTTCTTTCTCATTTTTGTCTTTTCCTTTTCCTGATGTTCTTCAGGACCCAGTTCAGACCTCACCTTCAGCAGGAGACCTTTACTGGTCCCAACCAGCTCTCAAGGTCTTTCACCCTGAGATTAACTTCCATTTGCTCTCTGTATATTCTTTATGCACTTGATTATTTACATATGGTTTCCACCACTAGAATGTAAGCTCCTTGCAGTCAAGGACTATTATTTGCCTGTCTTTTTACTCCAAAGTTTAGCACTGTGCCTAGGAAAGGAACGTAGCAAGAGCTGGAAAATTGTTTCTGGACAGAAAGAAAGCTGGGATTTTAGCTGCCAGGAAATTCAATATGAGTGAATGATGTGACACATAATTGCCAAGAAAAAAACAAAACAAGAAACAATACCCACAACGAATTCAATATTAGATAGAGGCAGAGAAGTACAAAGTCTAGCATATAAGTAATAGTACCAGCTATACTTTTTCCTGATCTAATCATACCCAGAGTATAAATTTTGTTCTGAATATCACATTTTAAGATGATTGCTGAAAAACTGAGAAGCTTCCAGAAAAAAGGGGTAGATTTGGGAAAGGCAGTATGCCCTGGAAAGAACTCAGTGTTGGCTGTGCTTCTTATTACTTGTGAGACCTTACATAATAAGTTAATTTATCTCTTTTGGCCTCAGGTTTTTTCATCTGTAAAATGGGGTGAAGGAGAGGTTAGATATGTCATAACTAATATCCTTTCTAGGTCTAAATCCTATGATTCAAGGATGGCGAGGGGTCTGAAAACAATATCATACCAGTAATTGGGGATATTTAGCTTGGGAAAATTTTTGAAAGGCACAATAGTAACAAAGTGGGATATGATAGATGTCATCAATTATACTTAGGGCTGTCCTTATGTTCTTTACTGAGGTTCCTTAATGTGAAACCTGTGAATTTGTTTTTAAAAATATTTTGATAATTGTATTTCAAAATAATTGGTTGCCTTTGTAATTCTATGTGTTATATTTTATTCATTTAAAAATATTCTCCTGAGAAGGAGTTTCTTAACCTTTTTTGTTTTGCCTTCCTTATTCAGGTCAGGATTTAGATTTGAGCAATCTAGCAGGTAGAAGTTACAAGAGAAGATTCTGAAACTATATGCAATTTTTTTCTAGTGGTGAGGGCTAGCGACCAGTGGAAAAAGTGGCTTAAGTTGCTAGTGCACTACTCCTTACTAAAAGTATTTTAGTGGGAAGCCTGATAAACTCAGTATCAGGGATACCATAAAAAGGATCCTTGAAGTTCATTTCTAAAATCTCCTTTAAGCTTAACATTCAGTGAAAGTGCAAGTCTGACCATAATATTCCCTCTGTAAACTTTAGTGGCTCCCTATGTCCTCCAGAATCAAATGTAAATCCTGTCTTTGGCATTGTCAGTACTTCACAACCTAGCCCCACCTTTGCAGTGTTCTTACTCATTATATCCTTACTGTCACCATTCACTCATATTGATATAAATAAAGTACTGTCATGCTCCTTGATCCAGTAATACTGGTGTCCTTGCTGTTGCCAGAACAAGATATTCCATCTCCTAATTCAGAGCATCTTCTCTGGCTGTCCCTTATCCCTCCTCTTCTCTGCTACCAGTCTTCCCTGGCATCCTTCAGTTCCCACTTAAAATCTCACCATCCACAGGGAGCCTATTCCAATCCTCCTTAATTCTAGTGTCTTTCCTCCTGTTAATTATTTCATATTTATACTATTCATAGCTTGTTTGTATATACTCATTTATACGGTATCCTTTGCATTAGATTTTGATCTCCCTGAAGGCAAGGACAGTTTTTTTTTGCCTTTCCTTCTATTTACCACACTTAGCATGTTGCCCGGCACATAACAGGTACTTATTAAATACTTGTTGATTGACTGATTAGGAGACTGAGGCAAAAACGAATCTGAAAAATTTAAAAGACTGTACCCTATAGAACTTTAAAAAAGAATTCCAGGACTGAAGACTTCTATATCTTTCATTGGTAAGACATTCCATTTAAAGAATTTCTTTGAACTCATTTTCAAATCTTTGGCTACTAAAAGACAAATACTGCAGTAGAATTATTCTCCCCCATTCCCTTCCCTTCCCCTTTAGGCTGAACTGGCCCATCATCAGAGGGAGAGGCCCCAGAAGAGGAAACAGCCTTTGTAGTGGATGGACTCCTCCCAAGTTCAGTAGAGAACCTCCCTGGCTTGACATCTGCCAGATTTTCTCCCTGCTTCAAAGGGATAGGGGAAGGCAGTGACCCTACCCAGCCCATGACTTTTTACAGAGAACACAGTCCCTTTTCTGCTAACAGCCTGACTGGCCTGACCGTAAACCTGTGGGGAAAACCCCCCTAGTTCTTGATATTGAGTTGTAAGGAAGTTCTTGCCCAGCTAGCTTTCCTCCCTCTCTGTCTTAGAGGGGACTCCTGGGGCACTGATGTCATCATGGGTGATGGCTCTATTCTCAATCTTAGTCAGGCAGGGAAGGGAGAGAAAGAGAGCCAGAGGGCTGGCCATATCCTTTCCTCCTCCCATAGGATCAGAGAGGAAGGGGTGGATGGAGGAGGCTGTTGGCCTGGGAGGGTAGGTGTTAAGGTTAGGGCATTTAGATGTTACATTAATAAAGGGGTATAGATAGCCAGGGATCTAGGGAATTTTATGGGAAAATCACCAAGACTTCTTGTTAGAAGAGGAAATCAAAGGAGTTGATAGAGACAAAAATGATTCAGAGACTATACGTTTGGGTGTGCAAGAGGGTGGTGCTGCCATTAAAATGATGGGGAAATAAGAAGTGTGAGATCATTGGTTAGGAAGGTTCAACTAATTTAGAAGTTCAACTAGCATAATTGCTTCGTTTTACAGCTGAGGAAATTGAGACCCCAGAGAGGTTAGGTCACTTTCCTAAGGTCATATCAATAGTAAATGGCAGTGGCAGGATATGCGTGTAGATTCTTTGATTCCAGATCCAATAATCATTCTACTGCCCCTAAAAAGAATGTATATAGAACTGAGTTCTTGACGTTTAATGTGTCCTGGTCCCCATGAACAATCTGATGAAGCTCAAGGACCCCTTTTCAGAAGAATATTCTTAAATGCATGAAATAAGATTGATAGGATTACAAGGAAAACTGTATGGAAATATAATTATAAAAATATTAAAAAACCTAAATTTATGGACACCTTGGCATCTATCCATGGGTCTAGTGATCTCAAGTGAAGAACCTCTGATCTAGAGTTTGAAGGAATGTTCAGTATCATCAGAGAGAGCTGGGAGGAATGTAATATGTTCTTTTTCTCCTTCCTCATTTTATAAACAAGGGCAACAGTCACTTGTGGAGGAAGGAAAATGATGAATCCTGCTAGTGTCAATCAGCTTATAACTAAAGGTTCAGAGATGTTTTGCTATGCAGGACCTGTGAAATCATTAGGGCAGGTGAGAATGTGCTGATGTTAGTATTAATCTTGCTGGTGATTACCGGGTGCCACTCAATGTCAAATTGAGATTGGTAGCTAAACTTATTTACATTTGAGAATCAGTCTTGTGGCTCTTAAGGATGCTAAAATCCTACTTTATGGTTCTACATAATTTATTTCTTATCTTTTAGTGTTTCAGAATGAATGAAAACTCTCAAACATAATTAAAATTTATTTTGGGTGGTTTGCTTTTGTAGAATTAGAGAAACAGAAGTGGACAAATTCTTTGACTATAAAAATGGCCTTCCACACTACCAAACTGAGTCAGAATTTTATTTTTAATTAGAAAATGAGTGTGGCTGAACTTGCTTTATGCTATTTTCCTGTACCTGGAATGTACAACCTGATCTCTCTTTCTCTCCTCCAACAATGTCCCTGTTTGTTGGAATCCTTCTCTTTCAAAACCCAGTTCAGGTACTTCCTTCAGCAATGCTATTATTGTGTTAAGGAATCCATCAATCTTCCTGGATTCTTTTCTTCATATCCCTGAGCCTCCCCAACCAAAAATTATTTCCTTCCTCAGATAGATCTCTCTTAGCACTAAATTTGTACCTCTACTATACATCTAATTATAATAAAAATTAGAAGTGACTCTGGGCAAGTAACTTAAATGCTCCAATTTTCACTGACCTCATTTGCAAAATGAGTATAGTAATGCTATTTTGTCTCACAGGGTAGTTGTGAGGAAAATACTTGATAAATCTTAAAGTTCTATGTAATTGTGAATAATTGTTATTAATGACTAATATTTCTGTATACATTTCATCTTTCCACCTAGATTATAAAGTTTGCAGGTGAAGACTCATGATGATATTATTTATTTACCTTATTTCTCCTAACAGCATAGCATCTTGCACAAATAGGTTCTCAAAAAACTTCATTTAAAATACACTTTGTAAGCAAATAAAATAAACTGGAATCCTTTGCTGCAAGGAGGCACTTTTGACCTCATAGTTATCATTGATATTTGAGGGGATATGACTCATGATTGGAATGCCTCTAGTAGGGGATATCATATTCAAAAGAAACAGGATAAGTAAAAGGGGTGAGGCAGGGAAGTATTGTATTTTAAGAAGAATACTCATGTGAGGAAATCCCGGAACCAGAGGGGGAAACATGGTGAGAACTCTTTTTGGGTCAATGGAGGTAGAAACAGAAGTAGTTTTATTACGAAATTATATACTAGACCACCTGGACTGAAAGAAAATGGATAAAAAGCTCAGGAATCCCATTATAAGCCCTGCTTAAAAGCATTATATAGTAGCACTGGGAGACTTCATTTATTTGGGCTTCTGCTGAAATTTTCTCTGCACAAATGAGAAACTATTTCTTTATCATTGGATTTTCATCTCTTTTCCTTACAGAAATGTTCTTTTCCTAAACTATTTGCATATAAAAAGGTTGGCAATGATCTTTCTTTCTTTCTTTCTTTCTTTCTTTCTTTCTTTCTTTCTTTCTTTCTTTCTTTCTTTCTTTCTTTCTTTCTTTCTCTCTTTCTTTTTTCTTCCTTTCTCTTCCTTTTTTCTTTCTTTCACTCTCTCTTTTTTCTTTCTTTCTTTGTTTCTTTCTCTTAACTTCCATCTTAGAATCAATAGTGTTCCAAGGCAGAAGAGTGGTAAGGGCTAGGCAGCCACCTAGTTGCTCCCTCATTTCAATTTTCAAAATATAGAAGGACATAGGGTAGTTAGATGCTGCCTATTGACTCCTTTGCTTTTCTATTCTAACAAGAAGTCTTGCTGATTCTTCTTTAGCATTCCCTAAATCAGTGGATAGAGAACCAAGCCTACAGACAAGAGGTCCTAGGTGTAAATTTTGGCTTCAGACATTTCCTAACTGTGTGACCTGGGCAAGTCACTTAACTCCAATTGCCTTGTCCTTATCATTTGACTTTGAATCAATAATTAGTATCTATTCTAAGACAAAAGATAAGGGTTTATAAAAAATATGGAAGGACTAATAAGGAAGAATTCTGGATCAAATTATCACTAACATAGAACAATTAGGTTCTGGTGGATGGAAATGACGGGAATTCTAGTAAAAAGTGATCATTACATTTCAGATTTTGTGATAGAGAAGATAAAAATCAGAAAGGATCTAACATGTACTCAAGATGGAGGTGGGGAAAGCAGATTTCAGTAGGCTCAAGAAAAATATAGCTATGTTCCCCATCAAGATGGACAAAAAGCTCTCAAGATTGAATTTCAGAAGATGCAAAAAAAACCCCCAAAACAAACACTTATGACAAGGAGAAAAAAGGGGAGTTGTTTAATGTGTCTAGTGTGGATACTTGGGGAAATCATCAATTAATTTAGAATCTGTATATGCATATATATATACATATATATATATATATGTAAGCAAAATATGTAATAGAGGATGCTTTGTAAAGACATGGCACAGATCTGTAAAATTAGTATCAAGAGTCTTAAAGCTCAGGGAGAGCTAGACTTGCAAGGAAAACTAAGCTCAACAGAAATGGGATATTAAAATTATATGGGGAATAAGGGGATGAGAATAGGACCAATGCTTAGGGTGGATGGGATGATGACAACTGGTGAAGAATAGAAAGCAAAGATGTTCAGATGTTCAGTTCTAATTTTGCTTTTCCTTTCCCTGATAAGAATGACTGGAAAGATAGAGGAAGAAATGGCTGGGGAGGAATTGACCCAGGACAAGTAAGGAAACATTTCCTTGATCTTGATGAGTATAAATTATTTGGAATTTATTAACTATACCTTAGGAAACAGAAACAGCCAGCAGATGTGATTGCTTGAACCACTGTGATATTTGATATTTAGTGAAATTTGTGATATTTGAAATATTGTAGAGAATAAGAAAGGTCATATTGTATTGTGAAGTGGTGAAGGGCAAATACTCTTATTTTCAAAACAGGGAGAAAAATGACATCTGGAAATTATAGACTGATGTGTTTGACTTTGATCCCTTTTAAAATTCTAGAACATAATATTAAAGTGATAGCTAATAAAAAGATAGAAGAGGAAGTAATAGCCAAAAAGAACGAGTATGATTTTCATCAAAAACAGGTCATTTCAGTGTAATATTATTTACATTTTGAGATCAAAGGAATAATGTAATATTGTTTAATTAGATGTTAGCCAAACATTTGACAAAAACTCATGCTATTCTTAGGAAATGACTGGAAATATAGGCTAGACTTAGTATGACTGATTAGGTAGAATTACAACTCTTGAATGTTTAGACCCACAGATAAGTCATGTGTTTCAATATCACATTGAAAAGAGGTCTTAACTTGAGTGACCTGATAGTTCCTTCTGGGGACAGAGCCAAGATGGCGGAGTAAGGCAGAGCAATTCAAGGTCACCATCAGAATCCCCTCTACTCAATATTAAAAAAACACCACAAAATTAATATAGGAGTGAAAGAACCAACAAGGAGACAGACAGAAACAACTTTCAAGAAAATAAAGACTTAAAAGTTAAGCAGACAACAACTGAGGCACTGGGGTGAGAGGGGAGCACAGTCAGCAAGACTGTAACAAGGAGTGAAGAGCAAGTCAAGAGCAAGTCACTCCTCCTACCCCACAACTGCTGTTCCAGGTTCAGAATATAAGCAGGAGCCAACATGCAGATCTTGAGACCCTGCCCGGGCAAAAAGAGGTCCAAGTCAACACAAACCTTTTGAGGTTTCAAACTTGTGGTGAAGTCAGGAATCCCAAGGCACTCTGTGCTGAAGTGGGCTGATCCATGTGGGCTCAGAGGAAGTCAGGAGTCCCAGTCTGGAGGTCTGGATTTTTTTTTGCCAGGGGCTCAGGGTAGAGCCCCAGGACAGGGCAAACAACTGTGTGCCTGATTGGGTCAAGTACACAGTGAGACCAGAAACTTTCACCTAAACCTGGGATTAGAATTTGACCAGCCCCTGACCTGATCAAGTTAGGAGTGAGATCAAAGACTTATGCCCAAGCCTGAAGCAAGCCTTTAAGCTATCAGCATCTCAAGGGTAATTTGAATCAGCAGTGGGAGGAGGCTCTCAGATCTCCAAGCCCTCAGTCCATCATACTACCTTGGAAGAACTAAAACTGACAGAAACTCCAAAAATAAGCTAAGGGCAGCATCAAAGAAGGGTTGAAGTTTAAGAGGGTAACCTAACTTCCAAGAAAACAGAGCTACCTAGAAAAAGGTAGGAAAAATGAGCAAACAACAACAAAAAAAATCACTTAACTCTGAAGACTTTTTATGGAGACAAAGAGTGAAGTACAGATCTAGAAGGGGACAGTGAAAGCAAAGCAAACACATGCAAAGTCCAAAAGAAAAATGTGGATTAGACACAGATTCTGGAAGAGCTCAACAAAGACTTAAAAAACCAATTAAGAGAGGCAGAGAAAAAGTGGGGAAGAGAAATGAAAGTGATGCAAGAAGAAATGGGCCAATTGAAAAAGGAGAATCAAGTAGAAAGACCCAAGGATCTATGACTAATCCTGTAACAAAGATTTTTAGCAATGACTTAACCAAAAGCAGTTGGAGCACTAAAATTCTCAGAAGATACAAAAGGGAGAGAGATTGTTCATGCACTGGATGACAGTCAATATCCCCAAAGAACTTGATAGTTTAGAACATTGGCATAAATGGAATAAGATGAAATTCAATATTTAAAAAATCAGCTTCCTAAGAATAAGATATGAGATTCATGATTAATTTTTCTGAAAAAGACAGGGGTTTTAGGGGATTGTAAACTCCATATGATTTAACAATTTGATACCACAACTCAGAAAGCTAATATAGGCTCAGGCTGCACCGAGAAGCATATGCTTTTGGGGATAAGAAGGAGATCTTGCTGTACTCTGCCCAGATTAGTATACATCTGCAGTATGTGCTACATTTTAGGAAGTTTTGAGTGTTACATTTTAGGAAGGATTTTGGTAAGCTGAAGTGTCCAAAGAAGCAACTTAAATTTTTATTTCACATGGGGATTAGTTTAACATACTGGCGACATATATCCTAGAGAAAAGAAGATGTGGGGCAGGGGTATCCATGTTGTCTAGTGGTGGCCAGTGACTCAGGATGAGGGTTTCTGAGTTGGCTTGGGCAGCAGCTGTCAGCACCATGGTGGGTACAGTTTCCTGGGAACATGGTGCCACTTGGAACATAAGCAGCTATGAGGATGAGCATTAAGAGGCCCAGCTCTTATCAGACACTTACAGTTGAGGATGATAAACTCTTTGAAAAAGCTAATAAACTTGTGTGTATTGCAATTTTAAATCATGAGGCAATAAATGGGGAACCTTTAAGACTTGATGAATTGATACAGAGTGAAGTGAACAGAAGCTAGAGAATAATATATATGTGAAAAAACTCAATAACTTTGAAAGTATTAAGAACTCTGATCAATACAATGGCTGACCATGGCTATGGAGGACTTATGATTATACATGCTGTCCCCCTCTTGAGAGGGGTCATGGTTCTCAAAGTGAAGAATGAGACATTGATTTTCAGGCTCAGCTAATGTTTGAATTTGTCTTTCTTGATTTTTTACATATATACACACACGCACATACACACACATATATACACACATATTTATTCTTTATTATACATATACATATGTGTATATGAGCAGGATTATCTTCCAAAGTAATATTGTTTTATTTTTCCTTCTTTAGCCCCTACCTTTCACCCAATTCTTACTTGTGGCTTTAAGAAGCAATCATACCCTATGGATAGAGAGCCAGGTCTGGAGATGGGAGGTCCTGGGTTCAAATTTAACCTCAGACACTTCCTAGTATGAGCCGAGGCAGGGGAAAATTGACCAGAGCTCTTCAGGGCTCAAATAAAAGATCTGAGAGCAACTTTAGGGTTTAGAATAGCTAGGTTTTATTTAAAGCAGAAAGGGGAAGGTCTAGGAAAAACTAGGAGGTAGATAGGGAAAAAAGGGACTGAGAGAGCCCAGGATCCGAGAGCCTTCAGGTTCCTGAGGCCAGAGAGCAGAGACTCAACCCCCAAAAGGAGCCAAACTTTCTCTTTTATACTTTCTTCAACACCTCCCACAAAGGAAGTGAGAGGTATTGGAGGAATTTGTAGAAGGGAGTCCTGGGAGTTGTCTCCTAGGGCTTACAATAATTTTAAATGCCACACTAGCTTTGTAATCCTGGGCCAGTCACTTAATTCTGATTACCTTGCCCTTACTGCAATTCTGTTTTAGAACCAATAAATAGTATTGAGTCTAAGACAGAATATAATGGATAAAAAAAACCCAACCACCCTCCAGAAAAAGTCTTGTCAGAAGTATTACCATCTTGTCAGAAGGGCTAAACTAGACTGAGGGTAGCCTTAAAATCCTTGGTAGAAGTATATCTACCCATAGCATGTGAAGATGGGATGGGTGGATGAGAACAATTTGTTCCATTAAGGTGTCTGAAGCAATAATACAGAGTGCTTAGAGCTTGGTCAGACATTGAAGATGCCAAGGTCATTCACTGCATCCTGGGCCATTGAGTGTCATCCTGACTTCTGTCTTTCCACTGGACTTTGATGACTCTGGAGAAGAGAAAAGCTAATGACTCTGTGCAACTCTGCCTCACTTAACATCTCACTCAGAAGTCAAGATATCACCTTCATGATGTCATTGGCCTCTTTGAAAATGAAGGATGAACAACCACAACAAAGTAGGAGCAAAGGTGGAAGCTAGAAGCTAGATGGAGGACAGATCTAGGTTTAAAGGAAGAAAAGAAAAGAGAAAAAAGTAGAAGCTGCCTTAGAAATGCCCCTCCCACTGGATGTTTTTAAACAGACTAGATGACTGTTTCCCAGGTGTTTGTAGATGAGACGCCTTTTCAGGTATGGGTTGAACTAGATGACCATTGAGGCCTTTTCCAACCTTGAAATCCTATGAGTCTAAACCTTTATTCTCCATTCCCTGTCTGTCATTAACTTAACATATCTTTTAGGTTTCTCTGAATCTGTCTTATTTCTACTTGGGAAGACTTGTTTGAACTGATAGAGTGAAGTGAGCAAAACCAAGAGAATAATTTACAGTTATCAAAATAATGTAAAGAAAGATTACTTTAAAAGACTTAGGAACCCTGATCAATACAATGATTATTCATACTACAGAAACTGATGGTGAATCATTCTTCTCCTTTCTTTTCAGAGAAATGATAGACTCAAGGTATAGAATGACATACATTTTTCAGATATGGTCAATGTGCTGATTTCTTTTACTTGGCTATAAAAAGGGATGATGGGATCAGACTAGATGATTTCTTCCATCTCTAAGAGTATGAAAAGAAGCAGAGATGGAAATTGTAGTTAACGATAAATTCAAGAAGTTCATGAATCTAATTCAGATATAAAAGACATAATTTTTCCCTTTAAATTTTCTTTTTATTATGAACTTAATAAACATGAACATTTCAAGGAAGAATCAAAGAGGCTTGTATATGAACCTCTAAATTTCTATTATATGCAAATTAAAAAATTTATATTAACACAATGGTAAGAAAACTGTCCTACATTTCTATGACCCCTTCTGAACTGCTTTTTCTTCTCTTCTGTGTATTTTTAAGTTTTGCTGATATCATTTATATCTTTTCTTCCTTTTTCATAATGTATTAATCATCAATTCCCTCTGTTCTACTCCCTCCCGTAATTCTAGCTCCCTAAAGAGGTTTTCCTTTATTTAGCCAAGTAAAAGAAATCAACACATTGACCATCTCTGAAAATGTATCTCATTCTATATCTTGAGTCTGTCACTTCTCTCTGAAAAGAGAGAAGAATGATTCACCATTAGTTTCTATAACTGTGATTAGTTGTATTGATTAGGGCTCCTAAGTCTTTTAAAGCAATTTTTCTTTACATTATTTTAATAACTTTGTAAATTATTCTCTTAGTTCTGCTCACCTCACTCTATCAGGTCAAACAAGTCTTCCTAGGTAGAAATAAGACAGATTCAGAGAAACCTTCATGATATCATTTTAAGTTGATGAATTACTTCATGTCAAGAACTCTGTTAAATTAAGATCAGGGAACTTTAATAGAATCAAAAAGAAAGACAATCCCTGCCCTACCAAAGCTGACATTCTAATGAAGATAACACAAAAAAGTAAGGTAAAAAGTGGCAGCTAGGTTAGGCAGTGAAAAGAGCATTGGATCTGCAGCCAGGAGGACCTGAGTTCTAATTTGGCTTCAGACATATATTAGCTGTGTGACCCTGGGCAAGTCATTTAATCTCTGTTTAATCTCAGTTTCTCATCTATAAATTAGGGATAATAAAAGCATCTACCTTCCAAGGCTATTGTGAGGATTTGATCAAATAATTGTTGTAAAGTGCTTAGCACAGTGGCTGGTACCTAACACTATATTTGTTTTTTTTCAGTCATTTTCAACTCTTCATGGCCCCATATGGGATTTTCTTGGCAAAGATACTGGAGTGGTTTACCATTTCCTTTTCATTTTACAGAAGATGAAAGTGAGGCAAACAAGGTTCAGTGAGTTGCTCAGGGATACACAGTTAGTAAGTGTCTGAGGCTAGATTTGAACTCAGAAAATTGTCTTCCTGATTCCAGACCCTGCAGACTATTCACTGTGCCACCTAGATGCCCCAGGAACTATATAAATATCAACTAATGTCATTATCATCATCATTATCATCATCATTAGAAGTGAGGTGGAGGAAGAAAGGTGTGTTAGGGTATGATAGAGAAAGAAGTCTGGGTACAAACTTGGAGAGGAATATCATTTTTTCATTTGGCAGATTCCAACAACAAATGTTTCAAGTATACAGTTCTTCAATATAGAATTCCCAAAATGAAGGAGTGTAAGAGGGGAATTAGATATATATTTAAGGTGTGGTCACCAGGAATCAATCAGATTTAGATTGATTCCATAATTAAAAAGAGACCCAAGTCAGAATGCCTTTCATAGAAGTTTATTTAAAATTAGGAAGGTTGAAGGTAGGGAAATAGAGAGAAATTCTGGTCTGGACCGGGTGAGAGTTTAGAGGTTAATTAAACAAGGCTACTAGCTGCAAGGCCTTGACAATTAGAGAGGCAAGAGAGGCCTCCTTGAGGGTAGAGCCTCCAGAAACGCCAAGGGAGGAGAAGGGAAGTCAGCCTAACTTACCCACGTGACAATTCAGAGGGAAGCCACCTAAGGTCTCACCAGAGATCCTTCTACACCAAGTTCAAAACCCCAACTGCCTTCACAGGAAGTTATCAGCATATTTGAAGGATAGCATTTTCCATCACTTCCTGCATCCACCTCTAATTTCAAGTGGACAAATGGCAGCCTCAACACTGTTTTGGACTGCCCAAAGGGCAGTCCTTTGTTCTTGATTTGTTACTTATTGTCACTGTGTGGGTAACTAATCTCCTCCCCACTAAGTTGGGTGGGATGACATTATTTCTGATGGCTAGATTCTTAACAATGAATGAGGATGAGCTAATTCTATTTACACAATCTCCCCTGATGATCATTGGGTATCTAGTCACCCCAAATGATCATTTTACATAATCATCTTATACCCACAAAGGTCTTCTAACTACAATAGTTAGAGATAAGAGGGGAATGGAAGAGAGAGAAGGCAAAACCAATGTTTTGCTAAGCGCATTGAGAAGAAACCAATTGGGGGCTGTCCCCTATTGGCATAAAACATACTTTCAAAGTAACTGTTCAAGTTCATTCTGGATCTCTTGATTCAATGTAGATTCTTCAGGCATCTTTCTGAAAATAATTCATTCTCTGGATTAAGGAGTCAGCAAGCTTCTTTCCCTGAGAATTTTTTCTCGAACAAAAAATTAAATCTTGGATTTTATAAAAATACAACCCCCCCTGACGAGGGTATTTAAAAAAGAAATACCCAGATCAGTTCAAGATACATGGTTGAGTTATGGGGTTATATGAGTAAATTCAAAAGAAAAAACAAAAACATAAAAAAGAAAATCAGAAGAAAAATGAAACTTTGGGAGAAAGAAAACATTTAAAATAAGAATCAAAATATCAAAATCTATGTATATAAAGTTTTTGAATAAACAAAAATAAATTCATAACAGGCCCTTGTATTAGGGTCCAATTAATATAATTTCCATCCTACTAGTCTGTAGGTCAAAATGCAGTAATACTGCACTTACCCATTTGCAGCCAAGACTACAGGAAGTTGCCATTATATAAGAGAGAAAAAAGGACCAGATTTATATGCAAGGGAAGTCCCTGTCATTTCCTGGTCTGATTTATCTTCACTGGAAATCTCTTAACAGATAAATCAAATGACCTTTTCTTAGGTCTTCTTGACATCTCAGTGCCATTATTGACCATTGTTTTCTTCTGGATATTCTTTTCACTCTGGAATTTTGTGGCATTCTTCTCTCCTATTTTTCCTACCTATACTCCTTAGACTCCCTTAAATTACTCATCCTACATATAATAACCTTTAACAGTGTACTTTCTTCAAGGTGACTATCAGTTCTCATGGATTTAATTATCATCTTTACACAGGTGAATCAGATCCTACCTCTAACAAATACTAGCTAGGTTTTTGGGTCGAATTGGGCAAGTAACTTTATCTTTCAGTTTTCTAAGCAATTCTTAATCTGCAAAGAAGATGCTGACCTGCATTAGTTGTGGTAGTTTCTTTGCCTGAGAGCTGCATATACTAATGAAATCATGTTTAGTCCCTATCCTTATCCCTGTGCATATGACTCACCAATTCGAATATTCAGTTCCAGTCTCTCCCCTGAACTAGTTATTGGAATTTCAAATAGGGACATCTCAAATTAAACATATCAAAATAAAATTTCCTCACCAAGCCCCAATTCTCTACCAACTTCTTTTTCAGTAGAAGGTACCACAAGTCTTCTAGTTTCTTAAGTTCATAACCTTGACATTATCCTCAACTCTTCTTTTCTTTACTTTTCAATCAGCTGCCAAATCTTCCTACTTCTATAATGTCACATCCAACCAACTCCTTCTCCTTCTTCACATTCACCACCTTAATTCAGGGCATTCATCAGATTATTGTAGTGGCCTCTTATTTGATTTCCTTGCCTTAACTCTCCCAGTATTAGTTTATCTTACGCATTGCTACAAAAGTAATTTTCCTTAAATGCAGATGTGACTGTAATATCCCAACTTGATAAATTCAACTGACTCTCTATTACTTCTAGGATAAAGTATAAAATCCTGTTATCTTAAATTAATTTTTTTTAATTTCAAATAAAAACAATTTTAACATTTACTTTTAAAAATTTTGAGTTCCAAATTCTCTTCTTCTTCCTCTCTCTTCTTCCCTCATTAAGAAGGCAAGCAATTTGATATAAACTACACATATTCATACTCCCATATTAGTCATGTTGTGAAGGAAAAGAGACCAAAAAAACCTAAGAAAACCAAAGTAAAAAAGGTATTCTTTTATCTGCATTTAGTCTCTACCAGTCAGTTCTTTCTCTGGAGGTGGATAGCATTTTTCATTATAAGACCTTTGGAATTGTCTTGGATTATTGTATTGATGAGAATAGCTACTTCATTCATAGTTGATTATCATACAACATTGCTGTTACCATATATAATATTCTCCTCTTTTTTCTCACTTCACTTTGCATCAATTCATGTAAGTCCAGGTTTTTCTGAAAGTGCACTGTACCTCGTTTCTTAGAACAATAATATTCCATCACAATCATTCTATGACTTGTTCGAGCCATTCTGCAACTGATGATAAAATCCAATTCTTTGGCACCACAAAAAGAAGTATTATAAATATTTGTACATATAGGTTCTTCTTTTTTTAATCTCTTTGGGATTCTGACCTAATAGTGGTATTGCTAAGTCAAAGAGTATGCATGATTTTATAGCCCTTTGGGTATGATTCCAAATGGCTCTCCAGGATGATTGCATCAGTTCAAAACTCCACCAACTTTGTTATCTTTTAACACCCTCCATAATTTTGGCCATAACCTATCTTCTAGCTACATTGGATATTATTCTCCTCATACTCTGTGATTCAGTCAAACTGGCCATTATTCTATTCCTTACACATGACACTCCATCTCTCCTCTCTGAACCTTTTTACTGGCCATCCTCCATGCTTAGAATGTACTTCCTCTTCACCCCTTCCACATAGAATCTTTCTCTTCCTTGACTGAAGGCTTTTTTGATCCTTATTCAAATGCTAATGCCTTCCTTCACTGCCTATCATTTGCCTATACTTATTTCTTCAGTACATACTTAACATATATGCCTGCTGTCTTTCCAATTAGAATGCAAGCTTGAGAGTAGTGGTTGTTTTATTTATTGTAATTGCATTACTTGCAACCCCCCCACCCCCTAAGTGCCTGGCACTTTGTAGGCCATTTATATATACTCATTGATTGATTGACTGGAGATTAAACATCTTCAGCAATGCCCTTTCACAAATAGTGGAGGGGTTTTGATGAGGTGTTGGCTGAAGGACCAAGAAGACGGTTCAATAAGAGGACTTGGGGGTAGTGACCTCAGTGGCTCTAGGAATTTAGCAGTTGTATAGAACTTCCCTTAATTTGATTCCTGAGAATGGAGAGGACGATTTCATCAGTACAATAGGGCTTGCTTCCAGTGTCTTGAATATAGAAAATGCTTAATAAATACTTTTACTTTATTTCATTAATAACAAAAGACTAACATTTACATAATCTTTTGAAGTTTATAAATCATTTCTCATTCGTTCCTATAATCTCATTTGTTCCTCAGAACAGAACAGCCTTGTGAGGTAGGTACTAGTTACTTTTATTCCAATTCTATAGATATAGAAACTCCTACCTAGGAAGGTGTCAGTTTTCTATTGACTTTTCCACTGTACTTTGCAGAATTGAGGCTATACCAAATGATGAAACCAATAGTTATTTATAAAGCTACTTAAGTATTACAAAGTACTCTACAATCCTTTCAACATAATCTTAAATGATTCTCATAACACCTCTGTGAGATAAGAACTTTGGGTATTATTATCTGTGTCCTAGATAAGGAAAAAGAGGCTTTGTAATGTCAGGTGATTGCCTGATCATTAGTGCTTGTTCTTTGTTTTTCAAAGAGGTCCAAAGGGTGATGTCTTGATTCTTCTGTGAACTGGATTTCCATGAAGCAGTCCCACAACAGCCTTATTCTGTCTTCCAATCATCAGGATACATTGTCCAGACAAATATCAGGACAACTGGTAATAGCTCAGGATGCAGTGGATGACCAGGCATTTTGCATATCTGACCAAGCTCCAGGCACTCCACAGCACCTACTTTAGCTGCCTTCATGGTTGTTGAAACAAATTGTTCTCAACTGCCCATTCTCTAGGGGGACTTCTTCACAGGCTTGGAGTAGACTTCCCTCTAACTCATTGAGGGGTTTGGAGTCTGTAGGTTACCCTCAAACTGGGTTAGTCCATCCGCCAAGACAGTTTCCCTGGAGCATGACCTCTGCACATGCTATACAGCATCTTGGAGTCACAGGCGAGAGTTGGGCGACAGGTAGATGATCAAAGGTAGGTGAGTAGTCCTGAAAAGGGCTCAGCAAGTACATACTCTTTGATCCTGTGACACCACTACTGCTCTATATCCCAAAGAGATTTTTTAGAAAGGGGAAAGGACCTTGTACAAAAATATTCATAGCAGCTACTTTTATGGTAGCAAAGAATTGGAAGTTGAAGGATGTCCATTAATTGGGGAATGGCTGAATAAATTGTGGTACATGTTACTAATGGAATACTATTATGCTGTAAGAAATGATAAGCAAGATGATTTCAGTAAAAGCTGGAAAGATCTACATGAACTGATGCAGAACAAAATAAGCAGAACCTGGAGTACATTGTACATAGTAAAAGCAATATTGTATGATGATCAACTGTGAAAACCTGGCTACTTTCAGCAATGCAATGATCTGGGACAATTCTGAAAGATTTATAATGGGAATGCTACCTACCTCCAGAGAAAGAACTGTTGAATAAGATGGATGTGGATCAAAGCATACTATCTTTCTCATCAGTGCATTTATGGTTTTATTTTGGGGTTTTGGTTTTCTATGAGTATGTTTTTATAATAATGACCAATATGGAAGTGTATTTAACATAATAATACATGTATGGTCCAGATCGAATTGCTTACTATCTCCAAGGGTTGGGGGGGGGAATGGTTTGGATCTTATAATTTTGGAAATATGTAGGTTGAAAATCATTATTACTTGTAATTTGGAAAATAAAATATCTTTGAATTAAAAAAAGAAAGAAAAGGGGCTCAGATAGCAGTCACACCAGAGGTGCTAGTCTTTTCTTTACACACCATACATTTGATTATTTTATAATTAGTGTTAGAGGAAAGATCTGAAATCTCTTCAGGCTGATCCTTAAAAATTTACTTTGAGCTAGACATGTAGTAAATAAGATATGCAATTTTTAGACCATTTGAAACAATGAAAATAGCAGCATGATTTGAAAATGACACACCTGAGGTCAAATCCTGATTCTGATACTTAATAGCTATATGACTATGGTCCAGTTACCCAGTCTTCCTGGCCTTCACTTACCTCATCTCTAAAATAGTATATACTTCTTAGGGTTGTGATTAAAGTGCTTTGTATGATATTTTAATTCCTCATTGACTAGTAATCAGAAATTCTGACTCCATCATTAATTTGTACAAGTCACCTGAACTCTCTAAGTCTTAGTTTCCTCATCCGTAAAGTGAGCAGGTTGATTTAAAACAAAGATTTTCCAAACCATTCCCCAATCGACAAATGGTCAAGGAACATGAATAGGCAGTTTTCACATGATGAAATAAAAACTATCAATAAGCACGTGAAAAAGTGCTCTAAATCTCTCCTGATTAAAGAAATGCAAATTAAAACAACTCTGAGGTACCACCTTACACCTAGCAGAGTGGCCAATATGGCAGCAAAGGAAAGTGATAAATGTTGGAGAGGATGTGGCAAAACTGGGACACTAATATACTGCTGGTGGAGTTGTGAGTTAAGTCAACCATTCTGGAGGGCAATTTGGAACTATGTGCAAAGAACTTTAAAAGAATACCTACCCTTTGACCCAGCCATCCCACTGCAGGGTTTGTACGCCAAAGAGATAATAAGGAAAAATACTTGTACAAAAATATATATAGCTGCGTTCTTTGTGGTGACAAAAAATCGGAAAATAAAGGGGTGTCCATTAATTGGGGAATGGCTGAACAAATTGTGATATCTGTTGGTGATGGAATACTATTGTACTGAAAGGAATAATCAACTGGAGGAATTCATGTGAACTGGAAAGACCTCCAAGAATTGATGCAGAATGAAAAGAGCAGAACCAGGAGAACATTGTACACAGAGACCGATACATTATGGCACAATTGAATATAATGGACTTCTCTACTAGCAGCAATGCAATGATCCAGGACAATCCAGGGGACCTTATGAGAAAAAATGCTTTTCTCATCCAGAGGAAGAACTGTGGGAGCAGAAATGCAGAAGAAAAACATATGATCAATCATGTAGTTTGATGGGGATATGATATGGGCTTTGTTGTTAAAAGATCACTCTACTACAAATATGAATAAAATGGAAATAGGTTTTGAACAATGATACATGTATAACCCAGTGGAATTGTTTGTCAGCTCCAGCAGCGGGGAGGGAAGAGGTGGGGGAAATCATGAATCATGTAACCATGGAAAAATATTCTAAATAAAAAAAGAAAAAACAAAGCAAAGATTTTCAGTCTGGGGTTTGTGAATTAAAAAATATACATATTTTGATTATTGTATTTCAGTAATTGGTTTATTTTGTGATTCCATGCATTTTCTTTTATAAATTTAAAACTATGATTCTGAGAAGATAGTCCATAGGCTTCATCAGATTGTTAAAAGGTTCTGTGTCACAATAAAGTTCAAGAACTCTGGTATAAAGAATCTAAGATCACTCCCGGGTGACAAATTCTATTATTCTATGACTTGAGTTTAGAAGACTAAACAAAATCACAAGGCTGTTAGGAACTACTGATGAGACAGTTGAAGTTTGAGAATTTCTCTTTAATGACTTGGAAAGACCTAAATAAGCCATTGATCTAATTTTCCTTTGGGTTGGAAAGCATTTTATTTCACCCCCTCAAATTGGCTTCGTTGTCCCTATGATTTTGCAAAGTTGGGAAATTGGAAGCCTTCTGAAAATAGATAGTAGTATTGCTGCTAAGTCCTTGATTTTATAATGACAGGGTTGTAATTAGAAAATGGCAATAGATATGTAAAATTATTAGATATGCCTTAGACCTCTAGGTGGTGCTGCTTAAAAACGGTTTCCTCTTCTAATCTTCTGACTGTCCTAAGAGCTTATAGGGAGTGTGTTTTTGAGCACAATCTTTAGTATAAGGGTTCTACAATTTTAACACACGTGTCTAGTTGTTGGGTGATAATCACTGGAAACAAAAAAAGTGAGGCTCAAAAGTATTGGCAAACTTTGGTTTCGAATTATATGTTATATTATATATTTTTATTATTTATTTATTATTTTATTATTTATTATATAATTATATATTATATATATACTTATAGTGAGCAAATGGTTTGAATATTCCCATCAGTGGAATTAATGGCATCCAATGTTTCTTTACTTTTGTTTTCACTATATCCATGATTAAGAAATATAGTTTATGGAATATGATTTCTGAAACTAAGTAGAGACATACGAAAGAAGTGAAATGAGACAGGAGAGGAAAGCAGAGAAAGGAGGACAAAGAGGAGAGAGAGAGAGAGAGAGAGAGAGAGAGAGAGAGAGAGAGAGAGAGAGAGAGAGAGAGAGAGGAAAGTGGGAGGACAGTGAAGTAAGCAAAATATCCCAACTCTACCGTATTAGGACAACTTTTGAAAGCTATAGCTCAAAACAGTACTTCAAGTCAGTTACATTTTTTTTTCTCCTTTAGAGAATGTGAAGTTCCAAGTTCTAGTTCCAATAATTAATAATCATGTCACAATGAGCAAATTACTTAACCTCTGGGCTTCCACTTACCCTTTTTAAAAGTGAGAATAACAATACTTTTGTTGTTGTTCAGATGTTTCAGTTTTGGTCATGTCTGACTCTTTGTGACCTGATTTGGGGTTTTCTTGGCAAAGATACTGGAGTGGTTTGCCATTCCTTTTCCAGCTCATTTTAGACATGAGGAGACTGAGGCAAACAATGTTAAGTGATTTGCCCACATGGTCACACAGATAGTAAGAGTCTGAGGCCAATTTTTAAACTTTTACTTTCTGTCTTAGGTTGGATACTAAGTACTCATTCCAAGACAGAAGAATGGTAAGGGCTAGGCAATGGCGTTAAGTGCCTTGCCCAGGTCACACAGCTAGGAAGTGTCTGAGGTCATATTGGAACCCAGGATCTCTCTTCAGACCTGGCTTTCTATCCACTAAGCCACCTGACTGCACCCTGAGGTCAGATTTGAACTCAGGACTCTTAGACTCCAGGTCAGGCATTCTGGCCACTGGGCCACCTAACTGCTCTGACAATAACACATAGCTTCTATCAAATACAGTTTGAGTGAATATGTGAGGAAAGTGCTTTGCAAGCTATAGATTCCATATTCATATAAGTTTTTTGTTTAATACCATTTCTGGATAATTTTTCTTTTTTTTTTTTTTTAAACCCTTACCTTCTACCTTAGAATCAATACTGTGTATTGGTTCCAAGGCAGAAGAGCAGTAAGGGCTAGGCAATGGGGGTTAAGTGACTTGTTCAGGGTCACACAGCTAGGAAGTGTCTGAGGTCAGATTTGAACTGAGGACCTCTCATCTCCAGGCTTGGCTCTCAGTCCATTGAGCCATCTAGCTTCCCTCCCCTACCTGCCCAATTTTTACTTCAGAATATTTTCTGATAGGAATGAAAACTGTCTCTGGTTTAAAAGATAATCAAAACAAATGGACACATTTTGGATTTATTTACTTGGATCTTTAAAAAAAAATTGAGATCATCTAAATGACAAGCATTTTTTTTTCTCTGACCAAAATACTTAAAGCAAAACTCCAATCTTTTTTCATAAACTAATCCACTCCCCATCACCAACAAAAATCCTGACTTAAAAAATGAACATCCAAACAACTATTACTTAAATCATTTCAGAACTCTCAGGGCTGGCAGAGAACTTTGATGTGAGTTAATCCAAACTGGATTTTTAAATGTATCCCTTCTTCACTTGTAGTTCTCCAATAAGGAAAAACGAATTGCCTCCATAGGTAGTTTATTTTGCTTTTGGATAGTCTTGATAGTTAGGAAACTTTTCCTTTAGTTACTTAAAGGCATTCATACCCTTCCTCTCAGGTCTGCCTTTGGCACTAAGAAATTCAAATTGAATCCATTTTTCAGTGGATTTGCCTCCAAATACTTGAGGATAGTCATCCTGTCAATTGGTCAGATGGCACAGCAGGTCCCGTGGCAATGTCTCCAGGTTTCTGACCTTCCCATGAGTCTTGGGAGTTTAGCTGCTGGCCAGTTGTTAAATTCTAGTGGAATTTCCAAGTTGGAACTTTGAGTTCCCAGGAGAATAATGTGAAATGTATCTAAAAATGTAGATTGGAGCCAGATTTGGGGAGTAAGAAAGGAAGCAAGAATTTATCAAGAATCTTTTATGTAGGGGAAGCTAAGTGACTCAGTGGATTCTGAGCCAAGCCTGGAGACAGAAGGTCCAGAGTTCAAATGTGATCTTAGACACTTATTAGCTGTGTGAACCTGGACAAGTCATTTAACCCCAAGTTGCCTGGCCCTTACTGTTCTTCTGCCTTGAAACCAATACATAGTATTGATTCCAAAGACAGAAGGTGTAAGAGTTAAAAAAAACCCAAAAGAACCTATTATGTATCAGGCACTGTGCTAAGTGCTTTATAAATATTGTCATTTGATACAATGACACTATGATGTAGGTACTATTATTAACTCTGTTTTACAAATGAGGAAACTGAGGCAGAGTTACTTGCTCAGTACTATACAGCTAAGTTTCTTTTTTCTTATCTTTATTTTGTATTTTGTTTTACTAACAAATTTCCACATAAGTTTTCCAAAGTTATATGATTTATGTTGTCTCCCTCCCCTCCCAGAATTGACAAGCAATTCAATCTGGATTATACATATATTATCACTATATAGATGAGTTTCTGAGGCTGTATTCGAACTCAGGCCTTCCTGACTCCAAGACCAATGTCCTATCCACAAGGCCATCTAGCTACCTTTTGAGTGGGTGTTCAGAGTAAGACTGAGAAGCTTATATTTTATCCTCTGCATATTAATGAGCTACGTTTTTGGAAAGAGACTTGGTTAGACCTATACATAGAAAATGACTTTGGCAGCTTCAGAATCAACTGGAGAAGGGAGAGATTAGAAGTTGGGAGACTATGATACTATATGTGAGTGGGCGATGGACTGAACTAAATTAGTAGCCCATCTGAGTGGAGGAAAAAATGAGAAAAGGACTAAGGAAGAGCACTGGTGGACACCTAACATAATCCAGTCTCTGTAGTTCATTGAAATGTTATCTTCTCCCTTCATACTTGCCAAGACTATTCTTAATTCTTTATCTCTCTTGTTGGCACTAATTGTTGTGGCAAATTACTTGCTTCTTGTGCATTCCTGTGCACTATTCTAGGTTTTGTCACTGAGGTAACCTTAGCAGGGCTTTAATTATGTCTTGGTTTATCTGACTTTTTATGGAGCTTTCCTATTCTTGGAGATGTCTCAGGCTAGTTGCCCAAATACTCAGGTGTTTGAGTAGCAGTTCAAGAATCCTTGCCAAAACTCAAATGCAAATAGAAGCTCCCCTCTGCTGCTCATATGAAATAGTCCAAATTCCACCCACTCCTGCCTCTTCCTTTGTCTTCATCCTTAGTGTTTAGCAAACTCTATTCACCAGTTCCTTCTGGTTTGCCTCTTTGCTGGAATAGTGTTGGTCTAGGCTTTGGTGGGACTTAATTGCTGTTTATACTGAATTTTAAAAATTGGTTTTATTTTTTCAACAGTTTCGATCCAGTACTATCCCCTCTTTTGCTGTTAAAAAAATGTGGGGAGTAGTCACATGGCAAGAGTGAGAAAGAACTAATGGTGAGAAAGAACCAATGGATAGCCTGAATGATTTCCTATTATGAATGGATTATTAAAAATTCTACAAGGAGCCTCCTAGTAAGCTGGGTAGACCCTTTAACAATTTTCTGGAAGACTCGGGTAAGATTACATAGGATGAAAAATTGTGGATAGTTTGAGATCTTTACCAATAATAGGATCACAGACCTAGAAGTGGGAAGGGGCTTTTAGGACATATAGTCCAACTCTTTCATTTAACAGAAAGAGGAAATAGACCTATTGTGATTTGTCTTGGGTTATGCAACTAATACTGTCTGAGACAGGATTTGAACTGTATGTTTGATTCTCCTGACTTCTATCCTGTGGAATTACTCAAAGATCCAAATATCCATTGAAGCATTGAAGAGACAGGGTTTTTTGTTTGTCATTTTCTGTTGTGTCTGACTCATCATGACCCCATATGAGGTTTTCTTGGCAAAAATACTAGAGTGTTTGTCATTTCCTTCTCCAGTTCATTTTACAGATGGGGAAATTGAGGCAAAGAAGGTGAAATGACTTGGCCAGGGTCACATCCGAGGCTGGATTTGAACTTAGGAAGATGAATTTTCCTGACTTCAGGACCAAGTCTCTATACAGTAGCTGCCCAAAGAGAGTGATAAAGATATGAAAAAATGACAGGAGGAACTGTTGTGCAGTGTTAATGTTTATACTTCTTTTGATGTCCTCTTAGTGTTTTTCTTTGTTGCTTTATGCTAGGGCTCTGTCCAGTATGGTTCTGGAGTAATATGAAGACCTGCTTCTGCCTTTCCAATTTTATACCTATTCCACACCATAAAAACAATGGACATATCTAGAAATCAGCTGCCCAGTTCTAAAATGAAGAGGGGTTTTTCTAAGAGATTTCCTTTTCTCTAGTGTTTCCTGTTGCACTAGATAACTCACTGATCTCAGAAATCTCTGCTGACTCACACTGTGTGCTGTGATATTGAATAGGATGTGAGGAGCTGGATTTTGAAGCTTGAATGTAGCTCTTCCATCCTCAGTTTTAGACACTCAGGAGTTAGATTGGTTGCTGGAGAGATGTCTCCTTGTTGAAAGGCTGCGGGTTTGTTCATGCCTCCTAGCAACCAGAAGAACATCGCTCCAGTGGCTTTGTGACTTGATCCTGGGAGGGAATGTCTTTGTAACTACATGGTTCCTCATACTTTGGGGCATTTAAAAAGAGTCTAGAGCAGTGTGCTTAAACAGCATGTTCCATCAATCCCACGTTACTGTGTTGTGACATGCCATTGAGCATAGGATTTGGTTGTTTGTTTGATGTGTGAGTTTTTTCAAAGTCAGAAATTGCACCTAATGAAATAGTACTCAGAAGCACACTCTCATGCTCATTTGGCTCTCACACAATGATTTATAGACTTGAAAGGTACACTGACAACTCTCTAGGGGGTTGTTGAAAGAAACAGTGACTCAGAAGATGCTCTGTAGGACCCAAGTCCTTGCCACAGGAGGGGTTAGGATTAGGTTAGCTTGAAGGTACCCTTCAAAAAAATAAAGGACACAAAGACAAGGTTTTTTTCACTGCTTTATAATGATTTTAATATTGGTTTTGTTCTCCAGAATAACCATAAGCCAGGCCTAAACTGCTTTATCCCTTTTGTAGGTGAGAGCAATTTTTGCAATATAAAAAAGTCTTCTGGGTCTAGAGCAAGCAGAAACTAAGGGAGGGGGGTCACTCAAAATTGCCTGAGCCCTGGTTCTTTGTTTCCTTTGAAATTTCACTTATTTACTGTGTGCCTTGAAAGGGGGGGGGGGAGGTGCTGGGCAGTTGGCTTGCCTGGGGCCTTCTGGGCATAGGTTTCCTAGCAGTCAGCCGGCCTGTGCCTGGATACCACCCTTTCACCCCTTTTCTAGTTACATTCAGCTGTCTGAGAAGCTGGAAGAACTCCACCCCCAGGATGAATGTCTATCGACAGTGATAACCTACCTGAACTCATTTGTCAATGGCTAACATACTTATTGTAACCTTCCCATTCTGAACTTCTAGCTGTCATTATTTAACCCCACCCCCCCCACCCCCCATCTTCCACTTCTGGGTACCTTATTTCCATTTCCCTTAAGCCAAAGCATACAACTTCCTAATCTAAAGGCATCCACCCTTTCCACTGTGTTCTCTATAATTTCTGCATGGCAAGTAAGAGATATGCTTTCATCTTAATCATTTTTGTTTTCCATTCCTTCCAGAATCTTGCACAGAGATCTGGGTCCCTCCTGACCACATGGCCTCCTTGGTCTACCTTTCTAGCACTGTTTACACCTTCATTTATACTCTCAACTTCTTGGTCATTGTTGGAAGACTCTTTCCTCTCCATTGCCACCTCTAAATTCTCTCAACCACCATTACTCAATAACCTCTTCTTTTGAGGTTTATGTCATTTATATTTATTAACCAACCTTAAGAGCTCTAGGACACTCTCTTCTTTTCTTAACAAATTCTGTGCTGGGCTCTGAGTCTTTCTTTCCTCCCCAGCTATAGGCCTTCTGTCTTCACATTAATGGACTCCATATACATACTGATAATGCCTCAAATTTACTCATTTCCTATGACCTATTCCTCTACCCTACCTTCACTTTACACAGAGAAGGTCATATCATTGATCTTATCATTATGCACAAAAATACAACTTCCATGTTCAGAAGCTCTGAAATTCCTTCATCTGATCACAATCTGTTTTACTTTTTTACCTCCCCCTCTGCCTAGCAATTCCCAACTGGTTTTTCAGCCTTATTTCCTTGAGGAACTGATTTGAATCTACACTGACTTCTTTTGGGTCCCTTGCTCCCTTATTCTGTCAAAGATTTTACCTTCCCAAGCTTTAGCCCTATATTAGTTCTATCATCTGCTGCCTTTGTTAAATGAAACTGGAGAAAGTCATGAACCCTGGGTTCTCTAGAAACTTATTTTGTTCAGTTGTTCAGTTTTTGTCTGCCTCCTGACAACGGTGAAAGGCAGGAATTATTATTGTCATTCCCGATTTGCAGTTGAAGAAAGAGAGGCAAACAGATTAAGTGACTTGCCTAGGGTCAGATATCTAGAAAGTGCCTACAGCTGAATTTGAACTAAAGTCTTCTGATTCCAGGTTCAGTGTTCTACCTACTGTGCTACTTAGCTGACTCATTGAATAGTCAAGTGGCATGGTTGCTCCATTGTTTTATGAACATCACTTTGGCAGTTGCATGGAGGATGCATTCTTCCTACCACCATCTATCCTCTGGAAGGAGACATAACTAGTACTGAAATGGATGGCTTAGGGATGTAGTATCTTCTAGGGGGAAACTTAGTTTCTGTGAGTGTTTGAAAGTGGAAGGAACATGAAAAGAAGTCTAAGATGGAGAGAAATTTTCTAACAGTAGAATGGGATTCTTGAGGACACCGTGGCAGAGCCAGACAGAATTGGATTGGGATATGGGAGAGGTAGGACCAGGTTTCTCATATGCTACATGAAGAAGAGTCAGGAGGCAGGAAGAATATAACCATAAAGTTGATGATGTTCTTGAGAAAAACAAAGAAGTTTGTTCCAGGAATGGGTAAGATAAGGACTCACATTTGTACATGTTGAGTTTAAGTCTACTATGAAGCATAGAGTTAAAATGCATAATTTATAGTTGTTGGTTTGGAAATAGAGAATAGAAGAAAAACTAGACCTAGTAACACATGGATATGGAAGTGACCTACATAGAGATGATGACTGAATCTGTGGGAGATGATGAGGTCACCCAGAGAGTGCAAAAAAAGAGAAGAAAAGGAGTTGGTGTTGTCTTTATGAAAGACTAATACCAATGAGGTGAGAAAGGAAAATAAAATCCAGAGAATTTGAGATATTGAGGAGGGAAGGAGAGCCTCCCTATTGGTCAAATGTCTCTACCATTTTCAGTAGTTTATGAACTTAGGTCTTTTGCTGAGATAAGAGGATTCTTGGAGTGGTTCTAGCTTTTGCTGCTACTAAGCTGCCATCTTGGCTCTGCCTCCTTTGCTGTGGGAGAGGGATGATGAGGTGGTATGGGAGGATTGAGTAAAGAAGATAAGGTATGATAGAAAGCAAGTGAGAAAATAGTAGGATTGCCTTGCTTTTTGAAGCATATGAGTTTAGATAGCATAAATTTTTATGCATTCAATCAAGGTCAATTCAATTTGCTCAGGTTGTTGACCTGGTTTCCTGGACACTTGAATACAAAAGCCAAAAGGAATTCTAATTGGGCAATGAGACTAACATGGGGTCCCACCACTATCTAAGAAGTCACGTTTAATTGAATTAATGGTATATCCTTGGGTGAATACTCTTTCCCTTCTCTCAATATCTTTTGCCTGTAATGAGTAAGTAAACTTCCTTTAAAATTAACTGTAACATAGACAAAAAATATCTAATTTTCTTCCAATATCAAATATGAAGCACTATCTTATCACAGATTTAGCAAGATAAGGGATATACCAAAGTTTAGCTGAGGGAATACATAACAAGGTAGAAAAAGTAAAGCAAGAAAATTTTATTAAGGGGACAAACAATATTAGACTCTCTGAGACAGGAAGGAGAATGACCTGAGGGTAGGACTAGGCATAGTGGATAGAGCAGTAGACCTGAAATAAGGAAGACCTCAGTTCAATCCAGCTTCAGAAACTTAGCTGAGAGACCCTGTGCAAGTCATTCAGCCCCTGCTTATCTCAGTTTCCTTATCTGAAAAATGGGGATAATAATAGCACTTACTTCCTAGGATGGTTGTGAGAATCAAATGAATTATATTTGTAAAGAGCTTTGCCATCTTTAAGGAGCTAAGTAAATATTAGTTATTATTATTATTATCATTATTATTATTATTATTAAATTTCTACCAAGATGGGTGATACATCTAGATAGTATTGAACATAAAAAGAGGAGAGATTACTATGTAACAGTGGTGAGAGAGAGGTTTTGGAAGTGACAATGAGGAGTAAAAAGTATGCCAATTTCCCTCCAAGAACAGGGTGCATTTAGTGAAGGTCTTAAGAGAAAGTATAATTGGCTCAGAAATGAATGACTTTGGGATGTCGTACCTTCTTAGGGAAGTCAAGTGTCTATGAGTGCCAAAAGGTGGGAAAGACAAGAAAAGAAGAGATATAAGATGAAGGGAAATTTGTTAACAGTACAATGGGATGCCAGAAGGCACTGTGGAAGAGGCAGATAGAACTGGACCAGGGCATGAGAGAGGTAAATCCAGGGGTGTTCTGGTAAATGTTGAATGACAGGCTCTCCAAAATTTTAGAAATATACTCATGATACACTTTAAGTTATTAACACTTTCTTCATCACTTTTTTCTCCATATTGGTTATCATTGTAAGAAAACACTCGTATAAAACCAAAACCCCAAAATAAAACCATAAACACACTAATGTGGAAGAAGATTTGATCTATATCCATCCAATTCCAACAGTTTTTTCTCTGGAGATGGATTACATTCCCCTTCATAAGTCCTTCAGAATTGTTCCAGATCATTGCATTACTGAGAGTAGCCAAATTTTCACAGCTGATGAATATGCAATATTGCTTTTACTGTGTATAATTTTCTCCCAGTTCTGCTTATTTTGCTCTGCATCAGTTCATGTAGATCTTTCCAGCTTTTTCTGAAGTCATCCTGCCCCTTCTCCTGTCCCTCTAGAGTAGGGTTGGGGGAAGGAGGGAGAAATTTGTGTTCTTTTCAACAAACATTTATTTAGTAATGCAGTGGATAGAGTGCCAAGCCTGGCTTCAGAAATCTTCTTCTTCTTAAATTCAAATCTAGCCTCAGACACTTAGTGGTTGTGTGACCCTGGGAAAGTTACTTAACCTTGTTTGCCTTAATTCCATCATCTTTAAAAATGAGCTGGAGAAAGCAATGGCAAATCAGTGTCATATTTTTGCCAAGAAAGCCCCAAATGGGGTTGGACACTACTGAAATGACTAAACAACAATATTTGAGGCATCCCATGAAAATACAAATGATAGTAATAGTCCCTTTCCTCAAGGAGGTTAGATTTAGATTTCGGTTGGGAGAGACAACTTAAGTAAATATAAAGTGTGTAATTTCAGGGTTTAGGGGAGGAGAGCAGTGCTATATCTTTCTTAGGTAAGAGTGAAAGGAATGTCAGGTACTTGTGGAAAGATATTATTTGGATTTTTGTCTTCTCTGTTTACATCTAACTGTATTTCAAGCTCCTTGTAGGTTCTAAATTAATGCCTGTTGACATGAATTGCACTGAATGGCAACCAAGGCCATGAAATAAAGAATAGCCATATTCTTATTTAGTCTGTGAATTGTGCTAAGTGTTTGCTGTTGCCACAGGAAATGCAGATTGGAATACAAACATTAGCTGCTCCCTTTTAACTAATGAAAAGAGGGGATGGGATGAAAACTAAACCTGTAGTAAGTGCTTCAGGCTTTTAGTAAACAAAGGTCCTCAGTTTTGCAAGATTGTTCCTGGTACCTACTCTATTTCATTTTGGAGGAAACTAAAGAAAATCTGCTTTCTTTGTGGAGGATACAGGTAAAATACTATTTGAGAATGTGTGTTTCTTTTTCCTACTTTGCTATTCCTCCTTGTCCCAAAGGATGTTTGCTAAAGTGTAAAATATTTTAATTTGGGTTCAAAAATGAAAAAAAATTGCTTTAACTTGCATTTAGTTATCAGGTGTGCTTTAGGGGATAGTCTATCATGGGAGAGATGTGGTCAGTGTCTGATAGTCTGAACTTGATTTTGGATTTTATTCTTTAGAAAAAAATCAGAACTCTTCTCCCTAGGTATAGATGAATTTTTCTTTATAATCTGCATGGGGCAGGAGGCTAAACTAGATAACATTTATTAATTTTCCTTGCAGTTCTTGCATTTTCTAAAAAGGGAGATGTTATGAGCCATAACATCTCTGCCTGGGTCTGTCGTATAATATCTATGTGATTTTGAGTAAGTCTCTTAACCACTCTGAACCTTAGTTCCTCATCACAAAAATGAAGGAGTTGCACTAGATATAATATTGTGACTAGATGACATTATTAACGACATAGCTTCCAGCACTGAGATTAATGTATATAAAACTTTTTGAAATCTCACAGTGCTATTTAATAATAATAACAGCTAACATTTTTGTGGGCTTTAAGCTTCACAAAGAATTTTATATGTGCTATTTCATTTGATCCTCATAATTCTGTGAAGTATGTGCTATTATTACTGTCATTTTATAGATGAGGAAACTGAGGCTGAAAAATTAAGTAATTTGCACAATGCCAGACTAATTAAATGAAATGCCTGATATTTAAATGTTTATTAATTGAATGTATAAAGTCACACAGCTAATGACTGGCTAAGTTGGCAGGACTTGAATTCAGATATTTTGGACTCCTAATTTAATGCTCTATTTATTGCACCACCTAGCTTCTTCAAATGATAATTTATACATAGTTCTTTTAAGTTTGCTAAATTATTTACTTTTTATATTATATTACTTATATTACCTTTATGGCATACTTTCATATTTAAATGCTAATGATGATGAAGATGCATCTCCTTATGTGTGGAGTCCTGGAAGAAGTTCAGGAAATACTACAAAAAGAGACTTCTTTATTTAATTTTTAATTTTTATTTTTTTTGGTCAGATTTGTAATAATTGTTTTCTGACATTTTCCCATCTATATTCTCTCCTTCCCTCTCCACTCCCATCACAAGATGGCAGGTAATGTGATTTAGATTATACATGTGCTTCATGCTATACAGATTTCCATGTTGTGAAAGAAGACATATGTTACATATATAAGCAAAAAACTCATGAAGGAAATAAAGTGACGCTTCAGTTTGCATTCAGATGCCATCAGTTTTTTCTATGGCAGTGAATAGCCATTTTCACCATGAGTTGTCTTGGATCTTTGCATTGCTGATAATAGTTAAGTCATTCATAGTTGATCATTATACATTATTGCTGTTATTGTGTACAGTGTTCTTCTGAGTCTGCTCATTTGACTTTGTATCATTTCATATAAGCCTTTCCAGGTTTTTTTGTCATCATCCTGTTCATCATTTCTTATGGCAAAATTAATTGTGCCAAAATAATATACCACAACTTGTTTAGTCATTCCTCAATTTCTAGACATCCCTTTAGATTTCATTTCTTTGCTATGACAAAAAGAACTGCTATAAATGTTTTAGTACAAGTGGTCCTTTTCCCCTATTTATTGCCTGGTCAGAGTATGCACAATCTGATAGGTCTGAGATGGTACCTTGGAATTTTTCAAATTTGCATTTCTCTAATTAATAGTGATTTGGAGCATTTTTTGATGTGATGAAAGATAGCTTTAATTTCCTCTTCTGAGAACTTACTTTTTACACTTTTGACTGTTTATCAGTCGGAGAATGACTTGTATCTTTTAAAATTTGACTCAGGTCTCTCAGTATTTGAAAAATGAGGTTTTTGTCAGAGACTTTTGCTATAATCCCCCCACCCCAGTTTGTTGTTTCCCATCTAATCTTGGTTGCATTGATTTTGTTTGTGCAAAACTTTTTAATTTAATGCAAAGTTATCTAGTTTACATCTCATGATGATCTCTATGTCTTATTTTGATCTAAATTATTCTCTTATCAATAGGTTTGACAGGTGCACTATTTTGTGCTCCCCTAATTTATTTATGGTATCGCTCTTTATTTCTAAATCATGTATCCATTTTGTTTTTATCTTGCTACATGGCAGGAAATGTTGATCTATGGCTAGTTTTTGCCATACTATTTGCAGTTTGTTTGTTTTTTGTCAGATAGTGAGTTTTTCCTTACAGAAGCTTGGATCTTTCGGTTTGTCAAACACCAGCTTATTAAGGTATTTACTGCTTTGTGTGCCTAATTTACTCCATAGGTCCACTATATTTCCCAGTCAATACCAGACTGTTTTGATGGTTTCTGCTTTATAATACAGTTTGAGATCTGGTACAACTAGTCCACCTTCCTTCATATTTCTTTTTCATTAATTTCCTTGATATGCTTGGCCAGATGAATTTTGTTATTTCTTTCTAGCTCTATGAAGTAATTTTTGAATAGTTTGATTGGATGGCACTAAAATGTTTACTGGGTCTTCTTGATCTCTGATCTAAAAAGCTTTATAGATGAGTTACAGTTCATTTGGGTAGAGAGTAATAGAGCAGTAGAGAAAAGAAATCTATTAATTTACTCAATTTCCATTATTTATATCCTTTACTTTCAGAATTGACCCTTGTCACTTTTATTCCATGGTTTTAAGTAAAGCATTTTATTTTTTGGTGGCTATTAAGCCAATTGCTTGACACCATAGCAACACAAATTTTTTTTGTTGACATTCATTTTGTACCTTATATTCACTTTTTTGTATCACCATAACATAAAGTGTGTGGGCCAGGCAATGCACTTTTAGGGCTCAGAAAGAGGAGGAAAGATTTTCCACTTGTTTGTGCCCTTGGATGGGGATGCAGGAGTTCATCCTATCATCTGTCAGAGCATTAATGCCTATCATATCTCCCAGGAATGGCAAATTACCAACCACAGAACCAGTCTTACTATTTCAAGTGCTTTAAATGAACTTAGAAGTTTTTTTCATATTTCAGCAGAGATATCTTATTTTAAGCTCCCATAAAGTTGTTAATTGCTAATTGACAAGTAGTCATTCCTTTTGTAAGCTTTTTGATGGTGGGATCTGTTTCCAACCTTTTACCGTCCATTCCCTAGCATAGTGCTTAATCCACAGTGGGCACTCACATTAAATGTCTGTTCAGTTCCACTGAGTTAACTTCATTTGAAGAAACTGCCAGAGATGGAATTACCTGCTCTGTTTTCTTCATTTTTTGGAAGTGAATTGAAAAGCTAGAGAAGTCCACTGACTTAATTGTTCACTCATATGGCTTTAGAAGAGGTCTTTTCACAACTTTCATTTTTCTCTTGATTTCTCTGCGATCTGACAATGTAGAGACCACCAATCCTTTCTACCTACTCTCTCTAAGCCTTAGTAGGCTTAGTCAGTTTTTGAAAAGTCAGATCAATATAGTGGAATAAGCTTTGTATTTGAGACAGTGTGGCATTGCAAATATTTTGCTGGATCCAACTCGGGAAGGCTTGGGTTCAATACCTACCTTCAATATGTATTAGCTGTTTAACCTTGGGCAAGACATTTGCCCCTCTGGTCTTCACTTTCCTCACTTTTGAAATTGGGATAATAATATCCATTTGGTTATTATTTTGATATGTAAATGAGATAATGTATATAAAATCCTTTGCAAAGCTTAAAGTTATTATTCTTAGTCACAGGCAGACATTTGGGCTCTGTTATGTGTGTGACCTTGGGTAAATTATTTCACCTCTACCTTCCCACGCCTCATAATAAAAGCTCAAATTCATTTAATGTTTTTAGGTTTACGAAATATTTGACATTTATCTTACATATTTCTGCAAGGCAGGGACTGATGGTTTTATTATTCTCATTTTATAGATGAAGAAACTCATCAAAGAATTTAAGGGACTTTTCCTTGGTTACATAGCTGTTTTAGATACAGGACTGAAATCCAAATCTCTCCTGACTCTAGGGCTAGCACTCTTTTCATTCATCTATGACTCCAAGAAAGTTGTAGCATATAAAGTGAACCAGGGTGAGGGTAACTGATAGGTCTCAAACCCAAGCATATGGAGAATTCCCTTGGTAAAATGGACAGGTGGGAACAGTTTGGTCCAACAGCCATGAAGGTGGCTGAAGCCTTTTGTGGAGCACCTAGAACTTGGTTAGATATCATGAACCCAAGGTCATCCACTGCACCCCAAGTCATTGTCAGTTGTCTTGGCTTTTGACTTGACATTGGACTTTAATGACTCTAAGAAGACAGTGTAAGGCTAACACCTAATTTAAATCCAATTTGCTAGCAAATCAAGATGTCACTCTGATGTCATTAGTCCTCTTTGAAAATGGATGAACAACAATAACACTACATGATACTGCCTTATCTGTAAAATGATGAGGTTGAAACATGGTTTCTTTTTCACTCTAAATCATAGGATATTTCTAGGTAAGGTAGTGATATTATTGGGTTTATTGAAGACTCTCAAAATAGGGTTTCTTCTAGGGAAGTACTTTCCAAGTAGAATATAAGTTCCCATGAAGTGGTGATTAGTCTTTTCCCCCCTGTATTTCGAACGCATACTTGAGTGTGGTGGATTTTGTCCTTATACTGCTGCCATCCCTTTGAGAGCTGATGTCTGAGGAAGGTATAAGAATTTACCCTGATATAGCAGGCAAACGAGCTAGTAAAATAGATGTTGGGTAGAAAATGAGTCAGATAAACAAGGCCATTAAATAGAGGAAGGGGAAGGCAGTTAGAATAACAGAGTTTAAAAAAAGTTTTCTTTCCTTTTAAAAATTCTTTGTTATAAGGGGTTAATCTGAGAGGGGACAGGGGAAAGAAAATGGGAAAATCTAGGCAATGTAAAAATGAAAGATAGGAGTAAAAATCTGTTTAAAAAGGAAAAATAGAGGAAGGATTTTTTTACTTAAAAAAATTATTTTCCAACTCCAGAAGGTAGGAGGGAAGAAAGGAGGGAGACAACATGAATTATATAACTTTGGAAAACTTATGTGGAAATTTGTTTTTAAAATAAAGATAAAATATTAAAAAATCTCTGCTAATGAAAAAGGATTTTTTGCCTGAATTATCCATTATTAACTATATCTACCTATACCAATAAAGCATCCATTTAATTACAAAAAAAATTATTACCTATACCAATACAGCATCCAGCTAACAAAAAAATTTGTTATAGGGGATGGCTCTCTAAGTGGAGAAGGGGAAAAGATACAAAGAAATATCTAGACAATGTAAAAACAAAAGATATCAGTAAAAATCCATACGGGGTGGTCCCAAAATTTATTTATTTATTTATTTTGAACCCTTACCTTCTGTCTTAGAATCAATACTAAGTATTGGTTCCAAGGCAGAAGAGTGGTAAGGGCTAGGCAATGGGGGTTAAGCCACTTGCCCAGGGTCACAATGTGAAGTGTCTGAGGCCAGATTTGAACCCAGGATCTCTCATCTCTAGGCAAAACTCTCCATCCACTGAGCCACCTATCTGCCTCTCCAAAATCTATTTAAACTATTAAAGCTAAAAACTGGACTAAAGACTTTTGGGGCAGCCTGGTTTAAAAAAAATAGAGGAAGAAGGAAAGAGGTGGGGGCAAGTAGAAAAAAAATAGACCTACCTTAAAGTCACTGTAGACTATTTTTTGTTACTAATTTAAGAAAACCCTGGATTTATGCTTCATTTAGAGATTGCCAGGGCCCTCTATTATCTTAAAGTAGGGACCTAGGAGTGATTGTGGCCACTGACCACAAAGAGAGGCTTAGGGAGTTCTACCTGCTGACTTCTAGAGTTATTTAACCTAATTGTGTACCTAGCATCCTTGCCCCTTTGTTTGACAACTGTATCCTTACAAGCCAAGCAAGTGTGTTCTTTTATAACTCTTTCCTTAGTGATAAGTTGATCATTTGCAATCATCTTGATATCTGATATCCGTGGCTGCCTACTATGGTTACAAAATTCCTTTGTTTCTGTCACACACCTCAGTAGCCTTGATTCCATTTTATAAAACTGAAATTGGTTGTATAACCTTTTAATCCAGCTATGCTAAAAAAAACAAGCTATTTTTTGTACAATCTTAACTATATCTTTTGATTGCATAATGTGTGCCTGGGTCAAAGCAAAGTGACTTTAACTCATTTGCCATCTCTACCATTTAGTTTTTGTTGATATTGGTTTTTTGGTAGGATAGGATTACTTTTTAGCCATAAAACACATGACTAACAACACCCTTAGCAACTCAAACAAATCTATGAGTTTTTTTTTAAAGCAATTTAAGTTTTAGTTCAGCAAATGGAAACATTACAGAAACTATTATGTACAGGTTGAGCATCACCAAGTGTCAGTTAAAAAAAAAATGGTGTCAGCCGGAGCTTTAGGGATGATGGATTGGGGGACATGCCTTTGTATCCTACTGAGTTGCTTTAGTCACAGAAGTTTTAAGTCACTATCAAACAGAAAAGATGCCAAATCAGATGTTAACAACACTTCAGAGGGTTAGGGGTTCAGCCTGACTCCCTTATTATCCAAGCCTCTTTGGAACTTCTGTAAATGGCTGATAGGAGATTGTATATAGATCTGACAGACTAGAGCAGTAAGTACATAGACTTTGGAAATGTCTATTTTATAAACATGTAAATCTCATTAAAATAGCTTCTAGTCAATTCCAGCCCACTCCTTAAAGATACAGACATAGATTCTTAAGAAGATTCAATTAAATTATAAATTGTAATGTTTCTTAGACCATATTGTTTTTATTTTATATCAGATAATATCAAAACACAAGGATATATAGAGAGAAGAGAAAACTTATAGAATGATTAGGTGGGGTCAAGAAGAGATGAGTTCAAATCTCACCCTAGACACTATCTGTGGGATATTTTGTTATTAAATTGTTTTTTAGCTGTGTCTGATTCTTCATGACCCCATTTGGGATTTTCTTGGCAAATATATTGGAATGATTTTCCATTTCCTTCTTCAGCTCATTTTATAGGTGAGGAAACTGAGGCAAACAGGGCTAAGTGATTTGCTCAGGATCACAGCGTTAGTAAGTGTCTGAGTCCATATTTACAGTCTGGAAGAGGAGTCTCTCTGACTCTAGGGTTTATCCGCTTCACTACCTAGCTTCCCCATCCTTGTGATGTTGGGCAAGTGATTTAATTCTCTCTAAGCCTTAGTTTTCCCATCTGTAAAGTGGAGAAAATAAAATTACACCTACTTCACAGTATTGTCATCAGATCAAATGAGATAAAATGTAAATGTGTGCTATATCTTTAAAGTGCTAGATAGGTGCAAGTTTTTAACTATATCATGTGAAGCAGTATGACATAATGAAAAGAACACTGGGGCTCCACTAAGAAGTGGTTACCGGTTTTATGCAATTCACTTTTTCTTTAAACCCTTACTGTGGTTTTAGAATTAAGACTAGGTAATGGTTCCAAGGCAGAAGAGTGGTAAGGACTGGAGTTAAGTGATTTGCCTGGGTGTCACACAACTAGGGAGTATCTGAGGCCAGATTGGAACCCAGGACTACCCATCTCCATGTCTGGCTTTCTATGCATCCAGCAAACTTGCAGTTCCAAATTTTATCCCCAAATGGAGATAGAAATATTTATTCTATCTTCTTCATAGAATTGCAGTGAGAACATTTTGTAACCTTTAAAGTGCTATAAACACTTTTGTAAACCTATAAATGTGAGCTGAATAATTATGATGATGATGAAGATATGAGGGGAAAGGATGAAGAGACAAGAAAAGGAAATCAAATACTAAACACCTGAATACCCTTATCTTGATAATCCAGTCAAGGATTCACAGCTAGTTGAACAGCCAGGCTCAAAGAGTAATTGTTAAATAGTTCAATGTCAATGTGACAGGGGGTCTTCAGTGGAGGGCCCCTGGGGAACTGTGCTTGACCTGGTACTGTTTTACGTTTTTATTAATGACTTGTATAACCACTTAGATGATGAGCTCACCAAATTTGGAGATAACATCAACCTAGGAGGGACAGCTAGCACACTAGATAACAGTCTGGAACCTAAAGGATCTTGACAGGCTAGAGCATTGGGCTGAATCTACTAAGATGAAATTCAATAAGGATAAATAGAAAGTCTTATACTTGAGTATAAAAAAATCAGCTTCACAAGTATAAGATGGGGGAGGGATATGGTTAGTTCTGAAAAAAGATCTGAGAGTTTTAGTGGACTGGAAACTCAATATGAGTGAGTAGAGTGCTGTGGCTGCCAAAAAGGCTAATGAGAAGCTGCATTAAGGACATAGCTTCCAGGAATAGGGAGGTCACTGTACTCTGCCTTCATCAGACCGCATGTGCTAGTACCGTATTTAGTTCTTGGCACTATGGTTTATGAAGATCACTGATAAGTTGGAGTCTCTCCAAAATGGGGCAACCAGGAGATTGAAAGGCTTTGGGTCTCTGACACATGAGGATCAATAGAAGGAAATGGGTATATTTATCTTGGAGAAGACTTAAGAGGAGCATGATAGCCATCTTAAAGTATATGAAGGGTTGTCATGTGGAGAAGAGTTAGCCTTATTCTGTTTTGTCTCAGAGGAGACAACTAGGAGAAATGGTTGGAAGTTGCAAAGAGACAAATTTAAGTTTGATATTGGGATTACATGAAAAAAGTCCTATTTGCCTCAATTTCTTTATTTGTAAAATTGGTAAAATAAAAGCACCTCTCTCCTGAGATTTTTAGGAGGATGATATTTGTAAAGTGCTTTGCAGACTTTAAGATGTTATATAAGTATGTAAATGCTTACTATCATAATGAGAAACATTTCCTAATAATTGGAACTGTAAAAAAGTGAAATGGTATGCCTCAAGAGCTGGTGGGTTCTTCCCCCTCAGAAGTCTCCAAGCAGAGACTGGACACTTATATGTGACATGTCATAGAGTAGAGATTCCACTGATAGATGGATTGGTTAAGATAAGATAGTTGTTGGGTTCTCTTCCAACTCTCCAATCTTGTGATTCCGTAAACAATAAGAAGCTCAATTAGGAGAGAGATGTTTCAGCTGAGTAGTGTGAAGCTAGATTGTAGTATTGAAGAGTGAATAGAAAGGAAATGGAAGCAAGGAATGTAGACAGGTATTATTTGATTAATTTTTTATATTTTATTATAAATTTGACTGAAAAAGAGAGAAGAGCTATAGGATAATAACTTGAGGATGGTAGATAGAGAGTAATGAGATTTTTTCAAGGATTCAAGATAAGCATGTAAGCATCAGAAAAAACAAACCAGTATTGAAGATACTGCCAAGCAGGAGGTATACTCTGTATAAACTTGCTGCCTGTCTACGGTTCCACAGAATAAAATTAAGACTGATGAATGAATATTATGGGGAGGCAGATTTTGGATCAAAGGGGGAAAAAAGAAAAAAACTCCTGATTAATTAATGTAGCCCCCAAATGGAATGGATTACCTTGAAGAAGTGGTATCTGGATAACTACTTGTTCGCAGTGTCACAAGTGAGAATTCATGAACTGGTTATGGTTTGAAATAGATAACCTTAACATATCTTCCAACATTAAGGTTCTCTGTATCTATGAAAAAAGTATCCTTAATTTTATAATAAGACCAAAGATAATTTCATCTTTTTTTGATGCTTTCCCATCTCAGTGCTCTGTCATTATTATAGACACATCATCACTGTGCATTGCTATATGTTCACTTTATTATGTGCTCCATGATAGGCAGTGGGGGAAATAGAAACAAGACAGTACCTGCTAAGACATGCAGACAAATTGCTTTAATAGGAATGAAAGCTACTCCCCCACTCCATATATGAGGGTTACCAACTGCTTTGTGTATTAGGTTGGAGTAAGATAAGATAGGATCTGACTTCCTGAGTCCTCTTTTTTTGTCAAATGGTTTTTCTACATTTATTTAAATAATCATAAGTTTTCTCATTACCCCAGAGAGTGGAGGGAGGAAGTGCTCACTTTGGACTGCTGGACAGGGAGGTGGGACATGCCAAAAAAAATGTCTTTGGGCACTGGGAAGAGGGGGAACGGAGCAGCTTCCTCCCCACCCCCAGTGGTCTCAGCTTGCCTGCCAATACTTCGCCAGTGCTGGTCTATAGTTTTCTTTTTCTCTTTTATCTCTTCCTGGCTTAGATATCAGTACCATATTTGCATTATAAAAAGAATTTGGAAGAAATCACTCTTCCCTTATTTTTCAAAATAGTTTATGTATATTGTAGTTCTTTGAATATTTGGTTGATTTCACTTGTGAATTCATCTGAACCTGGGGTCTTCTTAGGGAATTTTTTGATGATTTGTTCAATTTCTTTGTCTATTTTGGGTTTGTTTAAGGATTCCACTTCCTCTTTTGTTCAGCTGGGTAGTTTATATTTTTGCAAATATTAGTTTATTTCTTTTTTTTTTTTAAACCCTTACCTTCTGTCTTAGAGTCAATACTGTGTATTGGCTCCAAGGCAGGAGAGTGGTAAGGGTAGGCAATGGGGGTCAAGTGACTTGCCCAGGGTCACACAGCCAGGAAGTGTCTGAGGTCAGATTTGAACCTAGGACCTCCCGTCTCTAGGCCTGGCTCTCAATCCACTGAGCTACCCAGCTGCCCCCTCAAATATTAGTTTATTTCACTTAGATTATCAGATTTATTGGCATATAGTTGAGCAAAATAACTTCCAATAATTGCTTTAATTTCTTAATTTGTTTTTATTTGTCCTTTTTCACTTTTGAAACTTGTAATTTGGTTTTCTTCTTTCTTTTTTTAAAAATCAAGTTAATCAATGATTTTTCCTTCCTGGGTCCTTGATATAGAAGATGCATCAGCTGGGGTGGTGATGTGACTATGCAATCAAAAGTTACTTTTTGCAATAAAAATCAGCCTCTTGTGATTTGTCTGTTTCACAAAAGTAGAAAGCAGAAAGATAACTGGCTACTTGAACTTTCTAGGCAATCAAGAATTTCCTTTTATCCTTGTAAAATTTGAGCATTAATAGGATTTGGTAAGATGAATAAAATGATATAAATACCATAATTACTATTCAAAGCAATGAAATTTTGTGAAGTCTCTGCTGTGTCCATAGCACTGCACTAGGGTAGAATAGGAGAGATAGAAAGATAATAATTAATCAGTAAACATTTATTAAATGCCAACTATAAGCTAAGTAATAGTGATACTATATATGTAATAAGTATGTACAATATACTTATTGAGGCAGGCAATTTATATCCATACATCCATATATAATATACCTGAAATATATATCCATTTATAATATACCTGATATATATATACATATATATGTATGTGTGTGTGTGTACATATATATAGTAAATTTTGGGGAGGATTTGGGGAATCAGGAAAGGCTTCATGTATTTGGTGATCTCTCAACTGAGATTGGAAGGACACTAGGGATTCTAAACTTGGACAGCTAGGTGGCACAGTAGATAGAACTCTAGGTTTGGAGTCAAGAAGACCTGAATTCCAATTTGGTTTTAGACCTTTACTAGCTGTGTGACTCTGGGCAAATTACTCCACCCTGTTTGCCTCAATTTCCTCATCTGTAAAATGAACTGGAGAAGGAAATGGGAAACCATTCCAGAATCTTTGCCAAGAAAACCCCAAATTGGGTCATGAAGAGTAAAAAATGACTGAACAACAGAAAATAACATTAGATCCCTGTAAGAGTACTTAGTGTCCTTAGAGTCATGCTTTCTTAGTGACTGGAAGAGTTCACAAATCTCATTTAAGAGAAAAATATTTTACTTTTTCCCTATATTACAGAGAGTTAGTAGGTTTTTGGTTGGATGGATAAGTAAAGCGTTTATAGCATTTAATATTAGAATTCTAGCTTTTCCATAATGATAATATATTTCACTGAAATTTAATCATATAAACACATTTATTTATCAGCACCCTTTGAAATAATATTTTGTTCTTTGATGCTGTCATCTCTTTAGTACTTTCTGTCAATGTAGCTAATGCTATAATTTGTCGTGAGTTATTGCAGAATAATGCAACCCTGTTGTAAAATTAAGCACATAACAGTATATTTACTCTCCTCATGTTTTAAATATATATACATATATATATAGTTTAATAGAGAGATGGATATTCTCTTGATTATCAAAAACACCTTTCTTGTTGGTCTGTTCTCCCTTTGTATGGCCTCTGCCTTAATTCAGGTTCCCATCACCACTCACTTCTGCTATTATATAACTTTCTAGCTCATCTCATGGACAGCCAATTGAACATACACAAGTCATTCTTCAAATAATATTTCTATTGTTGTACATACTGTTCTCTTAGTACTCCTCATTTTACTCTTCATAATTTCATGTAGGTCTTTCCACGTTTTTCCAAGATTAACCTGCTCATCACAATCATATGCTGCAACTTATTTAGTCATTCCCCAATTGGTGGGCATCCCTCCAATTTCCAGTTCTTTGCCACCTCAAAGAGAGCTGGTATAAATATTTTAGAACACATAGATTCATTTCCTTTTCCCTGATCTCTGTAGGCAATAAAACTAATAGTGGTATTGTTGGTTCAAAATGTTTATAACTAAGAATAAATACAGATTGCTCTCCAAAATGGTTAGATCAGTTCATAGTTCCACTAACAGTGTATTAGTGTCTCCATTTTTCCACATCCACATTTTGCCCTTTTATCATTTGAACCAAACTGATAAGTGTGAGATGATAACTCATAGTTGTTTTGATTTGCATTTCTCTAATCAATAATGATTTAGAGATTTCTTTACCCAAAATCTGTCTACTCAGATCTTTTGACCATTTATCAACTGGGGAATGCTGATATTCTTATATATTTGACAAAGTTCTTTGTATTTTAGGCATGATAAACTTTTTTATAAAACTTTTTCCCCATCTTACTATTCTCTTTCCAGTCTTGGCTACACATTAGTTTTAGTTGTACCAAACCATTTAAATCTAATGTAAACAAAATTATCCATTTTTACACAATGGATCTCACAATGCTTTCTATCTCAATGTTTATCAATTCTTCTCCTGTCCATAAATCTGATAGATGGTATGTTCCTTATTTTTCTCATTTACTTATGATATCTCCCTACCTTGATCACATAGGATGGGATCCTTGGTCCATTTTGAATTTGTCTTGGTAAAAGGTATAAGATGAACTGTGGGAAGAATGAGAAATAGGACAGAAGATTGCCTCACTTTTTAAGTTCCCCACAAGTAGTGCTTCTAAATGAACTCTTAAGAGTCGGAAAGAAACAATTTTCCAATGTAAGATTACTTGAGAAGAAGCTGGGAGGCCTCTAAGTACAGTCCAATAACCAAATAAACAGATGGCAGGGCCTGGAGGTAGCTGTCTAAGTGCAACCTCAGCTTCTGAACCTCCAGCTATTCTCACCTCTATCATCTCATTCAGTCCTCACAACTACCCTATGAGGTTGGTTACTACAAACTATAGATGTGGAAACCTGAGGTTAAGTGACCTGCCTGAAGGAAGACACATGACTGACCAGGATCAGAGGCAGAGCCTGAACCCGGGCTTTTATCCCTAATTCTATACTCTCATATTTATTTATACTACACTACTAATTTAATTTTAATTTTGCTAGTGTTTGTTCTTTTGCTGAACATCAAAGACAATAAGACCTCAAAGTTATATGTGTTCTACAATTAGATTTTCCTGCCCTTTGCTAGTGGCTTTGCTCCTGGCTGAAACTATCATCTTAAGGTTGGAATTCCTAATCTTATTTTTCTGAAGTTTGACTCTGCTATTTTTTTAGCTTGGGCAAAAAGAGACAAAAATACTTTCACATAATGCTAAGATTCCAAATTCTCCCAGCCTGTTAGTTATCACAGGAATTGTGTTTTCAAGTCTTATGCATGATTCACTTAAATTTACCTTTATACGTGGGATATAATGGATTCAAGTCTCAGGACTCTTTTGCTTTCCAGTTTCAAAGTTATAATTTAAACATTCCAAATCCGAATTGGCTCCAAGGTTGGACAGAACAAAGAGACATTAAAACTTCCAGAAGAGCAGCCAGAGAGAAAGAGATAGGACTTTCTCAATACAAACGCTCAAATCATTTGAACTCTCTGCTCAGTTAAACAATACATGGTACATACTTATTTCCATAGAAATCTGCTACAGGGAAAAACTGAAAGTCAAAGTAAAATAATGACACAAAAATCTCTCTTGTTATAATTTGAAGCAACTACTTAGGTTCATATTCCAAGAAGTTATCAATGATTCCTTAATTCCCTGAATGTATGAAAATTGTTATTATGATTCATGAATTCAAGTTTTTCTTTAATACATTGAATTTTGGGAGTAGGAAATCTCTTTTTATTCCCTTTTCTGTTAGTAACTAGGTCAGAGAAAAAGAAAAAAAATATTGCTCAAACCTGACTTTAATCCCATTCAAAATGTGTTACAAATTTTCTCATTGAAATGCTTCCTTTCTTTTTGGCCAGACTCTTGGTTTATTAAGGTTTGTTTTCTCTTTTCACAGACCTGTACAACCAATCCCTGCCCCCCCCTTCCAAATCAATAAACACATACATCTCATTACTCTTACTTATCCAACCAAAGTAGGTAAAGCATTTAAAATGTAAATGACCATTCTCTTACACTCAAACCGGTTCAAACAACTTTTCTGGGTTTCCTCCCTCATCTTTCAGGGAGATAGGAGGTGGGAGAAGCTGAGGAGGGAAGGAAGCTCTTATCTGTGAATTTTTCTTTCCCATTCCCTGTAGAGTTTTCACATTCTTATTACTACCTTGAGAATTATTTGTATTATTCCATTACTGAAACAGCTGTTATTATTATTATTAGTTATTGTTACAGATAAAACTAGTAGCCTGAGTTGTTGATATTGTTTTAACTCTAGCATCTACTTACATTTTTTTCAAGCTCTGAAAAAATGATCTTTAATTTCTGTTTCTTTTTAATTAAACAAATTTTTCCATGGTTCCATGATTCATGTTTTCTCCCTCCCCTCCTCCCTCCTCCCTCCAGGAGTGGATTTTATATATATATATATATATATATATATATATATATATATATATATATATATATGAAGAGGACTGTTTTGATCAATGTTGGATTACTCAATTACAGAGACTGGAGGCATTTCATTTGAACAACAAAGGTTTTCTCAGCTGTGATCCTCTTCTTCTTGATATCCTTTTCACTGCTGATTGGGTATTTTAGGGCATTTATTTCAATAATTTGATGGACTCCATAGATTGTGTTTTTGTTTCATAGAATCTCTCTTTAAAACAGATCTCATGCATTGTTTACTACATGAAACCTTTCCTCATCCCCTCAAATGTCTTCTTCCTTAAACTACCTTGTATTTAACATTCTTTATTTTTATTTGTAACATTTATTTTTCTTCTGTATGCATATAAACATATATACATATATATGTATGTATGTATCTGTATTTATATGTGTTTATATGCATGTTTTATATCTATTTTCTCCTGATATAAGTTCCTTGAGAGCAAATATTATTCATTTAATATTTTACAATTTATATGTAATATAAAATTTATAATTTGTTATTATTTTATTTTTATTATATTATAGTATTATTATTGTTGTTTTTATATTGCTGTTATATTATTGCCTAGCACAGTGACTTGCACATAGTAGATATATGCTATATATAGTCATATATTCTATGT
>NC_058130.1:515503170-515593926 GCF_016433145.1 Gracilinanus agilis | reverse complement strand
AAATGTCTCGATTCCACGTACCTTCCACGCTGTGCCCTGTTGTGGGGTTCCTCAGTTCGTCTGGACTTGTTTTTATGTCCCCTTGAGGAGTTTTGTGTGTTTCGGTCAGGAGAGGTTAAGAGCTGCTTCTTACTCTGCCGCCATCTTAACCCGGAACCTTAATTAGCTTTTAATACTTTGTATAACTTTCTTTTTGTGTAGTGTGGCAAAGAATGTTTATCCAGAAGTTCCATCCCATTTTTTTGTATGAATAGGAGTGTTAAAAAGGAAAACTGACTTTAGTCTAGACTAATTAATAGTCCCTGTCCAGTACTTCTATTTTAGAACTGCTAGATTCCTTTTTTAGGTAGAGGTCATAAAAATCCCATTAGGTCCAACTGAAATCCAAATATAACTAAAGTTTATGTCTAGCCCATTATAATGTAGGAATTTATTTCTGGATTCATCTGAGCCATTGCTACTCTTTTATAATAAACATCACCTATTTAACACTTCATGATTTATACAATTCAAGCAGGGCCCTTCAGGAAAACTGTGAATGTTGAGAATACCTGTGGCTCTGCTGTTGAGATCACTATAGAAATCAGGAATAGTGTAGTACAGGGAAAGGAGCACTGTGCATATTTTTTCATTCCTCAGAAGGAAGAGATAGGAATAACAGGTGGAAAGGAGAGAGTTGGAGGCAGAGACAGTGAAAGAAATGTAAAATTAATCAATAAATAAAAATTCATTAAGCACTTACTATGTGCCAGGCACTGAAAAAGAGAGAGAGATTTAGTCTTGATATAAAGAAAAACTCCCTTGATATAAAGAAAAACTCCCTTGATATAAAAAAAAAGACAATCTGCTGCATGATGCTTGTATTATGTATTTTGCAGAATTATTTTAGCTCATGAACAAATGTATATAAAGGTCTTTATAATCATTGAGTGCTCTATAGATGTAAGTTATTTGCAATGGAAAAGCATTTACTCTAATGTAGGAACCTGTCTGAAAGGTCATATAGGAAATTTCTGGCCACCATGTCTCACTCAAGTTTCTGTGTTGCTCTTTTTCTTTTTTAACCCCCATTCTAATGGCTTTTCTGCTTCCATTTGCCAACATGCCCTCATGTCCATCTTACCACCCTAAAGGAATTTAATGACAGGATATTGGATTTAGAAAAGACCTCACAGGGTCATTCTGTCTAGCCTTCCCAAGGCTGACCAAGAATCCTATTTATAACACCCGCAACAAGTGATCATCTAAATGCCTCTCCAAGACTTCTGGTATGGAGGAATATATTGTCTCCTGAGGAAATCCAATTCCCTTTTGTGCTGCAATATTATGAAGTTTTTCCTTATACAGAGTCCAAGTTGCCTCTCTCTAACTCTCAGTTCTGTCTTTGAGCAGCACAAGTCTAATTCTTCTTCCATGTGACAACCCTTCAAATACCTAAAAATAGTTCTTACAACCTAGCTTGGCTATAACATGTTATGCTATATAATTGTTACATTAGGCAATATTAGGGGTATGGGATGTGCAGAGAGGACTAGGACCTCTGGTGTGAGGGCTTGCCAAACCCTTCTCAAAGCTGCTCACCCATCTTTGGTGTCTATTTCTCACCTAGCTCTCACCTGTGGTTCCAAGAAGCTGTTGCATGTGGTTGAAGGTAACCAATAGGGATTAAACCCCTTGGTGAGTTAGAGCTATCTACTACAAAGATGTAAAGACTTCCCTCAGTGGAATGGGAGGTTCAGAACAATTTGTTCCAATTGCCACCAACACAGCTAAAGCATTTGTTGTGGATGCGCTTACAGCTTCGTCAGACATCAAAGATGCCAAAGTCATCCACTATATTCTGGACAATCACCAGCTATTCTGACTTTTGTCTTGCCACTAGACTCAGATGACTCCATCTGGAAGAGAGGGTAAGGCTGATGACTTTGTACAACTCTGCTTCTCTTAAATCCAATTCACACACAAGTCAAGATATCACTCTCATAGGATATATTTCACATATAGGATCCACAGCATAGGATGTATTATAGCCTAGCCTGACCTCTTCCAGTCTTTTCCAGTCAAAATATGTCTAGTTCTTTCACCTGCTCCTGGTATAGAATTGTTTATAGAACCAGTCCCTTTATCTATCATCATTATTATCAATTTAGAGAAGGAAAGAACCTGAGAGTGCATCTGGAGCAGTGGTATAAAATTAAAATAGAACTGGGGTTCAATAAACAATACAAAACCCTTTGGCTGCATAATGACTTAGAAAATCAGAAATTCAGGTTATCTATGTTTTATTGTATTTTTATTGATTTGTTAAATATTTTCCAGTTACATTTTTATTTGGTTTAGTGGCAGCCAGAGTGCATGTTTGCAAGCATAACTGCCCCTTTTTGCTGAATGAGGAAACTGATGCCCAGAAAAGCTAAGGGCTTGTCCAAGATCACATAGCTGCTAAAAGGCAGCACTGAGATACAGACTTAGCTCCTTTAATTCTAAATCCACACGCTTCCCACTACATGATATTATTTCCTTTCTCCTTCCTCCACATAGCTGCTAAAGAAATTTTCCTACAGTATAGGTCTGCCTATATTTTTACCCTCCTCATTAAACTCCAATAAGTCTCATTTATGCCATATATATATATATATATATATATATATATATATGTATATAAACTTAATTGTTAGACATTTAAATGCCTTAAAAGCCTGGTCCCAGGTTACTTTTCCAGTTTACTTTATGCATTATTTCACTGTATACACTCTACAATCTAATCAAATTGACTTTCTTACTATTGCTAATCACACTGTACTTACTACATTATTTTATGTTTCTCTGCCTTAGTACTAGTTATCTCCCATTCCTAGACTCCAGTCCCTTATCATCTTGGCCTTTTAAAAGTTTCCTTCAAGGCTCAGCTCCTATATTTCTTCTTCCATGGAGCTTTTCTTTCTTTTTAAAAAATTTATACCAGGGGCAGCTGGGTAGCTCAGCAGATCAAGAGTCAGGCCTAGAGACAGGAGGTCCTAAGTTCAAATCTGGCCTCAGCCACTTCCCAGCTGTGTGACCCCGGGCAAGTCACTTGACTCCCATTGCCTACCCTTACCACTCTTCCACCTATAAGTCAATACACAGAAGTTAAGGGTTTAAAATAAAAAAAAATTAAAAAAAATTTATAATATTTTATTTTTCCCCAATTGCATGTAAAAACAATTTTCAATATTAAAAAAAATTTTTTTGGAGTCCTGAATTCTCTCCTCCCTTTCCTTGCCCCTCCCTGAGGTGATAAGCAGTCTGATATAATAGACTTTACACGTGCAATCATGTAAAACATTTTTTCCATATAAGTCTTTTTGCGTGTCCATGTTTTTTTCTAAAATCTTCTTGCTTGTCATTTCTTATAGCACAATAGTATTCCATTACAATCATATACCAACACTTGTTCAGTCATTCCCATTGGATCTTTTTTTGTGTGAAAACATAGTGATAATTCTGTCCATTGCTTGTGGCAGTGACATTGTCCATAATAATGGGTTACTGTTGTATTGAGTTACATACTTTTTCTTGATTCCCCTTGCAAGGAAGGGCTGTGTAAACTGTAAAGTTCTATATCAATGTTAGCTCCTCTTTTTCTTAATAATGCTAATACTGATAAAGACCATTAAAAGCCATAGGAAACCACAGTGTAAATTAGGAGTGAGAATTCTTAGCATGAGACAAATAAATTTGCTTGCTTCATACAGGAAAAAGAGCTCTCTGTAGGTGGTGGTGTTGGCTGCCTTAAGTTAGATTTGCTTGGGAAAAGAATAATAATTAGATATTCTCCTTTAGGAATGGGATTTAGCCCATTTACCTGTTCATCTGGATAAAAGAAATATCATTTGTTGCCAGAGACTTTCCAGCAAATTAAATTAATTTAAATCAACACATCCTTTGACATCAGAAATAATCCACACTTCTTTTAGTATAAATTCAAGTCCAATAAAATGCTGACTTTTTAAATCTGAGGCTAAATTTGAACCCTGAACCTCTCATCTCAAGACCTGGTACTCTTTCTACTATGCTACCTTAACTGCCCTTCTCCCATCTGTTCTTTCCCTCTTTCCCTTTCCTTTTGCTTTCTTTTTCTTTTCTCTCTACACACGAGGATATAGAGGGCTAGAGATGTAAAAAACCAAGATGGTGACTAGCCTCCAGTCTATACCCCATGAGCCTGGTTGAAGAAACAGTGTGGTTCAGAAGATAGTGCTGTATTTCAAGTCATAAGACCAGGATTTAAATCGAGTCTCAGTTGCTTTTTACTTGTTTCCTTGTATCAGTTACTTAATATGGTGCTCTCATCCTGGGTCGTCAGCTATAAAATGAGGGCATTGGACTGAATGGTCTCTAAGATCTCTACCAGCTCTAAATCTGCGATTTTATGAAGGGGGAATGTTTAGCCTGGAGATGAGAGAGAAGTCATAGGGTACATTGTGCTAATTATAAAGTTTCAAAAAGCTTCTCATGTGAAAGAGGGATTCAACTTGTTCTCTTCGACTGTGTAAGGTAGTACCAGAAGCTTTAAAGAGACAGATTTAGGCTTGATGTGAAGGAAAATTTCCTAAAAATTAGAGATGTTCAAAAGTGTAATGCATTGCCTTGGGAGGAAGGTTGTTTCCTCTGTGTAGAGATCTTCAAGCAAGAGCTGTATGGCCACTTTTTTGAGTACTGAAGAAGGGATTCTTTCTTTTTCAGGTAAGGCATCTGAGAACCTTTTCAGTTGTGGAATCCTGTGATCATATGATAGATATGGCTATATTTCTGAATGACTGAAATCTTCCATTTCTTTTGGGGGCGGGGAGTGTAATTCACTGGTGGTTATATTATTTTCTTCTTGATACAAACATAATTGATGATCACCAATAAATATACATTGAGTATATGTAAACTATTGTCCCAGATAAATTTGAATGCCATTTTCTAATCTTTAATTTATTTTACATCCACTCAGAACAGAATTTTTTTTTATAGATTTCCTCTTTACACAGTCAATTTTATGTTTGCAATGTGGGAGGAATAATAATGGATGTGACTGATTGTTTACACCCTTAAAATAAACTCCTTAAGTAATGTACTTGTATAAATACTTATTAATTTATTTAAGACCCCAACCAACACTGTCATTATTACTTTTATAATTGGTCCTCTGTTTCTCAGTTTAAAAAAAAAAAAGGCCCACCCTTTATAAACTTGGCATAAAAATCCTACTAATAATAGGGTCTTGCCTATAAATAGTGAATTGTAGACATCCTCTCCTCCTTCTATTGTAAGGCTTATTACAATGCTTCATGTATCTTCATCCTTTATTTTTATTCTGCCATAAAACTATGGCCCTCGATGGTAGGGAGGATACACAATAGGCCAGATGTCTTAGCCATGTTTGGATAAATCAGTCATCACCTATTTTTTTTTTTTCCTTTTAGGAGTAGTATGACACATAGCCACTTAAGTGAAGCATACTTAGCTTTCCGCTTCATCCTTCCAAAGCTAACAGAGCCAGGATCTAAAAGTACGCTAACTCTGTTGTCTCAGCCGTTTGGGCATCTAGCAGTAAGGATGCCGCTGTGGTTATTGTCAAGCAAGATGGAGGTCAAGCTGTCAGCATTTTGTCTGCACATTGTTTAATATGGAGACCAAAAATAACAGCCTAGGGAGGGAGCGAGAGATAACTGACTAATGAACTTTGTCCCAGTTTTACATTTCAGAGCCATGTAGACTGATGATAGGAAACTAAGGAAACATAAGTCCCTGATACTATAATTTTATCTCAAGTTTAATGAACCTTAGAGTCACATTTATATAGTGTGTGATGGGAGAATTTTATAAAGATTTATGAATGTAGGACTAAAAGAGCCTCATTATACTACCTCATTCTCCCTGTGGATATTACATAGTGGTTATACAGCCCCCCTGGGGCATCGCCAGGCAGAGAACAGTTAAATTCTATCTCTGATTCTCCTTTCAGGAGACTATCAATTTGCCACCCCCTTTGAAAGATGATATTGTACAGCTTTCCAGGAATGAGAATTAGTGACACTTGGGGTAGGCTGAGGACACCATGATGTCTCAGCCTCCCCTCAGCTAGGAAATTAATTCCTACGGGAGTTGGTGAGAGCAGCATGATCACAGGATGCCTGGAACTGGATGAGGGGAAACAGAAGTTAAAAGGAGTATTGGGTTGATGGACTATATCAGGAACGAGGATCTCTTGGACAGGTACCAGGTTCTCCTTTTTGCCCAACACTCTTCTGCATCTGGCTGCCACACATCTATCACCACTGCTTCTGTTTTGAACTGTGGAATCTGACTTTTGAATTCTTGAGAGAAAGTATTCCCTATCTTTGTCAGATTAGACACTTGGATGGGCAAACTTTAATTCTTCCCGCCTAATTGTTATTTATTTTCTTCTTAATTTTTCTGCTTAGGCTCCTCACTGCCAGAGCCTAAAAGTTTTTTTTTTTCCATTTCCACATTTCACTTCTCTCCTATTTTGTAAGTGTTGCTTGTAAATATTAGTTCAAAGACATTCTACGTAATAAGCAAGGATTAGAGTGCCAAGGATAGAGTGTCAGGCTTGGAGTCAGGAAGACCTGAGTTTTCAGATCTGGTCTTTAAAGACTTACTAGCTGGTGACCCTGGGAAAGTCACTTAAATCTCTTTGCTTCTGTTTCTTTATTGGTAAAATGAGCTAGAGAAGGAAATGGAACCACTTTAGTATCTTTGTCAAGAAAACCCCAAGTGGAGTCACAAAGATTCAGACATGATTGAAACTGCTGAATAACACATGACGATGATGTTAGCTAGCGCTTGTGACATTTTAAGATTTTCAAAATGCTTTACAAAATATGATCTCATTTCCACCACCTCATAACCACCAATGGAGGTAGGTACTATTTCTATTCCCATTTTACAGATGAGGAAACTGAAAAAGACAGAGCTTAAGGGATGTGTCCATCTAAGTGACCCTCTGTCTGCCATATTTGAAGTCAGGCATTCTAAACTCTAGGTCTAGTGCTCTCCCTATCACCTAGTTGCCCCAAGACTGATAATAGATCATTTCCCTCATATTGGCTCTCATTTTCATTGGAGAATCTGGTAATAATGTATAATTTACATAGTATTTGGTAGTTACAAAGCATTTTATGTAGCTCTCCACAATGGATTTGCCCTGTAATCCAGTTAGATAGCTTGCTCATTTGTTATTGCCCTCATTTAAAAAAATATGAGGGAGATACAAAGAAAGACAAGGACAGTCTCTGTTCGCAAGAATCTCATAGGGTAAAAATTAGGTTGCCCTAGTAGACTGGTCAGGGAGGAGACTAGTTTTCTATTTTCCTTAATTATTAGGGAATGACTCAATTGTTTCTGTACTGCTTGAAGGACATAAGTGCTATCAATACCAATATCCTTTAAATTACAAAGCTCAGATTGGGAAATGTGGAAAAAAAACAACCCAGATTTCCTCACCTTTGTAATAGTTTTGAATTTTTGTGACTTTCCTATTGTTACATAGTTAGTGGAAGCCTGAAGTTGTTGTAAAAGTGCTATCCCTCTGGAGAAAATAATAGAAATTAATCAATAAATATTTATTAAAAGCCTACTAAGTGTCAGGGACCTAAGTACAGGACCTACGAATGTAAAAGTGAGACAGACCCTGCCCTCAAGGAGTTTATAGTTACCAGGGAAAAACAACTGTAGTTTACATCACGTTGGGGTCCAATTTATAAGAGCTAACTGATGTTTTTCTCTATTAACCGTTTTTTGGTAGTCTAGGAAAGTCCATGTATCCCTTCTCGGATTAATGCTTTCAGTGTATAAAGTAAAACACGTAAGTTCACAAAGGAAACCAATCCATTTGAAATTTAGTTATCAAAATATTTGAAAAACTAGCTTATTGACCCCAGGTTAAGAAACCTTGATTATACTAAGAAATCTTTGTTATTCTAGGAGATGTTAAAGGAGCTGGGACTATTTAGCCTGAAACAGAAAAGTCTAAGGTAAGAGTATGATATCTACCTTGAAATATTTAGTAATGTGGATGCTGGACTAAACTTATTCTGTGTTTCTCAAGGTTCAATCTAAAAGGAATCAGAAAAAGATCTAGTAAGCACCTAATACATGCCAGGCATTATGCTAACTGCAGGAGATACAAAGGCAGTTAAAGACAGTTCCTGCTCTCAAGGATGTTATAGTCCATTGGGCAAATGGGTAGAAATTAGAATACCCTAGACTATAATTCCTTTGTGGGCTGGTGACCATTTTGTTTTTGTCTATATACCTAGCTGAGCATTTTGTATGTAGTAGGATTTAATAAATTATTTTTTCATTGAATTGGAACCAAAATGAACTTTCTGGTAAGTGAATAGATGAAAGAACAATGAGTACGTTTTTTTGAAAGGTAGTGAACTTCCTGTCACAGGAGACATTCAAGTACATAATGGGTATCGATAATGAAACTACCAATAGTAACATTTATATAGTTCTTTAAGGTTTATAAAGCTTTTTATTTGATGGTTATCTGCCAGGGAATTCCTCCTAAATCACTTCAGTGTTTGAGAAATTAGACTAGATAACTCTAAAGGGCTTTTTTAATACTTGGCAGAGATTTTAAAAGCTTTGCAGGTGATTTTCTTAGAAGCCATACTTGCTAACAGAATTGCTCCTTGAGGTAATGAAACTTTGGGGTAAAGGAGAGAAAGGGAGAGCTGATCAACGGAATGGCAAACATATTTTATTTCATAACAAACAGCATAAATAATAGCCCTAGATATTGGCAGGTGCCTGTGCTTTGATTTAAAGGTAGTGTTGGAGGAATTTCTTTCTCAGGGAAACATCAGGATTGGAGGTGATGGAAAAATAGTAGGCACCAATTCTTTTAGCCTACTGTTGGTTTGTTGGCTTACAAAGGCACCCTCCTGAAAATGAAGAGAATGCATAAATCTGCCAGTTTCTTACTGATGATTAATGCTTAGAATCAGTTGTGCGTCATCTGTCAACTTAATAGCTTCATTATTGATAGCAACCATGGCATGAGCTGGTGTGTGTGTATGTGTGTTTCCACTTTCCTTGCATTACTTAATGACAATTTAATTTACATTGGGTCCCTTCTCATATGTTCAAGGCATTTGTCAAAGATCCATTGCCCATCAGAATAGCCCCTGACAGCTAATGAAAAATGATGCCCTTGGGGTCAGAATGAAGAGATTCGAAACTCCCTGTTACCATTTTAAGTTGGGATCATAGTACACTCAATTATCTTTGTCACAGACATTCCTCTACAAATCTAGTCATAGCCAAAGTCTTATGAAAAATGCTAGAAGTCTGGAAGTGGAAACATAGGGAAGTGATTTATCTCATCAAGACAGAAGCTAATCTTTTTCCAGTTTGGGTCCGGAAATGCATGGGTTTCATTTCCTAGATAAGTCTCTGGCAGCCTGGAACAGCTGGAAGGAGAGGATATAGGAGTCTTCCATGAGGCTCACATTAGCAAGAACTCAGAAACCAATTTGATTATTGGTTAAAAATACCTGGCTTGATGAAATTGAGTTGATTGGGATTCATTTTCTATTCCGTGACAATGATGCCTCCCTTCCCAAAATTCAAATTGAGCTAAATATGGAAATCAACTTTTTTTTTTTAAATTAAGAGACTGCTAAGTGGGTGGGGTACAATTGTCTGACACTCCTTGGTATGGAAAGAATGTTAACTATTTAGTTCCAAACAGTAATTGGGGGGTGAGGGAGCAGGAAGAAATGCATACTTTACCATCTGATTAGCTGAAAGAGAAATGCTAAAAATGCTTTATTGCTGCTCCAAGTTATCTTTTGTAGTTGTGTTTATACAACTTAAGGCAGTTTTGTAAAACAGTCTTTTGATTAAAAAAGAAAAACAAATTAGTCACTTATGTAACACTCCTATATAATTTGGAAGTAATCAAAAGGCTTATGACTTGTTAACTACCCAGTGTTAATAATTGGATAACATTTTGGCACAGAGTTTAATTATTATAAAACGTGCCAGATGAAAGGCCAGTGTAGGTTCCCTGATAATGATGAAATTAGTGGGTATTTGTAGAAAGCAGGTAGAAGGGAGGATAGTGGGAGAAACTGAGGCTCTTGGAGAACAACTGACTTACCCAATGCTGTGCTCTATGGGGCTGGGAACAGAAATGAAACTTTTTGGTCATCAGTTTAAAGCTCAGTCATGAATGGCTTATACTAAAAACCATATCTTTATTTTTTGAAATGGAACATTTCTCATCTGTAGGAGTCACTGATTTGGCCAGCTCCTGAGGTCCTTTCCAGATATGAAAATTTTCATGATTTTTAAAAACTTAGAAGAAAATTAACTTTGTTTTCCTTGATGTTCATTGCACAATTTCATATAAAGGAGTGGAAATAAGTCTGTTATTTGGGGGGAAGATATTTTTATACCTGTTTGAAGTTTTGCAAAAAAATGCCAGTCTTTTGCCTTGAACTGTGAATCTGAATTGTTTGGCATATAAAATGGTTTAAAATAATTAAACTACTTTATGGCCAAGTAGCTCACAGTTATTTCCAGTGTATCACAGGGCACATAAGCAAGTTACATAATAGAGGCTCTTACTCACTTGCTTCCATTATTTCCTTTATAGCAGAGTAAATCTAATATTTCCAAAGATGAATAGAGGTTCTTTCCAAGTTAGCCATTCAAATGCCATTATTCAAATTTTCCAATCCTATCACTGAGTATATTTATTCGATGCCAGATCTGATCAAAAATCTGCTTCCTATTTTAGAAATCTTAATTGGGACATGAGATGAAGAACAGGTCCATGCTCATAAGCTGTGTGTAGGTGTATTAGCCAAAACACTTTCCTAAATGATCCCCTTTCAATTTTTACCTGGATAGACACACAGCTGCAGTTGGTAGCTTATGTAGCAACAATAATCCCATAATGCTTTTGCAGTTACTTTCCCTGGGTCTGGTCAATCAACTAGGGGCTTTTGAAGCCTGCTCCAGTTGTGTATGATTCAGGGAGAAAGGAACTGGCAATTTAAATGATGAAGAGACCCAGAAGATAATAGGTCAGAATCATAGAATCCTTGCATGGGAATGGAGCTTTGGATATCATCTCTCATTTAACCCTTTACTTGATTTCTCTTTTGTAGCATTCATGGCAATGGTCTCTTAGGCTCACTGAATGCTCCATGTCACAGATATTTTTTAGGACCACTAATTGTTAGAAAGTTTTCCCTAATATGGAGACCAAACTTGCCTCCTTCTCTCCTTCTTCACCCAGCAGTCTTAGTTCTCCTCTCTGGGGCTCCCTAGGATGAATCCAATCCAATCCCCATTCTAGCTGACAGGTACTTCAATTCAAATATTTGAATGGTGGTATGGTAATAGGGAAAGTCAAAGGAGATAGTTCATATTCTGATTCTGTTGCCTATTAACCTGGGTAACATTTAGTAAGCCATTTAATCTCTTTGGATCTCCATTTCTTCATTCATAATATAAACTTGTTTATTAAGATAATTCATCTGGTCCTTTCTAGCTCTGAATCTTATGATTATTATGTATCCCTTCCTACCTCCATTTGTTCTTGAATCACACTTTCTAAGATGTAGTTTTCAGTCCCTTTCTTGCCATGGTTTCACTTCTCTGACCTAGGATTTTTTATGGATCTTCCATGACACTTGGGATAGCTCTAAGTTGAAGGAGGCTCCATTCTTTATTTCAGTCCTGAAACAGTCACTTAGTGATGGGATGTTTCCAGAGAAACATGAAGCCACCTCTCAGTGCAAAGACTGTGTGAACCTGTATGATTAGGACCTTGAAAAGAATTCATTAAAAAAGGTTTCAAATTTCTTTTCTCCCATTTCCCTTATCTCACCCATTGAGAAAGCAATAAAAACAAAATTGGATACAAATTCCTTACAGACACACACCTATCTTTGCCATGGATACTTCAAAAGAGAACGCAAATGAAAGTTTAGACTAAATGATGTTCAAGACCCCTTCTCATACAAGGATTCTGTTTCTGACTTACCATTAATAATAATAATAACAATAATAATAATAATAATAGCTAGCATTTTATATTTCAAAAGAACTTTACACATACTACTTCATTTTATCATCAAAAGAATGTTGAGGGCAACTAGGTAGGACAGTGGACAGAGTACCAGGCCTGGAGTTGGGAGGACTTGGGTTCAAATCTGGTTTTAGATACTTCCTAGCTGTCTGACCCTGGGTAAGTCACTTAACTCCAAATACCTAGCCTTTACCTCTCTTTTGCCTTGGAATCAATACTTGGTATCAATTATAAGTCAGAAAGTAAAGCATTTTTTAAAAAAAGGCAGCTTCTAAACACACACACACATACACACACACATATATATATATTTTGGGAGGTAGATAATATATGATTATATTATATAGTAAATATAATGTGTGATATGTAACATACAATATATTTGTGTATAATTTGTATTACATATATATGCACATATAGCACCTACTTCCCAATATGTGTGTTATGCATATATTTCAATCTGTACATAGTCCATCATATATCTCTTTTGACTTTTTAAACTTTTAAATATGTCTTTTGTTTAGAAGTTTTCAAAATCTTGAAGTTAACATACTTACATTGAAATAATAACACTACAGACATTTAGGTGCATATTGGGATGAATAAATGATTCCTGGGTATTAGGGGCAACTAAAAAGGCAGTGTGTAGTTCTGTGGATTTCATTCTGAACCATCATTTCACCACCTTCTATATAATTCATCCCCCTAGTTACTGTCCCTTTCTTTCATTTCATTATGCTTTATTGAATTTCATGTTTGCTTTTTTTTAACCCTTCCCTCCCATCTCAGAATCAATACTGTGCATTGGTTCTAAGGCAGAAGAGCAATAAGGGCTAGGTAGTGGGGGTTAAGTGTACTCCAGAGAGTATGTTATTCCTCTTTCTCTTCCTTCCTCTCTTACTAATTAACTAATGAAGTAGCCAAAAGGTCTTGTTTAAATACAAATGGGGTTTAATGTCTTCTAGGATAGATTGGCAGGATAGAGGATTAAGGCAGCCCTAACAGCTACTTAGAGAAACCTCAGGTGGGGGAAGGGAAGCAGGAACGTGAGACTGAGAAAGGACCTGCCTTAACTCAGCTCTCAAGGAGGGTTTATAATCAATGGAGTTAAGAATACAAAGACTCAATAGATAATTTGTTGCAAGGGTAAGACTAAACTATCACAGATTTGAACTAACTCTCAGATCCACTCTCCTTTTCACTCTTCTCAGACATTCAGGTAGGGGAAATGAAGGTAGGAATAAGGTAGGGTAGGGAGATTCAAAGGATTTATCTAAATTAACAAATCTCAAAAGAAACTGCAAATCTAGGCCGGGTTTCAATCTCAAGAAGGAGCTCAGATGGACCCTGGTTCCATGCATGAGTTCCCAGGACCAACTGAATTTCCCAAGATTCTAAACTCTCCTTAACTGACAGAAGAACTCTGCAAAGCCTGCAAAACTGTTATGCCCCCCTCTCTGCACCACATAAGTGACTTGCCCAAGGTCACACAGCTGGGAAGTGTCTGATGCCACATTTGAACCTAGAACCTTCTGTCTCTAGGCCTGGCTCTCAATCCACTGAGCCATCCAACTGCCCCCTCATGTTTGCTTTAAACAAGAATTTTCAAATAACAACTTAAGTCAAGTACCAAGGATATTGGTTCTTATGGAACAAAAATATTTCCAACTTTTTTGATTCTGGATTGTGCTGCCAGTCATCTAATCCTCCAAACTATGCCTTTATCTTTGACTAATACTTCTTTCTGTCTCCATATCTGGTCACTTACTAAGTCCTAATCAAGTTCTTCTTTTGAAATGCTTCACTTATCTGTCCATATCCACCACTCACATTGGAGCTCATGCTGTCTTGCCTATGCTACTGTTCAATTAACTGTTTCAAAAAATTCAATTTGATTTTATGTTCAATTGTGAATTCTCTCCCTCCCACCTTCCCCTTCCTCACCTATTGAGAAAACAAGATGAGCAAAAAATGTTACAAATTTTTATAGTCAAGCAAAACAGATTCCCTTATTAGCCATGTCCAAAAAAAAAAAAAAAAAAAGGAGAAAAGAAAAAAATACTACAATTTTCACTTTAAGTCCATCAGTTCTTGATTTGGATTGAATTTCATGAGTATGGTTAGTTCTGTTGTCATAAACACGAATATAGAATATCTTTTATCCTCTATTTTAGTCAGAGGCAGCTCAGCATATAGGAAAGAGTATGTGTTCAGTTAGTAAGATCTTGATTCAAATCCTGCCTCGGTTACTTACTAGTTTTGTGACCTCAGATAAGTCACTCCATTTCTCTGAGCCTCAGGCCACACTGAAATAAATACTTGACACTAAAACCTAGTTGTGATAAACAGAAGATCTAGTCTGGTTCTTTAAAAAAAAATGTGTTGCCTGTTTGTTCTTTCCACCTGCACCATCTTTGCCTACTCCACATTCTCCTCTGGATGGAAGCTTGGATTTGGAAAACCCAAGTCCTGATACTTAAATGAAATGTAATTGAAAACAGGGGTTTTTCAATTAGCTATAAGGCAGTGGAAATCTTTCAGTAGCAACCTCAAAACAATTTTCTGGCATGGAGATCTTTTGGCAGTCCTAGGCATTTGGTTATTGCGGAGACAGAGGAAATAGGGATAATTAGCATCTCTACTTTAGATCTTCTATCTTGCTGCTGAGCAGGCTTGATCTGTCTTTGCTTAGTAGTTATGGTTATAAGCCATTCCATAAAAGGAAGCTGAAAATCCCAAGGAAAAAGTATCTCCCCAAATGGGGAAGAAATATAACTGAAAGGATTTGGAAAATTGATAAAGAAAATTTGAGAGCTAGAAATGTTGCCAGATGCTGAGAGCCACAAATCTTTGGTCATCTAAAATTAGCCTGGACACTTAGGAATGATCTATACAGGCAGGAGAATTCACAAGGTGACCTAGTGACTCTGTCCATTTCTAATTTCTGAGTCTGTGGAAAGATCTCTTCATCATGATTTATTTTTTTAGTATATTTATCATAATTATTTATAGATTTTTACTTAGAAGAACAAAAATTACTACCAAAATGTCAAATGTCATTTCATATTCTTTTAATATCAATCCATTTATAATCCAGCAAGATGGTCCTGTGAATTTCTCTTGATATGAAGCAAAACTTTCCCATCATGTCATCTTGTGTCTGCTGCTATTTTTGAATCAAATTTGCAGTAGACTTAATCCACCTTTTGATAAGGAATTTTATATCCATCAGTAGGCCACCTCATCATGGCTTTATGCCATGAATATAACTGCAATTTATGAACCATCTTTCAATTTGAGTTCTCTGGGACAGAAAGCTTGTCCAAATGCAGAAGGAAAACCCTTTGTGCATATGAAGATAAGAAATAAGTCTACAGAGACAATATTTTGATAGTGAATAGCACTTTGATGATAGAATGCTATACCAGGCTGTAGGCATGAGCAAGCTGTGGGTGCAGGGCAAGTGTATAGCCCAAGCAAGGCTGGAGGGCTGCAGTAGGGAAAATAATTTAGAAGCTTGTGGTCTAGGACAAGTTGGAGGTGAAATGGGAGTGCAGATAAAAAGGAGCAAACAGAATCAAAAGGAACCCTGAAGTTTAAAAGATCAGAGCAATATCAGAGGTCTGAAAAGGCTTTATAACTGGAATCTGGGAAAATTAACTAGATTGTAGGAATCAGAACACTGTACAGAAATCATATTGTTAAAATAGACCTTAGAGGCAAAATAAGTCTAACCTCTGTTGTTGCTTGGTCAATTAGTCATATCTGACTCTTTGGGATCCTACTTGAGGTTTTTGGGCAAAGCTATTGGGGTGGCTTACCATTTCCTTCTCTAGCTCATTTTTCAGTTGATGAAGTGGAATCTGAAACAGGGTTAAATGACTTGCCCAGGGTCACATGGGCAGGAGGTATCTGATGCCAGATTTAAACTCAGGTATTCCTGACTCCATCCATTGTACCACCTAGCTGCCACAGTCTAATCTGTGGCAAGAAACTCTTGTACAAGTTACCAGATGTATAGTTATCCAAATTTTATTAAAAGCTCTGATAGTGGAACCTATTACCTTCCAAGATAGCCTACTCTACCTTTGCTTAGTTCTGTTAGGAGCTTTTACCTTACATGCAGCCTAAGTCTTCCTTGTCCAAAAGTTGCTCTTCATTATGCCTTCTGGGAATAAGCAGCATATGTTTAATCCTCTTTTACATTTATCACTTTCTTTTACTGTCATGTTGGCCAGCCTGAGAGATGTGTAAGAAATAAAATGGATATAGAAGGATAGATTTAAAAATATTAGTATTTTCTTTTCTTTTTTTTTTTTAAACCCTTGTACTTTGGTGTATTGTCTCATAGGTGGAAGAGTGGTAAGGGTGGGCAATGGGGGTCAAGTGACTTGCCCAGGGTCACACAGCTGGGAAGTGGCTGAGGCCGGGTTTGAACCTAGGACCTCCTGTCTCTAGGCCTGACTCTCACTCCACTGAGCTACCCAGCTGCCCCAAAAATATTAGTATTTTAAAGGATTTATTGGCATCCATTAGAAAAATGAAGTCTCATGCTATACTGAGTCATTTTGAAAAACCCGCCATTACCTCCACCATTATGCTGCTTCAGCCGGGAAACAGGCACTTCCTTTTTATTCTTCTCTCTACGTTATTACACTTCCTGTCTATGTGATTATGCAAGAGGAATCACAGGAAATGTAGTTTGAAAGAGCCTTAAATGTCCACATGAAGTTTAGACCAGGGACCTCAAAATTAGTTCAAGGATTCCCAAATTTCCAGTATCACATTCCCCCCTGAGGAGTATGAGGGAGACTAGTCTCCCCAAAAGCTCTTGTAAACATAACTAAGTTTTAAATTACAGAAATTTGGGAATAAAAAGAAAAGAGGACAAAACCAATGATCCAATGATTGCTAGGTGCATTGACAAAAATCCAATTGGGGGAAGTCTGCTTTAGCATAAAAATGTACATTCAAAACAAATGCATTGAACTCCCCATAGTTCAATCAACTGCACCCCAAAGTTCATTTTGGATCTTCTTGATGCAGTGTAGGTTCTTTAGGCATCTTCATGGTGCCTTCTCCAAACAGGTTCATTGTCTGGATTCTGGGGAGATGTCAAATTTCTTATCCTGAAATTGCCCTCAAAAGAATTTAAACTTTACATTATAGATTATAAAACATATATTCCCTTCTGAGGAGAATTACACATTCCACCCTGAAATTACTCTCAAAAGAATTTAAATTTTACATTATAGATTATAATGCAGACATTCTGATTATAAAACATACATACCCCCCTGAGGAGAATTAACAACACATTTTCCCCTGAAGAGGGTGTTAAAAAAACACCCAGATCAGCTCAGAATACATGGTTGAAAGAAAAGACAAAACATAAAAAAAGAAAAACAAATAGAAGAAAAAATTAAACTTTGGGAGAACAAAAAACTTTAAAATCAGAATCAAAATATCAAAATCTATGTATATAAAAATTTCTGAATAAACAAAAATAAATTCATAACAGGCCCTTGTATTAGGGTCCCACTAGTCTGTAGGACAAAATGCAGCAATATTGCACTTACTCATTGGCAGCCAAGACTATAGGAAGTTGCCATTCTATAAGAGAGAAAAGAGGACCAGATTTATATGCAAAGGAAGTGTCATTCCCTGGTCTGATTTACCTTCACTCTCAGGGGTAGGGTGAGCCAGCATGATGACCAACCTTTGGTACTTGACTGGCAGTGTAGTATGAAGCATCCTACATCTTAACATATGTTAAGTGTGGCAACTTCAAGTCTTACACTAAGTTCAAGTCCTTAGTATTGGCATGGAAGTTACTTAGTCCTACCTGGATTGGTATGGCCTGTTTGACCTTATGCTCCTTGACCCTGTGCAGATTCTCATCAATCCCATTGGGACTGGTCAGTCTCTATGACATTGTGCCTCTTTAGCACTGTTTTAGTGGCTCTTGTGTTCCCTTCTCCTGGAATCAGACAGAAACATTAATCACAGTTCCATAATATTTAACAATAAATGGCAGGTTCTCAAAGTCTAAAGCTTTGTGAGTAAGCATTAATATTACAGCAAATATATATATTGAACTTATATTACTGTAAAATAAAAAAAGATTAATATTGATTATATGTACTTTAAGTACAAGAAATGAGAAACAGGGAAAAGAGTCAATTATTCTATTAAAAATAAAAAGAAAAGAAATAAGAAATTAAAATTTCAGGGAAAAATACAATATCAAGTACAAAAATTAGAGAGAAAAACCTCAAATACTGTATTGCACAAAGAAGGGAAATAAAAGAATGTTTTAAAAATCAAATATATATAGCTTATAACCAGTGAAAGGTTTTTCACCCAAAAATGAGATCCATTTTCTTATAAGCTTTTCCATGAACTCCTGTGAGTGTAAATGGCTTTTACAAAATAGCAGATTCATAATGCACATTCAAGTAAATTATCAAAATTACAAAACATTTAAAGACAATAGCAAACAAACTCATATGAGTTTTCTATATAACCACTTGCTGTGATGTTTAAAAAAAGTATACTTGTCACAAATTCAACAGGTATAGTAAATCATTAAACCTTGGCTGAGGTATATTTAACAAAATCTTTTACTGCCTCTATCCAAATGTGGGGCAGAGCCTAGAAAAAAGACTGATAAAAACCTCTTGGGTCTAAAATATCCCCAGGAATTCTAGATCCTTCTGATGAGAAAGTAAATAAAAATAAAGAGTTAAAATATCAAGCATGCAGGAGCTCTTTTTGGCTTCCTGTGTAATATATAAAAAATTTGGGTAGGAAACTTCCATTTATTTTCTCTGCCTTTTAAGACAACATTTTTATAATATATAAATATATAAACCTATCATAATTCAGAAGTTACTATAAGATCCTAAAGTCAATTTTTAAGGACCTCTTATAAAATTACAATTTAAATTCTTAAGGCATCATAGTCTTCAAGGTTGTATGCAATTGTCAAGATAGAATAAAAACTATTAAGGCATGTGATCCTATAGTTGAGATGACAAATTCAGTATATATAAAACTTATGGGCTTTTACAACTTAAAAAATGTTTGTGTAAGATGTTAATGGTCTTTTACAATTATACATTGTAATGGGGAGAATTTGGGAAAAGGTGTGTGGTAAAAGGGGATTTTGAAGGGAGGTTGTCAGGGACTTGCTAGGTAAGTAATATGGGTTACAGGTAGGCTGGAATAGGGAGATTCAGGAGATAATATGGGGCTGAAGTCAGGGAGTTTAGCACTAAAGGTAACAAAGATTTTCAGGGAGAGGATGAATTAATCTAAACAGGCAAAGACAGCAGGGCTTATAGAGTAGGACTTAGACTAAAGATAAACTGAGGGAAATAGACTGAACTGAACTTAACTATAGGCTTTAGTTAATTTCACAGGAAGGGACTTGTTTTGAAGTTACACCTTCCTTCAAGATGATACCCCGGCTTCCCTTCAAGCCCAGAGTATGTTGGTTCTTTCCCTCTTCTTCCCTCTCTTACTAATTAACTGTCAAAGTAACTAACAGGTCTGTTGAAACACAAAAGGGTTTATTGTCTTTAAGGATGATTTGTCAGGAAAAGTGGATTGAGGAAGCCCTAACAGTTGTTTAAAGAAACTCAGGTTGGGGAAGGGAGGCAGAGATGGAGTCTGAGCAAGGTCCTGATTTAGCTCAGCTCTCAAGGTGCTCTTGATGTTTAAAGGGAATAAAATGATGACTAACTAACCTTTCTAGATAAGATTCTGCCAACTTATAGTTAAACCCTCACGGATTTGAACTACTCTCTGATTTACTCTCCTTATTCAATCCACAGACATTTAAGGTAAGGGAAGGAAGGTAGGAAATGAGGTAGGGTATGGAGATACAAAGGGTTTATCTAAACTAACAATTCTTAAATAAATATTCCAAAGCTAGACTCAATTTTCAATTCTACAGATAGGCAAAGAAGCAGCTCAGCTGGTCTGACTCTCTTTCCATGAGATCCCCAAAACAACTGACACTTTCCTTCAAGATTCTAAACTCCTAACTGATTTCAGAACTCAGCCAAAGCCTGAAAAAACTGTCATGACCTCCCTCTCTCTGCACTACAAAAATCATAGGTAAATGGTGCAGATAAAGAATCATATAACAGAATTAGATTAATACAGATAAACTTAAAAAATTTACCTTAAAGAAATCAGGAAATACAGTAATATAAGTGAATGATAAATTACAAGCAGTGAGTTAAAAAAAAAAAAACCTTTCTACCAATCAGAATAAACTTGTTCACTATTAAGGAGTTACAATAAAATTACAAACAGAATTAATCTAGCAGCCAAAAATTAGCTTAAAATGATTCAGTGTAAGAGATAGATATTGATCAGATTAATAAATGAACTTAAAACAGCAAAATTAAATCATAAAACAAAAAATCAGCAAAATGCAATAAGATACAGAGATTTTCAAAAAACAATGGAGTCTATAAGGAGGCTTACTAATTTTATCTCCAGACTTTTAAAAGTTCCATTTAAGGGGCAGCTAGGTAGCTCAGTGGATTGAGAGCCAGGCCTAGAGACGGGAGGTCCTAGGTTCAAATCCGGCCTCAGACACTTCCCAGCTGTGTGACCCTGGGCAAGTCACTTGACACCCATTGCCTACCCTTACCACTCTTCCACCTATAAGTCAATACACAGAAGTTAAGGGTTTTAAAAAAAAAAAGTTCCATTTAAATTTCCTTGGCTCAAATGGCCAGCATGTGTACAGGGGTAAATTTCTCCCCTGAGTCTCAGGCAAGATAATTGCAAGGAATGATAGGAAGAAAAAAAAAATATCCCAGAACTGGGGTCTTCTAGGGCCTATGTGCTAACTCAGTCTCCTCCCCCAAAGCAGAGCATGGAAGCCAACTGGGGTAAGGACTTGAATCCATGTGTAGAGGCTCATGGGGGGGGGGTGATGTAGACAAGTGGCTAGACAAGGTTGGGGGGGAAAAAAACATGTGAAGGACTCATGGGTGTAGAAGCTCTCCTCCCTTAAAAGTCATTAATGTCTAAGAAGGAACACACCCAGGAAATTCTCCAGTGTTTGCAATGAAAAAGAAGTGGGGTTATACTTTCCAAGTCTCCAGCAGTGGCTGGGAAGGCCAGTGCATTAGCAGGAATGGCAGGGAGGTTCAGGCAGAGCAGCTGGAGTTCAGGCAGCTGAGGGGGTCAGGCATCCAGCATCTGAGGGGATGGGGATTTGGAATTGGGAAAGGCAGGGTCTGGGATCAGCACTTGGGCAGAGCTTTCATGGAGGGGCTATCAGCCCTCAGTTGAGGGTTGGGAAGATCAGAAACGGCTTTTGCTCCAGCCAGCTAACTGAGCCCCGAGAGGGGCAGGCGGGGCCAGGGGCTGCTGGCATAGGCTGGATCCTAGGCCATAGGGTATGTATGAACCAGCAGCCAGGAATAGGCTTCTGGAAAAATGACTTTCCCATTTCAAAAAGTCACTCAAAAGAACTGAGCAAAGTGGCCAAAGATAAAAGCACAAAAATGGCCAAGAGCAGGTCCACAGCTCTGGAGAGGATTTGGAATGCTCTCAGAGTTCTGCCTGTGGGGGCAGGGTAAAAAATTATGGTAGAAGTAGTGTGGCTTGTTAGACTATCTGAAAAATTTAGGATCCGATTTCCAAACTTCTGGTTGCCATTAATGTAAGAAATAAAATGAATATAAAAGGATAGATTTAAAAATATTATGTTTTTAAAGGATTTATTGGTATCCATTAGAAAAATAAAGCCACATGCAATACTAAGAGTCATTTTGAAAAACCTGCTATTACTTCCACCACTATGCTGCTTCAGCTGGGAAAAAGAGCATGCCCTTCCAGGCACTTCCTTTTTATTCTTCTCTCTATGTTATTACATTTCCATCTACATGATTATGCAAGAGGAATCATGGGAAATGTAGTTTGAAAGAGCCCTAAATGTCCACAGGAAGTTTAGATCAGGGACCTCAAAATTACTTCAAGATCCCCTAATTTCCAATATCACAGATGTACCTCAGAGTTGTTTTAATTTGCATTTTTCTAATCAAGAGGAATTTAGAACATTTTTTCTTATAATTATTGATAGTCTTGATTTCTTCATCTGAAAATTATTTATTTACAATTTTTGACCATTTCACAACTGGGGAATGATTTGTATTCTTATAAATTTGACTTAGTTCTCTAAATATTTGAGAAATAAAACTTTTATCAGAGAAATATATCTTAAATTCCTCCCTCTCCCATTTGTTATTTCCCTTCTAATCTTGGTTACATTGATTTTGTTTGTACAAAACCTTTTAAATTTAACTTGGTCAAAATTATTCATTTTACAATTCTGAGGGATTTATGGAAAAGAATGCTACCCACATTTAGAGGAAGAACTACAGGAGTGGAAACACAGAAGAAAAACAATTGCTTGAACACATGGGTTGATGCGGACACAATTAGGATGTAGACTATTAATGACCACCCTAGAATAATTATCAATAATATGGAAATGGGGGGGCAGCTGGGTAGCTCAGTGGATTGAGAGCCAGGCCTAGAGACAGGAGGTCCTAGGTTCAAATCCGGCCTCAGACACTTCCCAGCTGTGTGACCCTGGGCAAGTCACTTGACCCCCATTGCCTACCCTTACCAATCTTCCACCTATAAGTCAATACACAGAAGTTAAGGGTTTAAAATTAAAAAAAAATAATAATATGGAAATAGGTCTTGATCAATGACACAGGAAGAAACCAGTGGAAATGTGTGTCAGCTACTGGGGAGTGGGGAGTGGGGTGGGGGGAGAGAGCAAGAACATGAAAAAGTTTTTTCTAAAAAATAAAAAATTTTTAAAAAAATTATTCATTTTATATCTTGTAATGTTCGCTGTCTTGCTCAGTCATAAATTCTTCCCTATTTCATAGATCTGACAGGTAAACTATTCTATGTTCCCCTAATCTACTTATAGCATCACTCTTTATGTCTATATCATATACCCATTTTGACCTTATCTTGGCATAGAATATGAGTTATTGGTCTATACTTAGTTTCTGCCATACTGTTTTCCAATTTTCCCAGCAGTTTTTGTCAAATAATGAGTTCTTTATCCCCAAAGCTGGGATCTTTGGTTTATCAAACACTACATTGCTAAGGTCATTTACTCCTAATCTATTCCATTGTTCCATTATTCTATCTTAGCTAGGACCAGATTTTTTTGATAACCACTGCTTTATAGTACAATTTGAGATCTGGTATTTGTAGGCCACCATCCTTCACATTTTTTTCTTATTAGTTCCCTTGATATTCTTGATCTTTTATTCTTCCATATGAATTTGTTATTATTTTTCCTAGTTCTATAAAATAGTGGAGGTTTTTTTTTGGTAGTTTGACTGGTATGACACTGAATAAGTAAATCAATTTAGCTACAATTATTATTTTTATTATATTAGCTCAACCTACTCATGGACAATTAATATTTTCCCAGTTGTTTAGATCTAATTTTATTTGTGTGAAAAGTATTTTGTAAATATGTTTGTCTTGGCAAGTATATTCCCAGGCATTTTATATTGTCTATATTTATTTTAAATGGAATTTCTTTCTCTCTCTTGCTGTTTGACTTTATTGGTAAGATAAAGAAATGCTGATGATTTATGTGGGTTTATTTTGTACCCTGCAACATTTCTAAAGTTATTATTTCCGCTAGCTTTTTAGTTGATTTTCTAGGATTCTTTAAGAATACCATCATACCATCCATGAAGAATGATAGTTTAGTTTCCTCAATGCCTATTTTAATTCCTTCAATTTCTTTTTCTTCTCTAATTGCTACCCCTAGCATTTCTAGTATGTTATTAAATAGTAGTGGTGATAATGGGCATCCTTGCTTCACTCCTGATCTTACTGGGAAAGCTTCTAACTTATCCCCATTGTAGGTGGTACTTGATGATGGTTTTAGGTAGATACTATTTATTATTTTAAGGAATTATAAGGCCCATTTATTGCTATGTTTTCTAATGTTTTTAATAGGAATGGGTGTTGTATTTTGTCAAAGGCTTTTTCTGCATCTATTGAGGTAATCAATGCCTTCTGGTAGTTTGGTTATTGTTATAGTCAATTTTACTGATAGTTTTTCCAATGTTAAACCAGTCTTGAATTCCTGGTATAAATCCCATCTGGTCATAGTGAATAATCTTTGTGATAGATTGCTAAAGTCTCTTTGCTAGTATTTTATTTAAGATTTATTCACTGATATTCATTAAGGAAATTGGTCTGTAATTTTCTTTCTCTGTTTCTGGTCTTCCTGGCTTAGGTATTAGCACTGTATTTGTGACATAAAAAGAATTTGGTAGGATTCCTTTGCCTATTTTGCCAAATTTGATAGAATTGTGAATTCATCTGGCCCTAGAAATTTTTTCTTAGGGCATTCATTGATGGCTTATTCAATTTCTTTTTCTGGGATGAGGTTATTTAAATATTCAATTTCCCCTTTTGTTAATCTGCACAATTTATAGTTTTGTAAATATTCCTCCACTTTACCTAGATTATCAGGTGTCATGTAATTAGGCAAAATCATTCCTAATGGATCCTTTAATTTTCTCTTCATTGGAGGTGAATTTACCCTTTTCATTTTTGATACTGATAATTTGATTTGCTTCTTTCCTTTTTTATTTTTTAATCAAATTAACCAATGCTCTATCTATTTTATTTGTTTATATTTCATTAAATCAACTTTTACTCTTATTAGTTCATAGGTCTGTTTCAATTTTATTAAATTCTCTTTTGATTTTTAGGATTTCCAATTTACTCTTTAATTGAGGATTTTTAATTTGATCTTTTTCTAGTTTATTTTTTAGTTGCATGCCCAATTCATTGAATTACTTTTTAAAATTTTATTGATATAAGCAGTCAGAAATATAAAATTTCTTCTAAGCATTGTTTTGGATATATGCTCTAAATTTTGATATGTTATTTCCTTAATTCCATTCTCTTTAATGAAATCATTGCTTATTTCTAAAATTTGTTCTTTTGCCCATACCTTTTTTAGAATTAGATGATTTAGTTTCTAATTCATTTTTTCCCCCCTGAAACCCTTACCTTCTGTCTTGGAGTCAATACTGTGTCCAAGGCAGAAGAGTGGTAAGGGTAGGCAATGGGGATCAAGTGACTTGCCCAGGGTCACATAGGTGAGAATTGTCTGAGGTCAGATTTGAACCTAGGACTTCCCGTCTCTAGGCCTGGTTCTCAATACACTGAGCTACCCAGCTGCCCCCTCCAATTCACTTTTAATTTGTCTTTCCACAAACTTTTATTGACTATAATTTTTATTGCATTATGATCTGCAAAGGATGCATTCATTATTTCTGTTTTTATGCATTTTCTTGTGATGTTTTTATGTTCTAGTACAATGGTTCCCAAACTTTTTTGGCCTACCTCCCCCTTTCCAGAAAAAATATTACTTAGGCCCCTGGAAATTAATTTTAAAAAAATTTTAATAGCAATTAATAGGAAAGATAAATGCACCTGTGGCCCTCACCGCCCCTCTGGATCACTGCAGCACCCACCAGGGGGCGGTAGCGCCCACTTTGGGAATCACTGCTCTAGTACATGGTGCATATCTTTCTTAATTTTTCATCAGGTTAAAAATCCCCAATTTCTTTAAAGCAGGATTTGATTCATCTGCTACCTGAGTTCTCCACTCCTCCTGGAGTGCTACTAAAACACTGACAGAGAGACACAGTAGTGTTGGTTTGTTCCACCACAAATTTATGTTATCTTCTAAACCTTCATTGCTACGTGGCAATCTTTTTGTTTTTTTCTTGATTGATTAGTTATTTCAAATCTTTCTCCTCAAGTTCCCTAAACAACTGCCTTCTCCCCTTCCCCCATCAGAGTGTCTTACCTGTTATTTTACTTAGATTGCATTACCTCCTCCTTCTCTGTATCAAAACCTTTTTAGATCATCCCCCATTTTCCTTTGCTTCAGTTTCTGATGAAGAAGAGACACTTCTCCTTATGAAGGGAATCCCCTCTTCTTATGACTTTGATTTCATTTTCTCCAAACACATCTGAAACTACTTTCTCTATAGTTTTCAGTGACCTAATAATCAACAAATTCAGTTTTCTTTTTTTAGTTCTCATACTTCTTGGTGTCTCTTAAGTGTAAGGACAAGATTTATCACTGGAATGTTCTACTTGAGACTCCCTTCCATGCTGGGATTTCCCCATTAATTATTACTCTTTGAGTCCAGTCATGTAACCACTTCCAAATCTACCTAACTGTATTGTTGCCTACTCTGCATCTCTCCATCTTTTACAAAAAGGACCACACGAAACTGTCAAAAGCTTTGTCAAAATCTAAGTTAAACTTTATCTATGGCTTCCTCTGTATCTGCCAGTTTCATAACCATTTTCCAAAAAGGAAATGAGGTTAATCTGGGATGACCTGACCTTGAGGAAATCATGCTGGCAATTTTTAATCACTACTTCCTTTTCTAGGAATCAGGAATCCAGGCATGGAGACTGGGCAATAGGGGGCAGGGCTTAACTAAAGAATTTTGGGCTAACCAAAGTGAGAAGTTCCTTGATACTGAATGAACAGTTTGACTCATTTAGGTAGTTTTCTTTTAATAAAGAAAGTTCCCTGTTAGAGCAACCACCAATCTCCAAAAATGGCTAGTCTATGGCCAGTAGGTAGAGGTAAGTGTAGTGTGTTGAAAGGAGGGCATCTGTTGATAGGAAGCATTTTCTGATCCAAAGAATCTATCTAAATGCTTCAACTTTGAATACACCTCCCTTCTCTCCCTCTACCCCTCCAACTCTTTAGCAGAGGTCCACATACATACAACATTGAATCTATTTTTAGATTTAAAAAATTGATTAGTTTTACTGATTTTTTTCTCTTTTTTTCTTTTAAAAATACCATTTCTTTTATAATATGGCTCTCTGGGAGGAGGAAGGAGGAGAGACAAGGAAAAAATTAGGAGACAAAAACAAAAGATATCAAGAATATTTATTTTAAAATAGATACTGAAAAGAAGCCTTTCTTACACATCTCTCAGAATGCCTTGATTTTATTATTATACTTTGAAAAATTAAATGCTTAAAATTTTTTTTTACCACATAGGTTATTGAATTTATGTATTATTCCTCTCTGAAAAAAGAGTAATATCCTAAAGATGGATTTTTACCATATTAAAAATTAATCTTACTTCATTGCATCTTTAACTAGGATTTAGTAGTTATAATAAAAACACATAGTCCTCTTTGAAGTGTTAACCAAGAGTTTTCTCAATTTTTTAGCATTCATTCTGTTACCATTTTAAAAGAACCATATGCTATATCTCAGATACCCTGAGATGCCTTCATTCTCCAATTTATGAACTATATCTGTTTAGCTCTGTCTGTCCCTGTGTTGTATTTAATAGCACTATAGGCTAGATATTGCTGTATGCTAAGACATTGCAAGGAGAATTCAAGAATGGTCATGTTTGAGGATTAGTAAACCAAAACCATACATGAGAACTCTTTATGCCTTAAATGAGAAATTTCTTACACTGAGAGATAGGAGGAAAGCACAATTGGTCTTCAGAAAGAACATCCAAATATTTATATCTGTTAAGGTATATGTTGAAAAGCTAGTCAGAAAGGATACCAGGCCATTTCTTTTTTCTTTTTTCCTAAAGAATACAATATACTCATGTTAGGAAAAGTAGATTTGTTTTGAACATAGAACATTTGTGTAAGTAGTGAATCTAATTCCCCATGGAAAAGTGCATCCCAGATTGCCTTACCCTAATAAGACAATCTAATCATACTGAGCTTGTGTGTGACTGGTTTTGAGTCATTTGCCACTCTACTTCTGCCTCTTCTTTATAAATTGGCATCTTTCAACTCTAAGTATTTCCCTGTGGCTGCATGCTAAGAAAAATACAAGGGGAGATCTATCCAATATCATTCTTTCCACTATCTGCTTCCAGTGCTTTATCTGGAATCCCAAGAACTGCTTATCAATTGAGATAGAAAATTGCAAACCTAGTGTCTACCTGTTTTCTATGAGCAGAGACTTGACTCTATTGTTCTGTCACAGCCCTTTTGAAAAACTGCTGTTGATTGACCTGCCTGGTAAGTTTAGCTGGAGTATGTCTTTTGAGGACAGCTATTTTTTTTTTTTTTTTTTTTTTTTTGCTAATAGTGGAAGTAATGGTTCCTTTAATAGATTAAAAGATACTTCTTTGGCATTGAAAGCTTCTTCCCAGAGGGGACAATTTACCTCCAAAGACTTTGTGCATACTTTTTAGAAGCCCAGTTTTTATAATGCTAAGATTAGATAAAATGATTTAATTTCTAACCCTCTATTTAGAAGTTAATGCCAGTCAAATCAGAGGAGTGAGAAATCCTAGTAAAGGGATGCTCATATAGCTTCTTTGAAATCTTATATAAGGATTATAAAATTGCAAAGGACCTTAAGAAACCACCCTGTCTGTCCCCCACTTTCATGAAATTCATTTTTGAATTTCAAATGTACTGAGGCTGTTTCTAGTTTCAATAGACTGATCTCTCATGAAAGTGTTAAATACCACTGACCTCAGGTCGGACTCATGGAGAATAAAAATCTGTACCATTCCTATTAGTTGCAGTTGAACCACTGATGAAGATTCTCTGAGTTCTACCCTCCAGCCTATTTTGTATCTGCTTACCATAGTGGTACTGTGATTGTGTTCTTCTTCCTTTCCATACTCCTTTTACTGCTGTGAAAATTCTATTTCTTATTGGGCAATCAATATTCCCTTTGGGATTTCTGTTCTTATGGATATAGTGACTATGGTCAGTCACTCTGGATCAAACCCTTTGACACCCCAGGTCTCAAAAGATGGGCTAAAGGAGAGATCATACTTATTTTTCTCAGTCCTGATTTTGAATGCTAAACAAAGACTACTTCTGCTCATTTGTGTCTCTGTCATCTATAAACTTGCCTAAATTCCTTAAGAATCCATGTATATTTCCTGCTTTTACCAGATCTTAGAGTTCCATATGTTTATTACTTGCTATGAGAAATGGTGGTTACTTGTCCTGTGCCATGGTAGAAGGAACATTGTTAGACAAGCTGCCAAGAGACAACTGCCAGAAACTAATTTCAGCTCTGGAATTAACTATCTGAGTGACCTATGGCAAGTCATAGTCTCCTTTGGATGAATTTTCCTTGTCTATATAATAAAAAGGTTGTTGTAGATGATCTAGAATAGAGGTTTTTTACTTGGGATCTGTGTATTAAAATATTGTGATGGAGGGCAATTTGGAATTGTGCCCAAAGAGTTATAAAATTGTGTGTACCCTTTGACCCAGAAGTACCTCTATTAGTGATCAGGGAAAAAGAAAAAGAACCTATGCATGCTAAAACATTTTTAGCAGCTATCTTTGTGGTGGCAAAGAACTGGAAATTTAGTGGATGCCCATCAGTTGGGGAATGGCTGGATAAGTTGTGGTATTATGGAATACTACTGGGCTAGAAGAAATGATGAGCAGGTAAATTAGCAGGTAGAAAAACATGGAAAGATTTGTATGAAATAATGAAAAGTAAAACAAGCAGAAGCAAGAAAACATTGCATATAATAGCAGCAATATTGTTTGAAGAGAAAATATGACTAAGCTATTCTAAATTATAAGAATATTCCATTCATCTACTGAGGACCTATAAAGAAAGACACTATCCACCTCCAGAGAAAGAACCAATATATGGAACTATGTATTGTATAGTTTCACACACACATATGTTTCAAATGTTGGCTTTCTCTGGTAGGAAGTAATAGGTTGTAACTCAAAAGTAACAAAAATAAATAAATATTTGAAACATATTTCATGGAAAACATAGCAATAAAAGGATGTTCAGCAAAATAACAATATTTTTCTCCTTGTTAGTGATTAATCCTTTGAGACAAATGGGTTAAGTGATTAAAACCCTTAAAAACTGTTTTTTGATTACCATATTTCAATGCATTTGTTTTCTTTTGTAATCCTATGTATTTTACTTTGTGCATTTATAGATATCCAGAGAGGGAGTTCCTCAGCCTTTCAGAGGAGTCCATGCCACAAAAAAAAGTTAAGAATCCCTGATTCAGAATATACCACTAGTTTTAGACTTTTTCTTATAACCTGTGCCCTTCTAGCCTACTTCAGTCCATTTCAGTATATAAATAAACAATATTTAGGATTTATAGGAAGTGTGGTACAGTGGAAAGAGTCCTGGAGTGAAAATCAGTTGAAACCATCTAACTTTTGCATATCACATAACTTCTCTCAGCTTCATTTCCCCCATTTTTTAGCTATGGGAATTAGTGTCAGTTATTTTTAAGGCTACTTCCAGAGCAAAAATGCTATGATTTTATGAAGATTTGATCTTGGCCAGTTTCACTTTCTCTTTTTTTGTTTTTGACATAAGAACTTAGGTCTGAAGTTAGATTGAAGACTTCTGGTCCTAAACCCTGAAGAGTCTACATAGTCTTAAATTTCTTATCAGTAATGATCATCTTCCAGATGAGAACCTGTGCCTGTTAAATTGTATAAAACATCTTGTAAATTGTGACAATTACTTGCCTAACAGAATAATTTATGCCTAGAATCCCTGTTTTCTATGTGTTTTAACTTGCTTGAAATCAGAGGAAACATTAAAAATGTCACTTCAATAGAGATAGCATCATAACAATAATTGATCCTGAGCCAAATGCCTTGCGGGGACAGAACTTGCTGGAGGTCATAAAACTGCCATCTGTTTCATTAGTAGTCAGTTGAACAGACCTGGCTGAGCCTATGTGAAAATTTGTGCTTTCTAGAATCACTGATTGACAAGCTAGAAGTGAAAGAACCTCTATTTTAGTTCACTTGCAGGTTGAGTTCACTGTTCCTGAAATGCTGATTTAGCATCTTGTCTGTATTTTGATTTTTATGTGATAGGACTCTTTGGTGGCTAAAGTATATCTTCTGGTTAGTGTCATACTTACAGAGAAAATCTTTGGTGGCTTTTAGAGAATTTCACATCTATTTCCTTTTCCTTTTAAAATATAGACTGTGTGTCTTCTAAAGATTGATTACTTTTTCATGTGGACATAAAAAGAGGAGGGATATCTTGAGACAATTGAGGATTACCATGTCTATCCTAATTAGAAAGTAATCTGAACATTATTACAAGGGCTTATTTACAAGGGACAGAATAGGAAAAAGAGAAGGGTAGAATAGAATTATGTATTACTAAAATATATGTATAAAGAAGTTCAGAGATCAGTAGTGGATGCATTTGGGTAATGATAATGGAAGCAGAAATAGAAGTGATATAGTATTCAGAATATACTACAGACTATCTTCATAGATCTAGAAAACAGATGACATTAATAAAACATATTACAAGTCTGAAACATAAATATGGTATGATAGTGAACGAAGACTGAAGTTATTCAGATATTTGTTGGAGTTCTCTCTGTTGCCAAATCAGAACTACTAATTTCTTTCTTTCTTTCTTTCTTTTTCTTTCTTCCTTCCTTCCTTCCTTCCTTTCTTTCTTTCTTTCTTTCTTTCTTTCTTTCTTTCTTTCTTNTCTTATAGAAACCCATCAGGGGGGCACATGAGAGAGGATACCATATGCTTGGGGAAAACCATGTGCCTTAGAGAAACTCGAAAGTCTGAACTGCAGGCCTTGATGTTCTATTGCCTTCAGGAATAGTCTGCACCATGTGAAGATGCTTCTTTGCTAGAACTTTCTTGATTCTTATGACTTTTTCATTAGACAAAACAGCCTTCTTTTTGCTCTTCATTCAGTGAAGGAGCAGCAAACTCTTTGAACTCATAACCACCCTTAACAGAGTGCTGAAAAAAAAACTCTTTTAGCAAAAAAAAAGAAAGAAAGAAAAAAGAAAAATCAACATTGGACTTGTTCATTGACAAGCATTTCTCTTAAAGCAGTGAACTGTAAAGCTCCTCAAGTAGGGTCCCAAGACAAATCTGAAAAGTACAGTTAGATCTTCATTTGCCAGGATTCTACTTTCTCCAATCAGCTTCCAGCAGAGTGAAGGCTCTTTTCCAATAAGCACAGTTCAGAGCTAAACATATGCAAATCCTATTTTATATCTCTCTGTTTTTCTCTTATCAAACCATAAACAGTAGCAGAGGGCAACTGGGCACTCTAGAAATAGTGCTTCACACAGTACCCCTTCATTCAGTATAAATATGTCTTTCAGATGACCTTATTTTTTTCTAGTCCATCAGCAAGGTGATACCTTTCTTTCATTCAGCATAAAAGTTGCTTAATAAGTCAGCTATCTTGCATAGAAGTCTTCTATCTTTTCACCTCCTCCTCCTCCTCTTCTTTCTCCTTTCTCTTTCTTTTTCTCCTTCCCCTCCTCCTCCCTGACCTTCTATCTTAGAATCAGTACTGTATGTTGGTCCCAAAGCAGAAGAGCTATAGGGGCTAAACAATGGAGATGAAGTGCTCTACCCAGGGTCATGTGGGTGGGGATGTGTCTGAGGCCAAACTTGAAGCCAGTACCTCCTGTCTGTAGATCTGGCTCTGAGTCCACTGAGCCACCTAGCTACTCCCTCTTCTATTTCTTCTCACCCCTTTTTTGTGATGATTCCTGCTCTCAGCTTACTTCCCTGCTTTGTTTGCTTTTTCTTCCTGTAACTTTTTTTTTCTGGTTTCTTATACATTAATGACTCATCTTTGCCTCATGAGGTAAGATGGTCAGCTATCACCCCCATAGTTCTTATAGAATCTTATCTTAGTGCCCAGTTATTTGACTTATCATATGGTCAAATATAAACTTTGAAACTGGGCAACAGTCACCTGCAAAGGATTGATGGACTCCAGTTTTGCAGCCGTTGTTCTCGTAGTCACTGCTGTGCCTTCAGGTTCTCTCAATATATTTCTCTGAGAGTCAGTTCTATGTCCTTGCCTCAGAACAGTCTGTATCCTGCCTCAATATTTTATCTGGGAGAGGATTTCTTCACAACTGGATTTTTAATAGTGTTCCTTATCAGAAATCTTCTTTTTCTGATCTTTTCAACAACCAAAATGCTCACATATGAAAAGAGCGATACCTTCCATTTATGCTTCAGTACTTCCAAAGATCCAGGATTTCACTGGTGTAAGAAAGAGTAGGTGAAAAGCATTTATATAGTGTCTTCTATATACCAGGCACTATTAAATACTTTTTATAAATATTATCTCATTTGATCCTCACAACAAATTCAGGAGGTTGGTATTATTATTATCCCTATTTTATAGTTGCAGAAACTGAGGCAAGTAAAGGTGAAATAACCTTCCTAAGGCCCCACAGCTAGTAAGATTTGAACTCAGGTCATCTTGATTCTAAACTCTATCTACTATGTCACCAATTGCCACTGGTCCAGCTTTTAATTCCTCTATGCCTTTGTGAACAGATTTGTTAATTTGTGACATTACTTTGCCCAATAGATAACTTTCTGGAGATGAGCTTCTTTGATTTTAACTAGGTTAATCCTTGGGTGGCAGACAGTGTTAGTGGATGAGGAAACCTTTATGAGCCAATATGTGGGAAGATTTAAAATTTTGTCAGTACATGTTTTAAATTTAGAAATTTAGTATAATGTTTACTTTGCCTTTGGGTAGAAAACATTTATATAATACTCTTTATTGAAGAATATGAAATCTTTTGGCAAAAAGTTAGTTCACATTCCTACCAAATTAATCAGATAAAACAGTTGAGAATTAAGAAAATGGAAGTTTGGTAGAGATGAAAAAGTAGTTGGATTCCTTTGACCATCATGGTCAAAGGGGATCTAAGATGATAATTAAATTGTTTACATTTAGCTTTTACAAATAGTCTTCTTTAATATCCTATGTCTAGCTAGCTTATTTTGACTTTATTCTGATTTCTCTGAACTTTCTCTGTTCCTTTAATGATTCTTCGTTCTTTCCAGTTTCTATGAAATTCCCTCTTCTCTTTATACAATGCATCAACCAAAATGAACTGAAAATTTCCCTGAAGATGCTTTATCCTTTCCTGACTCTTTGTCTTTGTTTATGCCATCCCCTCACCTTGGAATGCCCTTATTCTCCATCTTTGTCTATTTCAAGAATCAATTCAAATGCCAGATCTTCAAAGAACTGTGAAACTTGGAAGGAGCCTCAATAGCCATTCAGTGCAATCCATAACTGAAAAAGAATCTCTTCTACACTACTCCTGACATACAGTGATCCAACTTTTGCTATTAGACCTCCAGTATTTCAGGAAAACCTGAGAAGACTTACATGAGCTGACAGAATGAAGCGAGCAGACCCAGGAGAACAATTTACATAGGATCAATGTTGTAAAGATAATCAACTGTGAAAGACTTAGTAACTGATCTACCAGATCTCCAAAAGAATCATGATAAAAAATGCAATCCACCTCTAGATAAATGATAGACACACATTGCAGACTGAAACATTTTTGTAAACCCACCTGAAACAATTATGCAGAAATAAGTTTTACATGATGTCATGTATATGCATTTGTATATATACACATATGGATAACATATGTATATATATTTATATATGTGCGTGTTTATACACACACACACATACACAAATGGGTGACATTTCTTGCCTTCTCAATAGATGGAGGAAGAAGAGAGAATTTAGAACTGAAAATAAACTTAAATGAAAAACAAACAAAAAAAGATCTCCAGTAATGGGGAGCTCTTTCTTGAAACAGCCCATTACTTCAAACCTCAACCAGTTTCTTTTTGGCTTCCATTCATTACTTATAATTCTGTTATTTCCTGGGGGAGAGACAATGACATCCCTTCACATGGTTGAAGATGGTTATCATGCCATCATTTTTCCTTTCTCCCCCATTTTTCTCTTGATCACACTAAACATCCCCTGATATTACAACTAGTCCTCATGTGGCATGACCTGAAGGTCCTTCACCATATTGGTTGCCTTGATTGCCTTCCTCAGGATACTCCCCAGCTTATCAATGTCCTTCCTAAAATGTGGCGCCCAGAACAGAACACAATACTATAGATATGATCTGGCCAGGGCAGAGTACAGCAGGACTATCACCTCCTTATTCCTGAAAACTGTGCCTCCATGAATCATTTTCTGGTTGACCTAGACGGAAGCCTTCTCTTCCTGTTCTGAACTCCCATGTCATTTTGTTGTAACACTCTTTGGTACTTGAACTTAATATAAGACCTTTTGCATACATTTCTTATCTTTCCTTCTAGATTATAAAGCTTCTCGAAGTAAGAGATCAATTTATCTTGGGATCCCTCATAGCTCCTAACATAATGGGACATTTTAAATTCTTCATAAATATTTGTGGAATGAATAAATACATATCTCTAACCATGTATTTTACATTAAATGTCAGTTCTAAAAACTTATCTTTCCACATGAAATGAACTGGGGAGCTTTCAAAGTAGAACCATCACTTTGATTTTATTTTAACTCTGATTAACACAGAAATGACTAATATTAATACCTTTTCCTCTTCCTCTAATTATTTTTGTTTCCCTCTCTCCTTTTTGCCTATTCTAGTTAATGTTGGTTATCACATTTTTCTTTTCAGAATTTAATGAACAAATACTAGGAGGGATAAGTTTGATCAGGGTTCACAGAGGCCAATGAGAGAGCACATTAGCTAAATACTTTAAAAATCTTATCAGTAACAGCATATTAAAAAAAGCATATTTTTTGGAAAACTTTTCTTGGATAGGATATAAACAGGTTTGGAACAGTTAGAGAGTTTAATTTAGACCCAGGTTTATAATGTGATAATTTCCTTTGTAATTTGATAGTTGTTCTCCAGTTTTATACCTTAGGGAACACTTATAATTCTTTAAAAATATTAAATTCAATAAGCATTTGTTAAGTATGTAACAGTTGCAAGATACTGTATTGATAGGTGTTTAAGAGGTCTTGAATTTAATGATGTGTGTGCATAATCACCTATTAATAGCTTAAAACTGTACTAAGCCTTAAGACTTTACTAAGATATATTCTATATATCACCTACTAAATGAAAAGATATTTTCTGGGTGTTGGGTTCCCCTAAAGAGCTTTTGACTCAGTAGAGGAGGTAAGAACATTACATAGAAAGAAGTATAAACGAAAACCACATGAGGTTTAGGAAGAATGTAAAATGTTTTCAGTTGGAGTAGTCTTTGGATCATAAATGGTTGGTAAGATAGATGGAGAAGAATAGGGAGGAATATTTACTCAGGTGGAAAGAATAGTTTGAGCAAAGTTTGAGCAAAGTAAAGAGGGGAGAAACTTTGATCTGAGGATCATAAACAGAACTGTTGGGATCCCTCCTAACATAATGGGGCATAATAAATTCTTAATAAATATATGTTGAATGAATAAATTAAAAGATGCACATTTCTGATAATTTGCTGGGTTTTAGATGCCAGCTTTATAAATTTATCTTTGGATAAAAAGTGAACTGCAAAGCTTTCTAGGTAGAATCATCACCTAGTTGGTTTATAATGAAACTTTTATTTTCTTTCTTTTTCTTCCTTTTCCTTCCTTCCTTCCTTCCTTCCTTCCTTCCTTCCTTCCTTCCTTCCTTCCTTCCTTCCTTCCTTCCTTCCTATCAGCTTGTGGCTAGACATTCTATTTTTCTATTTGATTGAGGAGCTGAGACCTATTTCTACTGTCAATATTCACAGAATAAGGATACTGAACCTGTGATTTCACTGAAATAGGGAATTCCTGGTTGGGGAAATTTTACTACTACAAATTTGCAGTCTCTGCAACTTAGAGTCTTAGAGAGCTGACAAGACTGCTAAAAAATTAAATGACTTGTTCAGATTTACATAGTCAATATGTTTTAGAGATGGAACTTGAACCTATGTCTTCTTGGCTCTGAAGGGACCTCAGAAATCAATTAGTCCAGTTCCCTCATTTTACAAATAGGGAAACTGAGACCAAGGGAATTTAAATTACTTGTTCCAGATCATCTAAATAGTGTCAGATATAGGATTTGAACCCATGTCCTCTGACTTTATACTCAACTCCTTTGCCATTATGTCATGCCTGCTAAGCCATTGAAATTTTTTGGGGAGTGGAATGATATCTATTTTTATCATCATTAAATTATTATGGCAAGGCCATCTGCAATGGATTGGAAGGAGAAAGTGAGGGAGTTATTGTCTCATATTTGTGAATTTTGCTTGGAAACTTTGTGAGGAACTGTTATAGGATTAAGGCAGCTGGTTGGTGCAGTGGCTACAGTACCAGTCCTGGAGTCAGGAAGACTTATCTTCCTCAGTTTAAATCTGGCCTCAGACATTAACTACCTGGGCAAATAAATCATTTAACTATTTTCCTCAAGCCCTCATCTATAAATGGGCAAGGGAAAGAAATGGCCACTCACCTCAGTATCTTTGCCAAGAAAACTCCAACTGGGATCACAACGAGTCAGATCTGACTGAAAGAACTGAAAAACAAAAAATTAAAAAAATTTAGTTGGTGATGTGGAAGTCATGAAGCAATTTAAATGCTTATCAGTTGGTATATCGTTGGGTACTTAGGGCTTCTTTTCAGTAGCATGGAACTGGCCCAAGAAAAGCCATTTACCCTTAGTGAATGTATAGTCTATTAGAAAAGGGGTGGTATGTATTTTCTTCCTCTTTCAGAGAATATAGGTATAGGCAGAGAATTTTACTCTTCTTTTTATTAGAAATTTCATATGATATGGTATACATATGGGAAATATAGAATTTATGGCATGCATTGAAGATGTTTAGGATGCTCAAGGATCCCCCAGCACCTTGTCTGGGATGTGCAAGTATATGGATATTATGGTGGTTGAGAGGACTTCAAGGGTAATTGGAGTTAGAGTGGTAAGGATTTTAGAGACCACTCACATTATCCATGAGAAAACTGAGGCCCAGAGAGAAAAAATGACTTTTCCCCAGGTGTAGCAGTTATGATTCAAAATTTGATTCTCTGATGATTTGAAATCTGTTTCTCGGAACTCAAATCCAATGTTCCTTCTACTATACCATAATAGTGAAGAAAGCAGGAACATTTGCTTTTCTCCCTACTAACCCTAATCCACTTTTAACCTTTTGTTTCTTAATTTGTCTATGCAGGGTTTACTCCTTGTCTATTTTTGAAGTCAACATCTGTGCACCCATCTAAGCCTGGAGATATGGTAGGTATATTTTGTTAACTCAGACATTTGGCAATTCATTATTCAAATTCATAAATCTTAAGCTCTGACATTTTTCAATAGAAGTATTGTAATAGGTAAAAATAATACTTTAATTGGTAATATGAACCTTTTAAAATTTTACTACATATTGTGATTATTAGAGTTCTAGCTAGGAATTTTCATCAACTAATAAAATTAGTAAAATTAAATTTTCTAATTCAAATAAAGTAGATAGCTACATTTCAGAACTGTAAATCAATTGCATAATGGAATGAAGTGACAAGTTTATAGGATGTATGATTGCAACTAGTTTCCTAAAAAAGTCAAATCCTCATCTTATAAAGTTAATTAAGTAGAAGAGAAAGTATAAATAGTTGTAACATGTATCCTGATAAAATATTTTTTCTGTTTTATTTTATTTTATTTAAAAAATTTTTTTAAAATCCTTACCTTCCGTTTTGGAGTCAATACTGTGTGAGTGGTAAAAGGTAGGCGATGGGGGTCAAGTGACTTGCCCAGGGTTACACAGTCAGGAAGTATCTGAGGCCAGATTTGATCCTAGGACCTACCATCTCTAGGCCTGGTTCTCAATCCACTGAGCCACCCAGCTGCCCCCTCTGTTTTATTTTTTAATGGATGGTTGGGATGTGTTTTTTCTTGTGTGTAATTAATAGTGAACAACTGTATCTTACTTATGATGAGAAGCAGCATGGAATATGGGGAGAACATTTTTGTAATGAAATTTCTTGAATTCTTGAATATTGGCTCTTGGGCAAGCTACTTAATTTAGCTGAATTTCACATTAACTATCTGGAGAGTGAAGACATTGGATTAGATTGAGGTTTTCAACCTAGGGCCCATGACCATGTTTTAAAAAATATCCTTATGACTATATTTCTTTTTTAATTAACTTTTACTTTTTTAAGGATCAAAAATTAATTATCCTTTTCCAAACAAAAACAAAAAATATGCATAGTCAAGCAAAACAAATCTTATTTCTTATAGTACAATAATATTCCATTAAATTGATAGACCATAATTTGTTCATCCATTCCCCAAGTGATGAGCATCTCTTTAATTTTCTATATATATATATATATACATATATATATATATATTTATCAGCAGGTATGGGATATAGTAGATAGAGTACTGGACCAGGAGTCTGGAAAATTTGAGTTCCTATGCAGCCTCAGATACTTACTAGCTCTGTGAAATCATTTAAACTTTTTCCAACTCAGTTTCCTCAGTCATAAAATGCAAATTATAATACCACCTACCTTCAGGGTTATTGTGAGGATCAAATGAGATTTTGTTGTAGTGGAAAGATTATTAGATTGAGAGTCAGAACACTTGTATTTTAACTGGTGTAAAAGATGGGCAGATGTAGACTAAGTGATTTATTGGATTCCAAATCCTTTGAATGACTGGACAGCTAAACAAATACCTCTCTGCACTCCAGACTGTCAGAGACAATGAAGTATTCCTTAAAGAAATGGAAACAGGGATTTGTGGCAAAGTCTAAAGAAATATTATATTACAGTATCAGTAGCAAATTATGATCTACATTCAGAGTGCGAAGTGGTAAATGTCACACAGAGGAGGAAGGAAAGAAGGAACACTTGGAGCTAAAAAATATGTTGTCCATCACAAAGAATAGGATGCTGAATGCTTTTAGGAAAGAAGGGAATTAGTATTTAAGTACCTTCTGTGTACCAGACACTGTGCTAGGCATGTTACAGGTATCTCATTTAATCCTCACCAAAATCCTAATATGTAAGTGCTATTTTCTCCATTTTAAAGTTGAGAAAAATTGAGTTAGATAGAAGTTGATGACTTTATTTGAGCAGATATGGGAATTCCCAGCTTAGAGATAATGATTAGCTGATGAAATCACCAAGTAAAGTAATATAGAGGGAGAAAACTGAGCACCCAGAGTTAGTAGGGGTGACCTAGATAAAATTCCAGCAAAGGAGACTGAGAAGGAACAGTCAATTCGGAAGAGGACCAGGAAAAAGTGGCATCCCTAAAAAAGTCATTGACTTATGTGACTGTGACAGTGACTGACTGTGTGGTGCAAAGGCACATGGCTGTATTTCATCTCCATTTGGAAATTTTTATAGTTATAGAACATTATTATTTCTCAGTATGTAAATAGGTATTTTGAATTTCATAATTTACTAGATAAGAACAACATTTTCTCTGGAAATAAAATATCTTCAACTTTTTTTTTACAGTATGATGAGGATACTTAGATTTTATAGATTTGGATATATTCTGACAATAACTTGTACAATTTTGAATTAAAAGTGATTTTCATCAGCCAAGTTATCTCTGTCTTTATCTTTTTATTTCTAATTGTTAAAAATCACCTTTGTATTGTCCTGTCCAGGATGAGCCTTTTAAAAAAAATTTCATAGGGACATTTAGTAACTTTAACCCAGCCCCCTCCCCCCCAATATCAAGAAGTCTAGATCATACTGCAGAGGAACACATTCTCCATTTGTCTTGTTTTTGAGCATTTATTTGGATATTTTCTATCAATAGCTTGTCAGTTCTTGGTATTGACTTTCATTTTTGATTTCAATTGCCTTTTCCGTTATGTTTTAGTGTGATTGAGTCTGTTTCATTATAAGATTATATTTTAATTATAATGCTTGACTTCTCTTCACCATCAACTGCTGCAATATCTCTAATAGTCAATGAAGTGTACTCTTTAAGATCTATAACCTTTTTAGGTTTCTTTGAAGTAATAGCCTAAAAAATGACAGAATTAAAAGCATGATAAAAGAGAATGATGAAAAAAGTATGTGCGGCACAAAATCCAGCATGCAACTGACAACTAACTAAAGGTAGCAAAGGCAGCTAGATAGCACAGTGGATAGAGTGATGGTTTTGGAGTCAGGCAGACCTGAGTTCAAATCTAGCCTTAGACACTAGCTGTGTGAATCTGAGCAAGCCACTTAACCATTGCCTACCTCAGTTTCCTCAACTATAAAATGAGGATCTTACTAGAGCCTGTATCCCAGGGTTATTGTAGGGATCAAATGAGATCCTAAGTCCTTTTGTAGTGTATGACACATAGTAGGTGCTAGAAAAAATGATTCTTCTCTTACTTTCCTTCTGCAGTTTTATTTTTTCTAATCAAGACTAGCTAATTTGTGTCAGTTTAGTGTCAGGAGAATCTTATACACATGACTGTTGCTGAGACAAAATGAAACCGTATCATAATTATTACTTGTCCCAAGTTAATTCACAAAACACTACATATACATGTGTGTATGTATACATATTTATATATTTGTATGTGTATATATAACTTTCTTTAAATTTCTCTTTCTCTCTCTCTCTCTCTCTCTCTCTCTCTCTCTCTCTCTCTCTCTCTCTCTCCTCACTTCTCAGAGCTTTCACTCTCCTTCAGTTTCCCCATTGAAAAAATATTGATATTGGGTTAGGCGAGTTTTAAGATCTTTTGTAATTATCCTATCCTTCCTTAAATCTGAATATTTGTCCTCTGGATTTCATAGAATTGTTCAGTTTCCTTTCTAGCATCTTGCTTTTCATGGGCATCTGTATTATACATTCACATAGAATGTATCATTCTAGAATGTGGGCAGTTAGGTAAAGGGCTGGCACTGGGAAAGGCAGACAGAAATCCAGGCTGGAGAGAGGTTGAAGTTTCTAGATTCCATAATTATTCACCATCTCTTTTTGCTCAGTTCAATGCTGATTGCTGGAGGTACAGGGGCAATTGTGTGTTGATTTAAGTTTTGTGATGTGCTCTGTATACGAGATCACATTTGATGCTTGCAACCACCCCATAGAATCTGAAGCATAGTAAGTTCATCAACAATCATTTGCTAGTCATTTACTATGTGCCAGGCTCTGTGCGAAGGACTAGGGATAGAAAGGTAAAAACTGTTCTCACTCTCAGCTTACAGTGTAATGGGGAAAATGGCATGTAAATAACTATACAAATACACAGTATAAATGGAATGCAATCTCAGAGGGAAGACACTAGCAGAGGGGTATGTGTGTGCAGAAGGATGGTGGTGAGTGGGAAGGAGAGAGCTGGGAAAGATCTCTTGCAGAAGGTGGGATTTCAACTGAATTTTGAAAGAAGCCAGGGATAGTTAGAGGTAGAGGTATGGAAAGAGCACATTCCAGGAATGGGGGACAGGCAGTGAAAAGGCAGAGTCAGGAGTCAGGGAATCTGAGTCTGAGAGGAACAGCTGGAAGACCAGCCTCAGTGGATCATACAGGGGAGTAAAGATTAAAAAGGCTCAGCAGGTCTTGAATACCAGAAGATTTTATATTTTATCATGGAGCTAAAAGGGAGCCTCTGACATTTATTTTAGGAAGAATGACAAGGTCACAATTGCACTTTAGGAAAATTACTTTGGCAGTGAATAGAAAGATGGATTCCAGTGGAGTGAGTCTTGAGATAAGACTAGTAAGAAGGCTATTGTAGTAGTCTGAGGATAAGATGGATGAGACCTCAAATTAGGGAAATTTCTGTGTGACTGGAGAGAAAGAGACACATATGAGGCATTTTGTAAAGGTGAAAATGGCCAGATTTGGCAACAGATTATATATGTGGGACAAATGTAGGTGAGAAGTTGAGGATGTTGCCAAAGTTGTGGGTCTATGTTATTGGGGAAGTGATTGTGCCATTGATGATAAATAGGAAAACTGGGAGAAAAGATATTGTTTTGGAAATATTTAGTTAGAAATATGTATTGGATAGTTCAAATGTTCAGAAAGGTAATTGCTATTACAAGACAAGAGCTCAGGAGAAATATTAGGGATCTGGAAGTCATTTGGATAGAAATAATAATTGAATCCATAGCTGGTGAGATCACCAACTGAAATAGGATAAAGAGAGAAGAGAAGAGGATTCGGGAGAGAGTATTGGAGGACAACCATGGTTTGCAGGCATGTTCTAGAAAGAAGATGAAAATGCAGCAAAGGATACTGAGGAGTAGCCAAACAGGAATAGAACCAGGTAAGAACAGTGTCACAGAAACCTAGAGATAGGAGAGAATGATGCAGGGTCAGAGGTTTAATGAGGCTGAGAAGGATGAGGATTGAGAAAAGGCCAGTATGACTATTATTTTTCTGGTTTTACAGATGATGAAATTGTGACTGTGAGAGGTCATGTGACTTGTTTTGAGTCAGTCACCTAGCAGGTGTGTCTGAAGTGTGATTTGGACTCAGTTTTTCTGGATTCTGTCTCTAGAAAAAAGTCAAAAATGGATGTAATACAAACTATCAAGGGATCTAGCATTCAAGGAGTCAGGAGAGAGACCAGGGAATTTGGAATTATCTGTGTTTAGGGACAAAGTGAAAATGTCAGTTTATTATGTTGGTTTTTGGTGGCAACAGAATACAGTGAGTCTGCAGATCAGAATCCAGTCAAAAGTCAAGAAGATCAGTACAAATGGGAAGGCAAGCCAGGCTTGCCCTCTAGGTAGGCAGAATCAGGAGGGAGCAGAGAAATGGTTAGTTTTGAGTAGGTTGGCCAAGTTCTGGACTGCAACCTGTGCCTATGTGAAGAGATATACAGAAAGTCTGTGATGCAAGACAGATTTCAGTATACAAGGATTCAGCACAGGCATGAAGAAACATACAAACATTGTCCTGTGTGGACAGTACAATAAAGTCTCTGCTCTATTCTTCACCAAAGCTTAGGGCATCCTTGCTTTGTGGCAGTTGAGGGATGTCTGTCTTGGGATGCCACTCATTCACCTTGTGCAACCTTGTGCAAGGCTGAATAGCCAAACTGTTCATTAACCTTGATAATAAGCACAAGGCAGGCTTCTACAGGTGCTGCTGATTGTAACTCGAAGGGAACTAGTACTATTGAGTCAGGGAAGCAAGAACAAGTCAGCCTCAGAATTCAATGGGAGTAGGGAGCTAGGAATCCAGAAGGACAATTAAGGTGGAGCCAACGGCACCAAGGAAGAGCCTCTAGAAACAATCACTCTCTACGAAAACAGACACTTGCTTTTTTGCCACCAGAAATGTCCTTCTGGAGCAAGTTAAGCAGTTAACAGACAGCCTCTGTTTGGAAGGAAAACAATAGGATTGGCCCAACTTTTACTAATACTGTTAATTTTAACAGATAGTTTGTCAGAAAATATGCATCTGAGGCAAAAGTGCATAGTCGTGATTTATTTTCTCTGGTGAATTGAAGGATAATAAGTCAGAAGAAAACATAGATACCGATTGATTTTTTTTTAAAGCAGCAGAATAGGCAGAAATTGGCAAAACGTGTAAGTGAAAGGAATGAGCTGTCACTGAGCTTCTCTTCTCTGTGCCCTGGAGGAGCTGTGCAGAACGGAAATGGGGAAGCTTGCTCAAGTCCTAATTAGGAAAAGCATCTTCAAATCAGCTTAGGCTACTGTAGTCATTAGTGGGAACAGTTGCCATCTGTGGAGATAATATTTTGTAAAATCCTGAAACATGTTCCTTACCCACTATGATTAAGTAGAGCAATGCAATTGGAATGTGTCTGCAGCAGCACCCTCCCTTTTGTCTGGTTGGGGGTGCCACTTACATTCGTCTTGGGCAATGCTGAATAGCCCAACTGTTTACCTTGGCAACCATTTGTATTAGAGCTCCAGTGATGGAGCATTAAACACTATGAATACTAAGAGGAAAAGAAGCTGAGGTCATTATCTTTTCTTTTAGTAATCAATATTCTGAACAAACATTGTCTCGGGATTATTTATTACAGTAGGATGAAGTGCCGACCATCTTGTTCTTAAAAAAGCACAATAAAAATTATTTCTTAAGATAAAGAAATGAAAATTGGAGGTTGTCAGGTCTGGGCAAGAGGTGAGAAATACATGTATATTAGATTGATATTTTTTCTTGTGAAAATGAAACGGAGACAGAAAAAAAAGATCCCAAAGAAATCCTAATTAGAAAGATACCTGAACTTCTGAACCTGCAACTCAGCGGATTTGGTTCTGATCATCCTCCACCCAAAATGAGCCCTGACTGGTGATTAGCATCAACTCGGATTAAGTTAATTGGCTTTAGTCAATTCCTAGGCAGACACACTCAGAACAAACCAGAAAGTGTTTCTTTCCTTGTATGAAGTGGCTACATGACCAATGGAATTTATGTAAGTAAATCAAACAAATTGAAAATCCTTTTTAAAAAAAAAAAAAGCAAGACTTCAATTCCTGGTGAGTACAGAAACACTTTTCATTTTTTTGAAGTTAGATTTTGTTTTAGCTAGTTTTATGAAGTTTTCCTTTTCAACTCAAGTTTCCTATTGCTATATCTTCAGGTTGGATATGAAATTATTATCAGGCTATGAAATGATAATGTACTGTGCCCAGTTCACCAACAGTGTTAACAATATGGTGCTATTGAAGATAAAGGGAGTAATTTAAATATTCAAGTAATCTTTGTTGGTTTGTGTTTTAGAAAAAAAAGGCAAATCTAGTTTATTCAAATGTAAAAATAAAGGCTTGAAATCAGGACATGTATAAAATATTATCATACTTGAAATACTTTTTCAGTTTCTTTTATATTAAACACGTGAAATATAATCAGAGGGGACAAACTATATTTTTTTACCATCTTTTTAGTTTTAGCCTTCCTATTTACATGGAAATTTTAATTTTTATGCGTGATCAAATATTGAAATATTAAATGTTAAAAAGTCTGCCATTTGTCTGATCAAATGAGCCACAGAGAGACAGATAAACTGATGGAGATAGATGTTTAGCTTTCTGTAATATGTTTTGTTGACTTAACATTACATTTTTTACTATCATAGTGAATCAATGGATTAAAAAAAAACATGCTCCAGTTAGTATTTTTAAAACTTCATAGTATAATTTCAGAGAGTGAATGGACTAAAAAGGAAACTAGATGTATGGGAAAATGGAGTAGGTTGTTACCAAATAACTAATTGCAGTATTTTGTTCTACATGAGTTTGACTAAAGAAAAACAGCTGCAATGAACTACCACCCACCTTCAACAACCAAAATCAGGAAAGAAAGAAGTAAAGCAAATGATATTTTAGGCAGATACTCTTGCCTTCTCATTTAACTTAGTAGGTTGAAGAACACTCCAAGCTGTAATTTAGACTAATGGGATGCACTGAATATGGCTTGGATTACTTGTTCCTCAAGCTAGTTCCAAATATGCATGTATGTTTAAGTGCATATATTAGTAAATACATATGTATGCATGTGTTTGTGTGTGTATGTGTGCATATATATATATATATATTGTTTTTGAGAAAGGGCATACCTTTATTGCCATCAGGAATTTCTGGCAAGATCACTCTTCCTATCAATGCAAAACAGTTTGTAGTCTTAGGTTAATACTAGGAGAACTAACCAACATTATTCAGCCCATATAATTCAGACTTAAGACTTATGACTTGAACAAAGGAAAGAGGGGAGGTAAAAAGAACAAGCATTTATTATGAACCCATCATATGGCAGGCACTGGGCTAAGTGCTTTATAAATAAAAACTCATTTGAACAAAAGTATTTTGATCAACTTCCTAGCCAGGAGGCCATTTGCCTTTTGTATAGATAATCAATCAATCAATAGACATTAATATGGTAATATATGCCAGGCACTGAGCTAAGTGTTGGTGATACAAAAAGAGACCAAGGACAGTCTCTACTGTCTCAAGGAACTTACAAGCTAAGAAGACAACATGAAGATAAACATATGTATATGTAAAATATGCTTTACGACATATATGGCACATAAAATATAGATTTATCCTGTGTATGGCTGGTTTAATACATTATATATTCTATACTTATTATGTTCCTATATCTACACACACCACATATATGTTATACAAGAAACACATCACACATACCACAAAGAAACACATGACATATTTTATAACCACATGCAATATATCTATATTACACATGCTTTCCACATATACATATTCCACACATTATATGTACATATATGTATGTGTGTGTGTTTAAATAAGCTTTATATGGGATAAATAGGAAATAATTAACAGAGGGAAGGAACTGGAAGTAGGAAGGGTTAAGGAAGCTTTCAAAGGTAGGATATTAATTGGAATTTAATGGAAGCCAGGGAGGTTAGTAGTCAGAAGTATAGGAGGGAGAACATTCTATGGATAAGAGATAGATAACCAGAGAAAATGACCAGAGCTGAGAGATGGAGGAAGGTGTCACTGTACCAAAGAGTAAGTGTTTCAGAGTAAACTCTAAGAATTCTGGAAAGATAGAAAGGTGCTAGATTAGGAAGGTCTCTGAATGCCAAACAGAGTATTTGAACCTAAAGGCAACAGGGAACCAGTGGAGTTTATTGAGGAGGGGAGTGACAAGATTTGATCTAGGTTTTAGGAAAATCACTTTAGTAGGAGGATGGACTGGAATGGAGAAAGAGTCGAGGCAGGCAGACCCACCAGCAGCCAGTTGCAATAATCTAAGCATCAAATGACTAGGGCCAATACGAGAGTCATGGCAGTGTCAGAGGATAGGAGGGGACATATTTAAGAGATATAATAAAGTAAAATTGACAGGCCATGGCAGCAACCTGGTTAGAGGAGGTGAGAGATAATGAGGAATCTAGGATGACTCCTAGGTTGTGAGCCTGGGAAACTGGGAGGAGGGTGTTCCCCTCTACAATAATGGTAAAGATATGGGAATGGGAAGGGTTTTAGAGAAAGATACACATACACATATGATATCAGATCATATATGATATCCCGTGTATATGTGTATATATGCTCACATAATAAATACACACCTGTACACATGGTTAGGCTATACAGATATATGTACATGAATGTGTGGCATTATAGATAGGTGGATTTATTTAATAATAAACTTCAAAGGACAAATGATTAACCTTATCACCTAAAATAGGTAGAAATAAATATTATACATATCATTTTGTTCTCCTTTACCTATTCTTCTTACTATTATTATTATTTTTTGAGACCAAGTCTTCCTCTCTTCCCTAGACTACAAGTATAGCTGCCATTCCTGGGCACAGAAGCTTTGATGTGTTCCATTTCTGATTTAGGTTAATTAAAAAAATTTTTTTTTTTAAAACCCTTACCTTCCATCTTGGAGTCAATACTGTGTATTGGCTCCAAGGCAGAAGAGTGGTAAGGGTAGGCAATGGGGGTCAAGTGACTTGCCCAGGGTCACACAGCTGGGAAGTGTCTGAGGCCAGATTTGAACCTAGGACCTCCCATCTCTAAGCTTGGCTTTCAATCTACTGAGCTACCCAGCTACCCCCAATTTAGATTAATTTTCCTCTTATTCTTAGGCAACTTGGTGCTTCTTTGTTGGCAAGTGATCAACATTATTGATGTTAGACTCAACAGAGGAATTAGCTTTACTTTGGCTCAGAACACCATAGTACAAGTCGTCTACTATCCTTATTTCTCACCTAGTAGTAGAGATTAAAGGTATGCTACTACACCTAGCCACACTGTACCTTTTGCCCAGATTGGACTCTGAAATAGTTGCTAAATTTTTCTCGTACTTTCCTATTTCTTTTTTTTTTTTTTTTTTTTTTTTTTTTTTTTTTTTTTTTTTTTTTAAACCCTTACCTTCCGTCTTGGAGTCAATACTGTGTATTGGCTCCAAGGCAGAAGAGTGGTAAGGGTAGGCAATGGGGGTCAAGTGACTTGCCCAGGGTCACACAGCTGGGAAGTGTCTGAGGCCAGATTTGAACCTAGGACCTCCCATCTCTAGGCCTGGCTCTCAATCCACTGAGCTACCCAGCTGCCCCCCGTACTTTCCTATTTCTATGCATCCATTCGGGCCATCCCTCATACCTGGAGTGCACTCCCTTTCCATTTTGCTCATAGAAATTTTTCTGTTTTTTTCACGATCCAGCTAAAATGCATCTCTGTGATTTGTTGTACCCTTTCCCAATAAGAGCATAAATTCCTTAAGGCTTTGCAAAGAGTGTGTTGGCACCTGCCACAGTAGCCTGAATATAGTAGGCACTTAATATCTATTTAAATGAATAGAATTGCTTAAGGTATGCTCTATAAAGCTATTCTATCAGTTTATAGAATGAAAAGCATGTTGTAAAATGGATTATTACAAGATAGGAGCAAAAGATGATTGATTGGTGACAGCTCTCTTGGCAGAAGAGAAAGTTGTACGGCAGATTAGAGACGTGGTCAGGGCACCCAATAGAGTAAAAAGCAGAAATGACATTCGAATGTAATATTTTGCTTTTGGTTAGTGTGTATTCCCTATAAATTCACAGGAGAGGTACGTGACTAAATGAGGACACGCACTGACCCATTGCCTTTGGAAGTATTTAGCTTGCCCTATATTAGAGTATAATAGCTTAACGCATTGTTCTCACGTAGTCCTGTTTATCCCAAGCCATTTACCAATGTTAACTCCTAAATCTCTACCACAACTCAGTAGCATAGGGATAATAATAAGCATAGAGATAATTGTAACTTTTAGTTAGATTTAAAAAACCTTCTCTGTTGGCAAAAGGGACAGAGGACATATTTATGTATTTGTGAATGTAAATTTAAATATGAAGAGAAAAATGCCTCCCAACACTACCATTGAAGAAAAAGAATCCATCAACTTGGATCCTGGGTAGCTATCTTCTTGGGATGGAATCATCAGTAAAGGATGATATGGAACTAAAAGTGTGATCTAAGTGTGAATTGTTTATTGTATTTTTTATTATGCAGCAGATAAAGGCTTCTCATCATTTCTATTTTATAGACGGAGGAGTAAGTGAGAGATTATTACTGCCCAAGGTCAAATAAGGGTTTCTCATGACAGGGATGAGAAAGGATTGCAATTTTGCTAACTCAGCTCCTCTGCTGGATCCTCTTGCTTTCTACTTCTTCTGCTTTGTATGATTTTGCCTTTATTGTCTCAAGTACCATAATTGCTTCCATGCATTGGAAGAACACATCTAATTTCTATTCTGATCTTTGAATACATTTTCCTAAGGAAGACACAGATAAGATTTGCAAATTACATTGGAGATATATGAAGAAATCTTAGATAACAGCTTGGATCTATTTAAGTGGGTGATTGGGGCCAGATTTACAGCGAGTTTTAAATTACAAATATGCTTTCCCCCTACCCCCATCTTCATAATACTGATTACATTTATTCAATTGGTTCAGTTTTTCTTTAGATCTTACCCTTGCCTCCAAGCTTCGGGGAATGCTTACTGTTTCTTAAGACACAAGTAATTAAGTTGATTTAATACAACAAAAAATGCAATAAAATAGCACAAGACAAAAAATACAACCCAGAACCAAACCCTTCTACAACAGCTCACTTCCAGTTGAGATTGTGGCTTTATCATTAGTAGAAAATTTCAAAACAGACTTCCCAACTCTCTGAAGTTTGGATTTGGGACCTATTAATTGGAGGACCCTGGATGACTTTTAACTGTTATGGGGTGGTATGAGAGAGAGAGAGCACCAGACTTGGTGGCAAGAAGAACAGAAAAAAATTCTGCCTCAGACCCTTACTAGCTATGTGACTGTGGGTAAGTAACTTAGCCATTCTGTGTCTTAATTTCCTCATCTGTAAAAATGGATAACAGTAACACCGACCTAGGATTGTTGTGAGAATCAAACAAGATAACAAACACAAACCTTACAGCTCTTATACAAATACTAACTCTCATTATTGCTCTCATTATAGGATTTATTATTATTTGTTTGAAATTTCCTTTTTCTCTTCTTGTCTCTAGATTCCAGTCAAAATGAGTGAAACTCCTTCCACTAACTATTCGATGATTCATGCAGCCTCTTCTGAAGGTCAAGCCTCTTATCCTCGCCACTTCAATGTCACTCAACCAGTTGTGGCCAAAAGGATTAGTTTCTATAAGAGTGGAGACCCTCAGTTCAATGGGATCCAGATGGTTGTCAATCCTCGATCCTTCAAGACTTTTGATGCCTTGCTTGACAACTTGTCCAAGAAGGTCCCATTGCCCTTTGGAGTCAGAAATATCAGCACTCCACGTGGTATCCATGGCATCACAAAGCTGGAGGACCTAGAGGATGGCAGATCATACATCTGTTCCCACAAGAAGAAAATAAAACCCATTGACCTGGAGAAGGCTCGCCAGAAACCCCTGCCCTGGCAGAGCAGTAGACCTGTCAGTGCTCGTCGCCGAGCTGCACAATTGGCCAGGGCAAAGGAGTTTGGTTTGACTCATCGAGAGCTTCCTCTGGTCGTTCAGACACCCAGAAAGCTCTTAGTTTTCAAAAATGGTGAACCAAAGACTCGGCATGCCATCATTCTGAGTAGGAAGATCACCCAGAACTTTGAAGCCTTTCTGGACCACCTGGCTGAGGTCATGCAATACCCAGTTGTGAAATTGTACACCACAGATGGAAGAAAGGTAAGAAGGAATTCCAGAGAGAAAGCCACCCCTACTGAATGATGGATATTTTCCACCAAACACTGTAATGAAGTTTACTCTTTTGGTTTCAGAAATGCCTGATCAATCAGTAAATCAATTAATTAACGACTTACCAGGCATTCATCAAGCTCCTCCAAAATGCTAAGCACTGTGTTTGGCACTAGGGATGCAAAATAAAAAATAAAATCAATCCTGCCCTCCAGGAGAATACATTTCATCAGATGAATCATAATGATAATGCCTAAATTATAATGGCTGCAACTCAAAGTTTGAAAAATATTTTATTTTACACACTTTCTCATTTGATCCTCACAACACCCCTGTGAGACTAGTCCTATTATTATCTGCATTTTATAGATGAGGGAGCCAAGGCTGATCAAGGTCACATGACTTGTCCAAGGTCACACAATTAGAAAGGATCTGAGGTAAGGTTGTCTCATCTAGCATTCTCTCCAGCATACCTCTCTGTCTTTTCAATATTTAAACATATGAGCAAATACGTAATTTCTATACAGTAAACATATACTTCTTTTGGTGGAGTAGGGGGACTAGCTGCACATAGCAGGTATCACAAGCTGAACTGTGAATGGAGCGAAGCATCCAGAAACAAAGATGAGTAAGGAGTACATTCCAGGTACAGAGACAGAAGATGGAAAGTTGGTTATGATGAACAGTAACCTGCCTAATTTGATTGGAATGTAAAACATAATAAACCTGGAAAGATAGGCTGGAGTCAGACTGGGAAGAACTTTCAATGCTAAGCAGATAAGTTTGCTTCTGGAGGCACTTTATAGCAATTGGAAGTTTTTGATGAGGAACATGACACTGCCACACCTGTGCTTTAGGAATATTACTTTGGTAACTGGGTAGAGGATGTGTTGGACAGGGGAAAGACCAGTGTTGCAGAATACAAATAAGAGGTTATAGCAACAGTCCAGGTTTTGAGGAATTGAGAATCTGAATTAGGATGGTGACCTTTGTGAACTGTGTGGAGGGGATGGATAATAGTGTGAAGGTAGAATTGGTAATAATTGACAATTCATTGATTATTGGGGTAAGGGAGATTAAAGAGTTGAAGATGAGAGTAAGATTGTAAATTTGGATGACTTAGAAAGCTGCTGGCCTTTTGGACAGAAATAAGGAATTTAAGAAGAAATGTTGGTTTGGAGTTCAGTCTCAATGGATTGAGAGCCAAGTTTAGAGATGGGAGGTCCTGGGTTCACATGTGACTTCAGACACTTCTTGGCAGTGGGACCCTGGGCAAGTCACCTCTATTGCCTAGTCCTTACCACTCTTCTGCCTTGAAACTAAAACACAATATTGATTCTAACAAGAAAGGTAGGGGTTAAAAAAAAGAAAGATAGGTTTGGGAGAAAAGTTAGTGAGTTCTAAGTTGACATATTAACTTCAGATGCTTACCAGCATATTCAGTGGAAAAGGTCCAACAACCACTTAGTGAATAGAGACTGGAGTTCAAGAGACAACCTGGGGCTGGATAAAGCTCTAGAAGACATCTACATAAAGATGACAATTGAAATCATAAAACTGACGAAATCATCGAGAGAGGATATAGTAAAATTTGTCCTGAGGTACACACATACTCTGGGAGCATAACTATTACGATAATCCAAGAAATGAAACTGAGAAAGAATAGAGCCTAGAGAGAAAGGTAGAGCCTAGAGAGAGAGCAGTGTCATTAATACCTAGAAAAGAAGGAATATCTGGGAACAAAGGGTAGTCAGGAGTTTCAAATGCTGCTGTGATACAGAGAAAGATGAAGACTGAGAGCAGGAGATTGTGATTGGCAGTTAAAAAATCATTGGTAAGTTTTGAGAAAGCAATTTCAGTTGAATGATAATGTTGGAAGCTGCATTCAAATGGTTAAGAACTGATTGAGAAGAGAGGAATCAGGAGCAACAAATACAGACAGTTAACAAGTGTTTATTAAGTGATAGGATATAAGGAAAGGCAAACAACAGTTTTTTTTTAAATAGGGGCTTGTTTGGGAAAAGGAAGGCAAAGGAGAGAAGGGAATAAGCACTTATACAGTGCGGTTTATGCTGGGAGTTAGAGGAGAAACATAGGATGATAGCTTGAGAGAATGATAAGGTCCCCTGAAGGTTGGAGGAGACCTTGTCATGTTTATAGACAACAAAGTACCACTAGAAATAATTTCAAGATTAAAGAGAAATGATGATACAGTGGCTAGCTAATATAGGAGACAGGAGGGGATGAGATCAGTGTGATAGGCTGAGGACTGACTTTGGAGAAAAGGACTATTTCTTCATCAGAGAATGGAGAGAATGGGAATGGATAATAACAAAGGAGTTTGAGAAGTAGATTAGTTAACAAGGGTAATTCATGGCAAATGGCTTCTTAATTAAGTAAGAGGGGAGGTTCTCTGCTGTGGGAAGCCTGAAGAAAGAAGAAAAGGTATGCAAAGGTCTTTGTACAAAATTTGTTAAAGGGTAATTTTGAGGTGTTCAGTTTAACAGTAACTCATTCACAGACTTGTCAATGTTGCCAAAATGATTTGTTTTCCTTTCCCTTTCCTGGGGAAGTGGAGGATAGGTGATTATAAGTGCATGTCTTAGGCATCTTTAAAGAATTTTTTGAGGTGTGTTTGTGTGCCTGCATTCATATGTGTGTGCACATTACCTTATTTTTTTTTTTACTTCACTATTCTCTCCTTATTCCCACCCACAAAACTTTCCTGAATATTTCAGTGCTACACAGTGACACAGCATCCAAGGGTCATCTTGTAAGTAGACATAACAACGAATGGGGCTAGATGTTGTATTTAATTTGGCTGCTTGGTGGTGGTGGTGTTATCTTTGGCTTCCTTATACCTTCAGATGTAAAAAGTGGGTATTGATATCTTCACTGTTGACTTTAATATACAAGAGAAGTATTTTGTTGGTGATAGCTGGGGCTGAGAAAGGCACTTAATATCTATTTAATTGTATGTCTGTTATATCTCCCTAGCTATAGTGTAGGATCTTCAGGGAGAGTAGACACATCATTTATTTCTTTCATATTTGCATAATGAGCAATAGCATGTTTTTCTTATGTTACTTCATAAAGGACCTGCTGTAGGGGAAGGTATGGATTTCAACTTCTGCCTCTGGTACACATTAGCTATGCAACATGGACAAATCACTTAATCCTGTCCTAGGCAATTTTTTGAGATTAAAGTTACTTCCTAATTGTACCCCGTGCAGATGAATTAATAGATCCAGACAGGGGGAAAAACAAACAAACTGTAGAAAGCACCTAGTACTTTAACCTACTACCCTAGGAGTTTAATAAATTCTTGTTTATTTCCTCTAAGCCTGTGAGATTTATTAAGCCGATTGAGGTAATAACAACAATAATGATAATAATATTTTATATTTAGATAGCCCTTTAGGTCTACAAACTCCATTATATACATGATCTCTTTTGAGGTTTAGTTTAGAATTGGAAATGATCATGTGGAAGGAATGAAACCTTTATTATGCGTGGCAGTTGTGGCTATACTTTTCAAAATCCATATTGCTGCATGTTGCTGATGTGACCTTTTCTATTTCTTTGAGGTGCCCAGCCTACAGGCAGTTATATTGAGCTCTGGAGCTGTAGTGGCTGCAGGAAGAGAACCATTTAAACCAGGAAATTATGACCTTCTGAAATACCTGCTCCCTGGTCAATTACCAAGGATGTCTAAATGCATATACCCAAAAGGACAAACTAAATCAGAAAGCAGAAAAAGTAAGTCACTTAAAAATATAACATGTTTCTTATTCTAAAATTTTTTGACAGCAAAAGGAAATAGATGTTGAAATGGTCCACTTTCCTATATTGTAGGGGAGAAAATAAAAGAGAAATGAAAACAGAAAGGTACTTTTCATTCTAAATTGGATTTGGTTATCCTATATATCAAAAATGATTTTCATCATAATTTTTGATCATGAAAAAAGGTACCTGCCTGAATCAGTCATACCCCCTGTCTACAATCTGTGCTGAGCTGAACAAACCAACAGGTTGTGTGATGTCTTGCTTCAAGAGGAAATGTGGTTTCCACCTGGTGATGCCCACTCTGCAGTGATATTACAACTTAGTACAATTATCCAGTAACATTCAGTTTGGCTCAGCAAATGAGCAGTTTCTGTACTTTATTATAGATCCTTAATTCCACTCATGCCCTACTTTTTGCCAACATTCCTGAATCAATCCAAGACTTTCCAAACCATCTTTCATTTGCTTGGGGGAAAGATTCATGGTGTTAAGTTACAGAATCAAGAACTTTGGGCTGCTCATTCTGAAGAAAATGCTATAAGCTAATGAGAGGTGTTATGGACAAATACCCACATACATCTGTAGTTAGAGGCACTTTGAAATGGCTTATTAAAACCAATTATTCAATTTTTATTGTGTACATTTATACCTCAGAAATCTTTAAATGCAAAAAATTATTGTTTTGGTGATTGTCTAGACTCAAGAAATCATGGGGAAAATGTTAATAATGAAGATTAAACTTAATAGTTGTTCAGTATTTCGCAGCATATCCCTGGTTCTAGGGCATGCAATGTTATTGGAGAAAACCTTGGATAAAGATACAATTATTGCCACTTTTATCTTTTTTATTTTCACTCCTTTTATCTTTCAGATTACATGTTTTGATAGTGGTAGGTAGTGTCTCACTCATTTTTTTTTAAACCTTCATCTTCTGTCTTAGAATCCATACTTGTGTAGTGGTTCCAAGGCAGAAGAACAATAAAGGCTAGGCAGTGGGTGTTAAGTGATTTGTCCAAGGTCACACAGTGAGGAAATGTCTCTAGGTCTGGCTCCCAATCCACTGAACCATCTAGCTGCCTCTCTGTCTCATTCATTCTTAAGGAATTAGTCTTTGATTTGTCATCCATGAAACTATGTCAAATATATGCTAACTCTTATAATATGGTCAGAATAACGTCATTTGACAGAAGTATGTTTTCCTATTTTTAGTATTTCTATCTTAATATTTTAAACTGAGAAATGGGGAAAAACCCTCTGATAAAATCATCTTTGGAAAGGGAAAATTATCTTTGTTGAATGACAATAAAAAGACCTGTGGGTCTTCGGAGATGATAAGAATTGAAGACTCATCTACTTAATAGAAACAATAGCAAAATGAGAAAAATGTGCTCTGGATCCCAGCTTTATTCTGCTGAACTCATTGTCTTTGTTCTTGGCTCTGCTGGAGTTGTTTGTGTTGTCTCAGGTTAGTCTGAGGCTGTGCCTTTTGGTAGCCGATCGCTGTATCTGACGGATCCCCTCAGTTTGTTTCAAGTGAATTAATACCAAGGTATCTCATTTCTGATGAAGCTACTCATAAGGCTGTCAATTGAAATGAATATAAAAGTGATTTTTTTAAAACCCTTACCTTTCATCTTGGAGTCAATACTATTGACTCCAAGGCAGAAGAGTGGTAATAGCTAGGCAATGGGGGTCAAGCTCAGGGTCACACAGCTAGGAAGAAAAGTGATTATTAAGGCAGTCACAAAAACAAAAAAGTCAGAGAAACTCAAATGAGATTTATTTACCTAACAACTGGTGTACAAAACTTAAGAATAAATAATCAAAATGGAGTTGGTTGACTTCAAGAACACTGATGCTAAGATGATGCTAAGGGATAGCAATTAGACCTGGGATTTCATGGATTTAGGGAATTTTCAGATGTGGAACTTTCTTTATCAATGCAGGTCAACACCTTATCTGCAATTCACAGCTTTAGAGAATTTAAATGACTTGTCCAAGGTCACAAAGCCTATATGTACAAGCTGTGGGAGCCAAATGTTGGTGTTCCTAGATTTGTGGCCAGTTATGATGATAATAATTAAAATTTATATAGTTCCTTAGGGTTTGCAAAGAATTTTATAGACATTCTCTCATTTGAACCTTATAACCACCCCAGTGAAGTTAGTATTATAGCAATTATCACCTTAGCTATGTGACTCTCAGCAAGTCACACTTAGAGTACTAGTCAACTCTTTAAGACCATGAGTGGAGATTTTAGAAAACAAATGTTAGAATTGTTATTATGTATAATTGAAAAAACTATATTAAAGTGATCATGGATGGAAGAGTAAATGCTGACTTGCTTTGGTAGAGGGAGTTTCCTCATTGGGAATTACCTGTACCATTGATATCACAGGTCTGGTCTGAACAACAATATCAGCATTGAATATTTTACATCAAAGACTCAAAGTGTCCAGTAGATGGTGACTTATGGGGGAACAATTTCCAAATATGGAAAGTCTTATCCAGAGTACTCAAATACATTGTCCTGACTCAATGGGACCTTTCAAAAAATGGGGAAAAATTAAAAATTTATATTTTACCTATTATCTCATTTTATTTGAGCCATTTTATCATATTCTCCTATACTAATTGGTTTGCTTTTCTATTTTTTCCTACCTTTTCCTTTGCTACTGCTCTTCATTTGGATCCTTTGTCTTCTTCACCTCTGCATCATGTTGTGATTTTGGGTGATATTTACTCTTGAAATTACGAAAGTGATTATACGCAGGCCTTCAAGCCCAAGGTCTCAGATTTATTCTCTTTCTTCTGACAAAATTTATAGTAACGATTACAATTCAGACTGCTCTCTTGCCCCTGACAATTATTTGGGCTTGGAAAAAAATGATTCTCAGACTTGTGAGGATATATCAATAGTACCCTCTGAAGATGACATTGAGAAATCAATTCTTGTTAATCAAGATGGCACTATGACAGTTGAGATGAAAGTTCGATTCAAGATAAAAGAGGAAGAGACTATAAAATGGACAACCACTGTCAGTAGAGGTGGTCTTCCTAATAATGACAAAAAGAGTGAGACATGTAGTCTTCCGGTCAGGATAGAAGATCAGTCACCTGCTTTAGAAATTTCCACATGTACCAAATCTACAGATGTCCTTTCCTTGGAAAAATGTGAAAATGAAGAGGACAGCTTGGCAAAAGAAATAAACTCTCAAGTGACAGGCAGAGAATGTGACATTTATAATGGTGTCCTTTGGGAGAACATTCCTGTGAACACAGATATCAGTGAGATGCCTCAGGATCAAGTCAAATATCGGTTTCATCGACCTCCGACACCTGGTCCTAGGCGAGCACGGCCCCCAACACCTGGCCCAAGGAGAGTGAGGAAAAAGAAGTCTCGAGTAGAGAGCATTACCTTGGTATCTGAAACAGAAGTTGAAGAAAAAACAATTGGGCAGTTTTCCTATAGTGAAGAAAGAGAAGATGGAGAAAGCAAATCTGAGTATTGCATGTTCACACGTTCCAGCAGTAAAATGTCATCGGTGACTAACAAACCAAAGCCTGCTGAGTTCAGTAGTGAGAATCCACAGAAGTCTTCTCTAGAAAGCAAAACTGAAGACAGGCTGCTTTTGTCTAGCCAAAAAAGTGGTGGCCTTATAGAAATTACAAGTCAAAAGACTTTGGAAGTGACCCAAAATGATAGTTTGTCACAGATTGTCCAGGATAAATCGGTTATGGAGGAAGGTAGAGTTTGTATGAAGAACTTTATATCTTATGATACAATAAATGACAGAATTAGACCTTTCCCAGCAGACATCACCAACTTTTGTGTTAGTGGGTCTGAAACTGAACTGTCCCAATGTAAAATTGCTTCTGAGGCCCCCATCTCAATGGGTCCCTCTACTGTTACCAACAACATTGATAGACTAGTGAATGAGTTTGCTCAGTGTGGGTTAACAAGCACCCCTACCAGTGAGAGGCTGATTTTACCCTCTGGACCCAGAAAGAAAAAGGGGAAGAAATCTCATTTGCAAGTGGTAAATTCAGAACAAAGTCATCACAAGGAGAATGTAACTGAGCGAGGCCTTGATAAGAGTGAGAAAGAGGACTTCAGCAGTGAAACTGTCCAGGAAACCAAGTCACAGAGCTCACATTGTACAGAAAAAACAGTGGTACTTCGGGTAGGAAGCAAGAAAGAAGCCAATAAGACTGTCTGTGAAAATGGTGTACCTTCTAAAAGTAACCTAAACCTCATGCTTTCCAAGACACACCCATCAACTAAATCCCCTGCTGTGAGAAGAATCAAGGATAATGGACTTTTTTTAGGTAAAACAAAACATAGAACAATGAAAAAAACGAGCCTTCCAGGATCTACAAAGAAGGAAAGTGGTCCAGAGAAAAAAAATTTGACTCAGAACAACATTAAAAGTTACAAAAATACTCTTGTCATTAAAGATGCACGTCACATGCTTAACATCAGGGAGCAAGTCCCCAAATCTTTCTATGGACAGAAGACTATGGCAGAAGGATACATGAGAGGAACTGAAAAGAAGAATATTTTTTCCAAAGTGAATAATTCAAACACATCTTTAAAAAATCAGAAAAAACTCAAAGTAGGTAAACTGAACTCAGATATGGCTGAAAATAAAAAGCATTCCAGAACCCGGGATCATTCACTCACTTCTTTGAAACAAGATGATATTCCTCGTCATTCTGTTCACAATTATATACAGACTTGGTTGCAAAATGTATTTCCAGCTCCTACTTTGCCATCTGATAAATTAACTCCAGAAGATAGAAGGGAAAGAGACATGGGAAATTATACTAGTAATTGTTTTTCTAATCGTATCCAAACTGTTACTGGGAATGAAAGTGAATCTATTATGGTAAATAAGACACAGATAATTACAAATCCCCACCTGATGGATTATAATTTTGATAAAGGGACTAGTAAATCTCTCATTAAGCAGGACACTGTTGAAGGACTTACAAAAGAGGTCTATGAAGGCCAGATGGATTCTCTGAATGGTGCTTCTTTGGAAGAACTGATCACCTCATCAGGCTTCTTTGAGTATGACACCAAAATCCAAACAGCTAAAGAAGCTCACAATTCTATCTCAGATTCCAAGCTTGGTATTGATCCCCAAGAACGAAATTCAGATTTTAGAAGACAAAGTGTGGAGGCAGCAGTTCAAGTTAGTTCTAGAGACAGTAGTACGATTATGACAAACTTGTCAAAGGACCTTCTGTCTGGCCTATTGCTTCACCAGATGCAAGCTTTTGCCCTAAGTCTTCAAAAAAGTCAAAATGGAACTGTAAAAATACCATGCTCACTTTCAGATTTTTCTTCTTTTGCTCCTCCCTTATGTAGTTCATCCACTAACCTCATTTTAGCCTGGCTATTGTTATTAAACCTAAAGGGAACTTTGGATACAATCTACCAAGATGATAAGTTCAATACAACTTCAAGATCCTCAGAGATATTTTCTTTGTTGGAGTTTTTGAAGCATATTGCCATTGTAGAAGAAGCTGATGATTTGAAAACTGCTGTTTCACATTTACATGAATCAGCTACAACTTGCTTACGACTCATTGGGAAAGAACAAGTCCCCATGGATTTTGCTGCAAGCTCATCCACAGATGAAATTCAAAATATTTCAAAGCACAGTGGAAACGAAGAGGCAAAGGAAGCCCATGCTTTGTATGAAGCTGACTCTGTCAACGATGGTGGCACTGAAGAAGCCCTCATTTCCCATAAGGCCTGTGTTCTCAGTGACACCTTTTCTCCCACTGAAGCTTTTGTTTTGGATCAGACTTGCTCTTTGGATGAACCTTGTGTTCTGGAAGAAGACTTTTCTCATAATGAAGAAAGGAAAGAAAGTGAGTCCTGTTCTTTTGTGTTACCTTGCCCCCCTGAAGAAGCCTATGCTACCAGTAAGACTTGCAATCCACATGACATTTTAAATTTTGAAGGAAAAGCAGACAACTTGGAATTGACTGAAGAATTAGAAAGATTAGAGAGGTTACAAGAGGACCTCATTATATCAGAAGAACTAAGTGACTTGAGTATTCATGAATCAGCACCATTTCAAAATGAGAATATGGAGAATTTCAGTAATTGTAGTCAAAATCAAGAAGCAAGTCGTCTGGCAGAATTTCAAAACAGTTCACTAAATGAACCTGATGATAAAAATATAGATGTATCATTTGATAAGGAAGACTCAAGGACTTCTGAGGAACCAGGCTCAACAACTAATAGCATGACTTCAGAGGAAAGAAATATTTCAGAACTAGAATCCTTTGAAGAGATGGAAAATCAGGACAAGACTAACTTTAACAAACAGGGAAGTGTAGGAGGCACAGTTAACATGGGAACAAGAGAGAAGACAAAAGTAAATAAAAATCTAGAGTTAACTGCTATGTCTGACATAGGTATTTTGGAAGAAGGAAAAAGAAATGATGAATCGTGTGAGAAAAAACTGACTAAGCCACCATCTTTAGATTTTTGTTATGATTCTAAGCAAAGTCCAGAAAAGGACACTTATGAAAGAGAAACTAATATGCAAGTAAGGACGATAATGAATAACAGAAATCATTCAAATCCTTCTCTTGAATCTCAAAAATGTTTAAAAAGCCCAATAACTTCAGATTGGTCAGACTATAGGCCAGAAACTGAGAGTGAGCCTACATATAAAACATCCAGTGACTTGACAAATGAAAGTGGGGAGGAAATACTTCAGGAGAAAGAATACAATACTGGATTTGTAAAAAGAACCATTGAAAGACTTTATGGTAAAGAAGATGCTATTAAGCTTGGTCTCCCCAATAGGTCTACAAATGGCTCTGGCGCATTTCATGCCTGTTCTTTAGGATCTTTCCCTAGAGCTCAGAAAGTAAGTCCTTACAATAGTCAAGAGTGGACATTTAATTCCCCTCAGCAAGGGTTGCACCATTCACCCACCTTACAAAGATCTCGGGAGGGAAAAATGCATGATAGTGTTACCTGTGCTGAAGATACTTCTTTGAAGTCATCTATTAATGGAGTGATAGTCAACCATCATGGACAAGATGTAATAGAACATTGTATGGAACAATATAATCATGCCAGGTTGGTTAGGGATACAGATGAGGGTATCCTCATTGACCAAGGCAAGTGGCTCCTAAAAGAAAACCATTTATTAAGGTTATCCTCCCTTGAGAACACTGGCATGTACGGCAATGTGGATACTACCTCAGCAGACACACTGCTTGATAATAATAGTGATGATATTCCATATTCACATTTTGGAAATTTGGACCAGGGGCCAGCCCTGGGTGACATATCCTCTTCAGAACTTGAAGAAATGGCTCAACCCCTTGAACCTAGGTGTAACTATTTTAATATGCCTCATGGTAGTGATTCAGACCCTTTTCATGATGATTCATTAGGTATTCAAAATAAAACTGTCAACACTGATAGTACATCAGATCCTCTTGAAAAAATGAAGGATAATCAGCCACCAGGCCAGGTATGCACTTCACTTGCTTGTGTATATACCATGCCTGGCAATAAGGTATATCCTGTGGGACATCCTATAACTGAAGAACCTGTTAAAAGCCAGCTGTCACCTGCCAATAATAGGAATAGTGCAATGCTTCAGGAAGGTGATTCTTTGGATAAGCTGTATGCGCTTTGTGGTCAACATTGTCCAATACTTACTGCTGTCATCCAACCAATAAATGAAAGTGACCGGGGATTTGTATACCGGAAAGCATCAGATATTGAGAATTTTTTTGGCTCCCATTTATGGACTTCAACACTCCCCCATTTACTACAGTCAGACAACGATTCTTTCAGAGATGAGAACAATAATGTGAACATGAAAGACACCCTCAAGGATAACACCAGCACTGATTCATTTGATAGATTTTATTTGAATTCTACATTTGATTTGATGAAAACAGGGGATTTTGGAATGCTTAATTCCTCAGCCATAAAAAATGAAAACTATCTAAAGGAATATGAAGACTGTTCAAGGAAACGCTTTTATGTATGTTTCCTACAAACACAGTTGTTTGTGATGGATAAAATGAATTCAAATAAACAAGGCTTCAGCAATCAGGGAAATGAAATCTCGATAGCAGTTGATGAGAATAACAATTTATTAAATAACAGATGCCAAACCTCACGAGGAAAAGAACCAAACGGTTAGGAGGAATATCTACTGTGCTCCCTTTCTGGGATATTTGGGAGGAAACTGCCAGTTGGATCTTGTCCAAGGTAGTGAAACTACTTTCAATGTTATTAAAAGAAGGATTTCTGAAAATTGGTTGGATGAAAATGCTTTCATTAGCAAAGAAGAAAAGGTGCTAAATTGAACTGACCTTGAAAGTAACAGTAAAAAAATCCAAATAATTCCATTGTTACTATAGTTCTTTCATAACCTAAAATACCCTTTTCCTTGCCACTCCAAATTCTTTACTTTCTTTTAAATCTACCTGCAAAAGAAAACTCTTTCTGAACAAGCTCACCAGCCAGATCAGGCTTTAATTCTTAATTGTTCTAGTATTCTTGGAATCTACTTGTTATCTGTTATTTTACACCAATGAATGTTATTTTGTTTTGTTTTGAAGTCATTTCATGTATGAATGCTATCTCTCCCTCTTCCCCTCCTTGAGGCTTATAAGCACCTCAAGACCAGAGAATGAATCTTTGTTCCTTTGTAGCTCCTTACACCTGGAACCTAGTATAGAGCTCTGAAGTACTCAATAAAAGAATCTTGAACAAACCTTGAGTCTTGTTTTTATTAGGAAGATAATGTGAACTTCCCCGTCTCTCCTCACTTATACCTCAAAACCTTGACTAAAGTTCTTTTTTCCTAGAGGGTGAGTTAGACTTTTTATCTTGCCAATGCTTTTAATTAATGCCTTTACTTTTGCATTTGATTCCACCCCTTCCACCTCTTACAGTATCTTACTCTTTCCCTTTTATCTTTTAAAAAGTTATCTTTTAATTTTTCATTTGGCAAAAATTCTTCTCTTTTTCATATCCAAATTCCATCTCACAGCCCCTGCCCTAACAACTTAGAATGAAAGAAAAACAAAACCCTTGTTATAAACATGCATATTCAAGTAAAATAAGTTTCCAAGTTGGTCATGACCAAAAATATATCTCATTACATGCTCTGGATCCTTCACCCCTCTATCGGGAAGTGTGGCATGTTTCTTCATTAATCATCTGGAATTCTGGTTGGTCATTAAGCTGATCGGCCTTCCTAATTTTCTTAATGTTCTTTGTCTTTACAATATCATTTTCACGGTATAAATTGTTCTTGAGTTCTTTTTACTTTGTATCAGTTCATATGGTACTTTTCAGATTTCTCTGAAACCATCTCCTTTCTTGTTTCTTAAAACACTTTTTTCTTAAAACACTTGTTTCTTAAAACACTTTTTTTTGATTACATTTCTGAAGCATAATGTGTTCAACTAATCTTCAAATTTTGAACATCTTAGTTTATTCTATTTCTTTGCCACCTCAAAAAAGAGCTGTAAATATTTTTGTTTTTCCCTAGAGTTTATTTTACTCAGGACTAATCCCTTCCTTAAACCATTTTCCATCTAATTTTCCCTCTCCTCTTCTACTATTTTCCTGCCATTTCCTTACTGAGTGAAATATTTTTCTGTATTCCACTGTGTGTGTGTGTGTGTGTGTTATGTGTATGTATTCTTCTGTCCTTTAACTAGTTCATAGGAGAGTGAGATTCTTGTGTCAGTCACTTGTTGATATAGATATCTGCTTGTATAACCTGATCATGTGAGATAATTTTTCCTGTCCCACCCCCTCAGGTATTCCTCTCTCTTTCCATTCTGTTTAAGATTTTCAAGTACTCTCAGGCCTTATCTAATCAGTGAATATGTTGCTGGGCCTCTAGTCAGGAAGACTCATCCTTATGAATTCAAATCTAGCCTCAGACACTTATTGGCTGTGTGAAATTGGGCAAGTCACTTAACTGTTTGCCTTAGCTTCCTTATCTGTAAAATGAACAGGAGAAGGAAGTGGGAAATCGTTCCAGTATCTTTGCTAAGATCAAATGGGGTCAGAAAGAGTCAGACATAACTGAAAAAAAATGACTGAACAGTTAAGGCGTGTTTTTTCTCACACTTAAAAATGGCCAGGTTATGCTTGTTTAGTCTCTTATGATTGTTCCTCTATGATTACCTTTTGTGATTCTATTAACTCTTTTGAACTTCACAATTTCCATATGCCTCTGGTATTTTGATCATGAATTTTTTTCATTTCCCTCTTTGGGATTATTCTTAATTTGCTCAATAAATTAATTTTAGCTGCAAGCCCATATTCTTTCCTTTTTGAAATATTATATTCCAAGTTCTCTGCTCCTTTATAGTGGACACTAGTAAATCATGGGTGATCTTGAGTGTAGGTCTTTAGTACTTGAACTCCTTCTTTCTTCTTGTTTGCAATATTTTTTCTTTGATTTGAAAGTCCTTGATTCTGGCTATGACGTTCCTGGAGATTTTTATTTTGAGGTTTCGGGAGGTAATAAATAAATTCTTTCTATCTTCTGTTTTGCTTTTTTGATTCTTAGAAATCAGGAAAGTTTGTTTAAAGATTATACGTTTCAACTGAATGTGCATGCTCTTTTTTTTTAGGGACAAGGAGTACAGTGGAGGGTTCATGGTTCTCAGGTAGTATAATGATTCTAAATTTTTCCCTTGATATATTTTTCCAGGTTTCTTCCTTTCTTTTCTTCTCTCCATCTCTCTTCCCTCCTCACTATCCCTCTCCCCATTCTCCTTGTTAATTCTTTTCCAATTCTTTCTTCTATAGTGCTCATCTCTTTTCCAATTTTTCCTCATTCTCATTTAATTTGTAAGAACACTTAAAAACTTTTAAAAAGGTCCTTGTTTTATCTCTCTCAGGAAATACATAAAATTTGTGCCTATTTACTTCGAGACTTTCCTAATAGATATTTATGAGTTTTTCCATCTTTTGGGTTTGTGTCTTAAATTATACCTGTCACCATAAGAGCTTTTTATCTTCCAGCCTCCTTCTTGATTTTGGACTTGATATTAGAATTGGACTCTGGATTTCTGGAGAAAAGGTCGATATGGACCTGTTGTTGCTTTCTTGGATATTGAGTATTGTATTATTCTAGGATCCCAGGGCAACTCAGATTGAGACCTGTAATCTTTCAATGCTGTGAAGGGATCCAGGGCAAAGTTTGATTGCTGCTCTCTTGGTCTGAACTCATCAAGTTTCTGATCTGGGTGTTGGTCTGCTGCTTGAATCAGTCTCTAGTAGACAGAAAGCTCTGCTTGGTTAGTGACAGAACTGTAATCTGCCCTTTGGTTTGAGATTCCTGCCCTGGTTATTTCTCTGCAGGTTTCATAATGTGCTAGATGCTGAAACTGAGAGTACATTTTGCTCCTGGGATCAGAGTCACATTTCTTCTACTTGCTATTAAATTTCCTCTTTCTTGGGTACACTGACCAATGTCCACAGCTACTTCTTGTCCCAGAATGCCTTTTCTCGATACAGGTCCCTTCCTCAATCTACCTTGGATAGTTGATCCAAAACTGGATAGTGAGCTGTTAGTTAACATCTGTTCCCACCACAGTGGCCTGGTATTGCTCTTCTCCTAGTGTATAGCTTCTCCCTGACTATTATTGAGTGCTTAGTAGCCAGCTAGGTAGGCTTGGAGTCAGAAAAAATCATCTTCCTGAGTTCAAGTATGACCTCAGACACTATCTGTGTGACCCTGGGCAAGTCACTTAACCCTGTTTGCATCAGTTCCTCATCTGTAAAATGAGCTGGAGAAGGAAATGGCAAACCACTCTAGTGTCTTTTTCATTGCCAAGTGGGGCCACAAAGAGTCAGACATGACTGAAGAATGATTGAACAACAATAGGCAGCATGCTCCTATCCATCTCTCCAGTGTACATAGACCTATTTCCCTATAATCTGGACTGGAAAAATGACTCATTGAACGTAAAAAAAAATCCCTGTTGGGAATTGACCTACTGCATTTTCTAGATCCATTTGGAAGAGTTTTAGGGGATGAGGACATTATGGTATTTTTTCTATTTGACCATCTTGCCTCCATTCTCTCTCTATCTTCAGGCACTCTCCCTGTCTCTTTTCCTCTCTCTTTTTTTCCTCCTTGGAGGAAAAAAGGGAGGGAGTTTTTTTAGCTTGGAAACAGGAAGACAGCAAGAAACCTTAATAAGTCTTCAGATAGAAAAGGTCATGAATAGCATGTTGACCAGGTTTCCATTTGATTTAGGATTTGTTGAGTAAATGGAATCACAGTGATTGTCAACAAATATGCTCAGGTCTTCTCTATTGTAAAAACTCACTCACATTCTGTATCACATATACCTACATTTAAAGTACGAATTGTCTTGACCTCAATAACCCTTATACATTATCGTCCTATATTTTTTCTTTCTTTTCCCACGTACTTTCTAGAAATCATCTACTTTCTCTCTATTTTCTCACCACTTGCTCTTCCTTCATTCCCCTTCTATTTGGTATCTATTTCCACCAGTGTACTATAACTGCTTTCTTCTAAGTCACTAATCACCCCTTATTTGTGAAAGAGTATTTCCCCCCTCCATCTTAAATCTCTTTTAACCTGCAGCTTGGTATTTAAGGACTTCAAAAATCTAATTACAATTTATTTCCCACTATATCCCTTTACACCCTCAATATTTCATTCATTATCTCCCCTCCCCCAATGTCAAATCTCATTGTACATTTTCCTACTTTTTGTCATTATTGGTGAATATCTTATAACTGAAATGCATTCTTTCACATATCTGCCTTTAGAAATTCTTTCCTTTCTTCAGGTCCCATTCAGCTATGGTATCCCCCATGAAGAGTTCCCTAGTTTTCTTATTTCTCAGTTAAAAGAGTTCTACTTCAAATTTCTTAGATTTTTTCCCTCGTATTACTTTCTACGGCACATCATATTTATATTTGTACAAATTTTATCCCTTTATTGAATCTTAAGTTCCTCAAGTATGAGGAATGTATCATTTTTCATTTTCATATTTAAAGAAACAAGCATTTATTAAACATCTACTATGTACCAGGTACTGTTATTGCTATATTCCTAGCATCTAACACAGTGCTTTATATGTAGTAGATACTTTATAATATTTTTGAAGTATATAAAGTTGCATGATATCTACAATTAGAAAAGCTTTAGCACTTGAGAACACTAGCCAAAAGCATTATTTTAGTCATTAGTTTATTGAAAGAAATCATTGTAAAAGCTCTTTTGTAACCTTCCAGTTTCTCTTCTCAAATGTTTAATTTGATTCTCTCAGAACATCATATTCCTGGAGGTCACTGCACAGAATGTTAAAAATTATTTTTTCCTCCAAGACAAAGGCAGATAAGTTAAATCCATTAAATTATTTCTCTGGGATTCTGCTTATGAACCCTAGTTATTTAAAATATTCCTAAAATCCTTAGTAATATAATCCTGGGGAAAAAATGAAATGGAAAATTGGCCCTGGAGGGGACAGGGGGATGGGGGGAGAAAGTTAAGGGTTTGGGGCTATTTAGCTTGGAAACAGGAAGACAGAAGGATATCTTAATAACTCTTCAGATATAAAAGGTCACGAGTAGCATGTTGACCAGGTTTCTATTTGATTTAGGGTTTACCGTTTATTAGTGCAGAACAAAATGGAATCATCATCTTAGCACCATAGAATCTCAGAATTGGAAAGATTCTTGTAGATTACCTAGCCAAACCTCCAAAACAATGAAGGAATCATTTTTATAACATCTCTGACTGGTGATTATCAAGCTCCTCCTTGTATACTGTTCACTGATAGAGAGCTCCCAAACTCTCAAAGCCATTCCTTTTTGGAGTGACACTGAATAAATCCAATCTCTCATCTATGTGATAACCCCTTAAATGCTGGAAGAGTGATATGGCCTTCTTCCTTTTCCACCACTCTGCTTCAGTTTGAACTCACGTTAAACCAGCACAGCTCAAAGAATCTTAGAATTATATGGCATAGTTTTGAAACCCTTTTTCATGTTGGCCTTTTCTGTCTTCATGTATACCATTTCTGTCTTAGCATGTGAGCACAACACAATGTTTGATCTGGCCATTGTAGAAGAAAGTGGGAATATCACTTTACTTGTTCTGGACACAATTCCCTTATTATTATAACCAAAAATGGCAGACTAGCTCTTTTGGGGGCATTCTGGTGATATTGTTGACTCATATTGAGTTCTCTAAAGTCGTTGAGTCTTTTTCATTTGAATTTCTGTTAAACCATTTTTTCACCATTCTCTTTTCACTTAATTTTTTGGACCTCATTATAGGGTGTGTGTGTGTGTGTGTGTGTGTGTGTGTGTGTGTGTGTGTGTGTGTGTGTAGATCTATTTGCAAGTGTTTGAGGAGAGAGTTGGCTGTACTTTTTCCTGCTACTTGATCATTTTGGCTTCACCTCTTCTCATTTTCAGACACTTTCTGTGTGAATCTATTCCCTTTTGTTGTGAGGAGGATTACTTAGTTATCATTTAGGAGACTTAACGGGAAGGGCTGGAGAATTCCACATGGAATGGGGAAGCAGGAAGTGTGACTTGCTCTCTCTGAAATGGATTCCATGGTGGTTGGGACAAGTTGCAACTGACCCTGGGAGACCTCAGATTTCCAGAGATCCTGAAGGAAGACGGACATCTACTTGTGGGAGATTTTGGTAGAGACTATTAATCCCAACCTGAGTTGCAGGTTAACTTTGGGGTGGGTCAGCTCCCAGAATCTAGACAACAGCTAGTGGTCCTGGAGGAGCTGGTACATCACTAGAGTGAGTCTGGACTCTGCTGTGAGGATTCCTACTTCAGTTCTGCTATTCTCTGGGCCCTGCCTTGTTTAGGTCTCAGTTGAGTGTAAGAAAGTCTCTCCCCTGACCCTGTGGTTTGCCCTTAGTCTGGAAGTGTAGAAACCCCTATTCCCATCCTTTACCATAGTTCCCTTAATTAAAATTGTTATAAAATCTTGTCATTTGCTTGCTAGTTTTCATAGGCCCCTTGTCTAGGTGGTGCAGAGTGGCAGTTAACTGCCACTTCTGTTAACAGATAATCTCCTTGGCAGTAAAACCTGGTTTCCCAACCTTCTTTGGTCCTGCCTTCTGTTATTCTTGTCTCCCTCATACCCCACTGAGCCCACAAATTATATCTGTTAACTCCCCTGGTGTTCCCCATAATACTTTTCTCCTCCCTTGGTTCCTCCTTGACTATCTACAAATATGCTCAGGTCATCTCTATTGTAAAGATTCACTTGTGCCTTTTATATCACATTGACATGAATGTAAAAGTAAGCCTTTGCTTGACTTTTATATATTCTTTCAAACTAGGATTCTTTAGTTCTTTTTTTTTGCCACCTTCCTTCTGAAAAATGCTCTATCTAGAGGAAATTTAACAAGATTTCAAAGTTACATGTTAACATATAGTATATAAGTTATATATGGATATGTCTACATATACATTCAAAGTATACACCTACACATACATTGTATAAATATGATTTATATTGAATATATGTACTTATATGTTTAAGGTATCTACACAAAATGTCCAAAATTGAACTCATCTTTCCCCTTAAACCTCTCCACCCCCAACTTTCCCATTACTACATAGGGCAATACTATCTTCCCAATCTGTCTAGCTTGCAACTGAGGCATCATCTTGGATTACTCACTATATTTGCCCTCTCCCTCCCCCCCCGCCCCAATAGCCAATCTTTTGCCAAAGCCTGCTGATTTTACTTTTGCAACATCTCTAATCTTTTTTCCCCTTACCCATTACTTTCTGTTGAGGTCACATGTATTCCCTCTGAACTATATTTATTTGATCTTTCTAATTTGAAATTATTCTCTTATTGAGAAGATAGACACAAAATAGGATCCAAATTGTTTTCTTTTCTCTCTGTCATCTGTTAATATTATACCATCTGTCAAAAGCAATGGGACTTTTTCTTATTGTTGTTTGAGCATCTCTAAAAGGCATTTTTTTATTGTCCTTAGCAAATTTTAACTTACTTTGGATATTAACCCTTTTTGATACCATTCTCAAAATCTGTGCTACTGTTTCACATGCATCCTTGATATATGATCCTCTTTTCAACGTTTTTAGGTATACTTTTACAAGTTACTTATCAGAGACCTCCTTGTCACCATCATTAGATTGTGAACTCTTTCAGGGCAGGGACTATTTTTTGCCTCTTTTTTTTTTAATCCCCAGCACTTATCACTGTAAAGGGGGGGATGTGTGTTTAGGAGGAAGGGGATATAATTAAGAATAAGTTGGAGAAGGATGGAATTCCCCTCCTCTGTCACTGCCACCCCTATTACTGGGAGACAAAAATGATGTCTCCTTGGGAAAAAGGGAATCCTGGAAGGGTGTGCCACTGTTGAGGGGGTTGAAGGTATTCTATCCCCTTAAGGAGAAGTGAATGATACCCCAATTGGATGATGGTGGGAGTTGGGGAACACAGAAACCCCTCCTTGCTCAGAGTGGTGGGTCAGGCTCAAAATGGAGATCAATCTGCCTATGCTATTTCACTGCCTCCCAGTAAGTCTCCCCCCAGGAGAACCAATGCAGATCTGATCTTGAAGGTACTTGGGTGTTTAATCAGGAACAACTGGGGTAGTGGCAATGAAGGTAGGGTACCAGCAGTAAGGGGGGAACAGATATCCCTAAGCCAAGGCTGGTCACTCTGGCAAGTCCTCACCAAGCTTCAGACCCAAAGGTGAGCCAAGATGTCCCTCAACCAGAGCTTCTCTTTCCCAAACCCCGTTAATAATATTCCTATAAGCTATGGTTACTATAAGTCCAGGTGGGATACTGCTGGCCCAAGTCCAAGGCAAGTGGGGTTCAAGGAATGGCTCTCCCAAAGGAAGTTCAGTAACCCTAAACTCAGTTAATCTCTGTTGATGGTATGAGTGAATGTCGGGAAGACAAGATGTCACTGGTTCAGGTCTCCTGTTCAGTCAGGAAAAACCCCATGGCTACTTCAGAGGATCTCAGAGCTAGATTTCACATCCTTCCTCTCCAGCTCCAACCCCCCAAAAGCCCCTGGTCAGGTTTTTCTCTCCCAGAAGTCTCTGCTCTTCCAAAGGTCACTAGGCTCTTCTTCCTCCAACATTCTATGGCAGTTTCCCCCAAAATGTCAGGCTTTCCTCATTCTTACAGCACACTATAAGTACTTAGTAGCTACCTAAAAAGTAGGACTTACTTAATTGTACACATTTGTTGTTGTTGTTTAATCCTATCTGACTCCTTATAACCCCACTGTCTGGGGTTTTCTTGTCAAAGATGTTGGTTTTATTGCCATTTCCTTCTTTGGTGGATTAAGGCAAACAGAAGTTAAGTGACTTGCCCAGGGTCACACAGCTAGTAAGTGTCTGAGGCTGGATTTGAACTCAGGTCTTCCTGACTCCAGACCCCAAACACTGATTATTAAGTCATCTACCTGCCTCTAGTATACATAGTAGGTACTTAATAAATGTTTATTGATGGACTCCTTGCACATTTACATTGTTTCTATAATAATAACTGATGTACATTTTTGTCAATATTTCTCTCACTATAATCCCTCAATGTACAGTAGATGATAAAAATATTTTTATTTCTATTTTACAGGGAAGAAAATTGAATATCTTAGATGAAACACGCCAGGCTAATAAATGACAGGGTCAGGAATGGAATTCATATTTTATAACTCGCAGACAAATGCTCTTTCTATACACCAAACTGATTTTTTATTTTGTTTTACCTTTTCTTTTTCATAGGCATTATTTGTGATTATATTGCTAGAATTTAATTTTTGAGACTCTTCTTTGCATTTTGAGTTATCTTCCCCTTTCATACATATATCATGCCTTTCCCAGAGATTAAAAAAAATCTACTTTTCTGAGATCTAGATCATATATTTGACTGACCAGTATTCCCTTTCTTCTCACCTTAGATGATGCGGTCACTTTGTTTCAAGGGTTCTGTTGCTTTACAAAACAAGTTAGGGACCTGCTTGGTGAAACTACTTATTTTAGTTTTTCCTTGTTCATTACATTCAGTTTCAGAATAGCATTCCCACTCATTATTTCATCTTTTTTTAAACAACAAACTTAACTTCTTTTTTAGAATTGATATCTGTATCAGTTTCAGTTCCAAGGCAGAAAAGTTGAAGGGGCTAGGCAATTGGGATTAAGTGACTTGTCCAGGGTCACAGAGTTAGGTAGTGTCTTAAGCCACATTTAAACCTTCTGTCTTCAGGCCTGGATATCTATACACTGAGTACCTGGCTGCCCCTATTTCTTCTACTTTTGGGGAAATAAAATTGTTAGAAAGTGAAGCCAAAATTTTATTAGATATTTTACTTTTATTAAAATAGACATCTGGCAAATGCCCATACCACCCCCTCCTTGAATGCTGATATTGCTTCTATGCTACTATGCTATGATCCACATTAGATTAGCACCATTTATATCATCCATATGGTTAGAATGTCTATAATATGTTATCATAATATAATTTCTCTTCTTCTCCTTTTATTATCTTCAGGTTTTGGATGTTTAATTATTGATAAATGCCCTTGATTTCTTTCCTTAATGCATGCGTGCCTTTTTTGCCCTCTTTTAGATTTACTTCTTTTGGAAAAGATTTATTAACCTTCATTGTTGCATTTCAGTGATAAGTCCTATTCCCCCAGCTCAATAAGTGAGTTATTAAGTATTTATTAAGCAACTAGTAGAACTGAGGATACAAAGAAAGACAAAACCCAGAAGAAAACAATAAAAAAACCAGTCCCTCTTCTCAAGGAGATAGTAAAATGGTAGGAACAGTATGTAAACAGTTATGTACAATCAATTTATATATAGGATAAATATGAAATAACCAACCAGTAGAGGGCATCAGAATTGAGGGAAATCAGGAATGTCTTCTTGTAGAAGATAGAATTTTAGCTATGATTTGAAGGAAGCCAGTGGTATCAGAAGGCAGAGATGAGGAAGGAGAGAACATTCTTAGAGTAAATTGTACCAGGAATAGTGACCCTGGATGGCAGAGTCTGTGTGAAGGTGTGAGGTAAAGAAGACAGTGAAGCTGGGGTTGGAAGGGGAGCAAATTATGAAATACTTTTAATGACAAACAGAGTATTTTATATTTGATCCTGGAGGCAACAGGGATCCATAGGAATTTTTGGAGGAGGAGGAGCAAAGTGACATAGACCTCCACTTTAATTACCTATGGACTAGGTGGACTGGAGGAACATGTGACAAGGAGACCAAATAGGATGTTCTTGAGATGTTTGAGGCATAAGGTAGTGAAGACTTATCCTAGGGTGAAGGCTCAGAGGAAGTAAAATGCAAGAGTCCTTGGCAACAGATTGGAGATGGTGGGGGGAGCATTGTGGGGTAAGAGAATAAGGACTCAAGGATGACTCTTGGGTTGCAAACCTCTGTGTGAGAACTGAATACCAGTTCACTAGAGAAACACCCCAAGATTGATCTTATAGTACTCCTTTTCTTGTTACTCTAAGATTAATCTTGGGATGTTTCTCTAGTGAATTGGGTTTTTGTGCAGCCCCTACTCTTTGATTGGCTTATAGACAAAACCCGAGGATTATTTGGATGGGGGGAGTGGGGTGCATGCCTACTCTAGAGGGACCAGAAGTCTTGTGATGACTCCTAGTGTCTGGGAAGACACTTGCCTCTTGTTCCATGTGACTCCTGGTTTTTGGAAGACCATCCTCTGACCCAGTCTCAGGTCAAGTCTGTCCAGTTGAGGAGATCCAGAAGGAGTGGTGTCATGGGGGCATGTTATGGTTCAAGGAAGACTAAGCACCAAAGGAGACATGGAGTAAGTAGCAAACTGGGATTACTTAGGTAACCATGGCCCTACTTTTCATTATTTAATAATATAATGGGGAATAACCAGGAAAGTAAGCTTGAATATTAAATGTGAGTCCAGAAGGGTGTGAGGGAGACAGGAATGACAGATGGAGGGACCAAACAAGGTAGGGAGACTGGGTTTAACTGCCAAGGAGGTGACTGTTGAAAGAAATGGCAATTAGCCCCTAACAGTCACACTGCCCTACCTAGGCAAGGGCCAATGGAACCAGCAGGCAAAAGGCAAAAGTTATAACAATTTTTAATTAGGGAAACTATGATAAAAGATAGGAATAGGGGTTACTATGCTTACAGACTAAAGTCAAACCACAGGGTCAGGGGAGGGACTTATCTATACTAAACTGAGACCTAAACAAGACAGGACCCAGAGAAAAGCAGGATTGAAGTGGGAATCCTCTCAGCAGAGTCCAGACTCACTCCAGTGGTGTTTCTGCTCCTCTAGGACCACCTGCTGTACTCTTCCAGGTGGGTAGAATTCTGGGAGCTAATCCAGCCCAAGTTGACCTGCAACTCAGGTTGGGATTATAGTCTCTACCAAAATCTCCCACAAGTAGGTGACAGTTTTCCTTCAGGATCTCTGGTAAACTGAGGTCTCCTAGGATCAGTTGCAACTTGTCTCATCCACCATGGAGTCTCTCTCAGTGAGCAAGAGACGCTTCCTGCCTCCCCATTCCATTTCGGAATTCTCCAGCCCTTCCTGTTAGGTCTAATACGAATACTAAACTAATAACTAAATAATCTTCCTCACGAACAATAAATAATTATAAATTAATGTACAGTCTCCAGAGAATTTTAATCATAATATCTGTGACTGGGAAGATGGTGATGCTCTTCATAGTAAGGGAGAAGTTAGGAAGCAAGGAGGGGTTTATGGGGAAAGAGAATGAGTTCAATCCTTCTGAGATTGTATTACTGAGAAGATAATGAAATATGACTAGGTTACAGAGAAAAGTTTTAGAGTCTTCATCCATGGACATACTTAAAAACAAGATAGACAATCATTTGTCTTGAATCACTTAGAAATCTTGGACTGGTCTAGGTAACAATTAAAGTCACTTCAAAGTCTCTGATTTAATTTCTATATGAAGTTCTATTAAAAATTGGCATATGTATGTTTTCTTTTTTTTCTTTCTGGGAACTGTTCTTAAGCTCATTGATTAATACCTTTTGAGATGTCACTTTAAATATCAACAGTGGCACTAAAATAAGTCAAGTTTTGGCAGTAGCATCAGAACCAGATATAATTATGGCAAGAACAATTTTGATTTCAATTAAGTATAAGACACAAAGACATACAAAATGGCTTAATTAGTCGGGAGCCTGCCTGATTAAACTATTTATTGTCATTTATGTCACTTAGGGCTAATCATGTAATTGACATTCTTTCCATATGTATTATTAAATGATATGCTATACAAATGAACATTTTGACATCTAGATGCTAAATGAAGTTGTTGCATCATAGAATAGAATAATATTTTTTGAAAAGAAGGATGCAAAATGTGGGATATAGAGAAGGAAACAAAATTTAAAATTATTTTTAGTTGAAAATTGGAAACTAAAAAAAAAAAAAGAGTGCCCTGAGAGGAGACAAAGAATACCAAATAGAATTCTCACCTTTTCAACGGCAAGAACTGACTGATAATTAACTATGTTTTTAATGGAGAAAAAAATAATAAAAACCTTTCATAACCTGGCCTGTTTGCCTAGTCTTTTTATATCCTACTTCTCTGCACAGGTTCTGCCATTGGCTTCCTTGCTGTTTTTGGCACCTCCGTCTCCTGACTCAATGCCTTTCCTTGGTGCCTGGAATTCTCTCCTTCACCTCTGCCTTTTGGCTTCTCTGGCTTTGGTCAAGTCTCAGCTAAAATCCCACCTTCTTCAAGAAAATATTCCCAGTCTTCCTTAATATTGATGCTTTCCCTCTAAGCTTATCTCCAATGAATCCTATCTATCTATCTTGTTTGTAAAAGGTTGTTTGCATGTTGCTCTGCCCCACCTCCCTCCTTTTCCCCTATTCCTTATCTTAGCCTGTGAACTCCATTGGGTCAGGGACTGTTTTTATTTTTCTTTGTATCCCCAGTATTTGGCATGGTGCCTGGCACATAGTAGTGCTTAATAAATACTTAACAAATATTGATGACAACTTGAAAAAGGAATAAGGAATCAATTAGAGCACAATTTTGGTGAAGGGAAAGAAATGCAAATAGCACTTCGGGATCTTTAGAAGAATGTGGCAAATTGTTTATTTTTGGAAACCATATTACATGAAAAAAAACCTTTGATGGCAGAGAAAAGTTTTGTTTTTTTTTTTTAAGATTCTAGCTGGAGTAACAATGATGAATCAGCAATAAGCCAATGTATGAAGTATCAATTATGAAAAAAGTAACTTACAAATATAATGCCATTGTACTCTGAAATATGTGCATTGTCAGCTCATTTCACTAATGGATACTCTGCCTGTTAGGTAATTTTTCTGGCTATCAAACCTAAATTTGTCTCGTTACAACTTCAAATCATTTCTCCTAGTTTGATCATTCTGGAGGCAAACAAAATGAGATTTGAGTTTGAATACCAGGCAAGGAACAAAACTTTTGTGGAGCTCAGTTTTCTCATTTATTGAATAGGGTTAATTATGGCAACTGTCTCATGGCATTATTGTGAAGATTAAAAGGTATTATATATACAAAGTGCTTTGCTGGCTGTCATTATTACAACAGACTTTCAAACCCTTGAAATCAGCTACTCTTATCTTCCTGCCTCCAGTTGTCTTTTCTCCAGTTCCTTTAATTAATCCTCATGTGATATGGACTCAAGTCACTTTTCCATATTAATTGCCTTCCTATGGATGCCCTCTAGTTTTTCAATGTGGATCTCAAATTATCAAGCCTAGCAGCTAAGCATCTTAGTGGATAGAGAGTCAACCCCTGAGATAAGAGGTCTTGGGTTCAAATTTAGCCTCAGATACTTGGTAGCTGTATGATGCTAGTCAAGTTGTTTAATTCCCATTGCCTATCCCTAGTCACTTTTCTGCTTTGAAGCCCAATATGCAGTATTGATTCTAAGAGGGAAGGGCTTAAAAAAATTGTCATGCCAAGAATGGAGCAATATTCATTTATCTATCTATCTATCTATCTATCTATCTATCTATCTATCTCTTTATCCATTTATTTACTTATCTATTTATCCATTTATTTATTCATTCACTCATTCACTCATTTATTTGTCTGTTTGCTTATTCATTCATTCATTTATTTACTTATTAATCCATTCATTCATTCATTTATTTATTTGTCTATTCGCCAATTAATTAATTAATTTTTTTTGAGCCCTTGCTTTCCTTCTTAGAATCAATACAGTGTATTGGTTCTGAGGTAGAAGAACAGTACGGGCTATGCAATAGGGGTTAAGGAGTTAAGTGACTTGCCCAGGATCACACAGCTAGGAAATGTCTGAGGCCAGATTTGAACCCAGATCCTCCTAACTCCAAGCATGGTACACTACTTACTATGGTACCTTGCTGCCCACTTTTCTTTTTTTTTTTTTTAAATTAACCTGCTCATCATTTTTTTATGACACAATGATATTCCATCATAATCATATACCCCAATTTGCCACAAAAGCGAGAAGATATAATAAGTACTTAATAAATGCTTATTGATTGAATCTATTGCTAAATTATCTTCTAACCTTCAGACTCTCATCTTTAACTCTCTACTGAACATTTCAAACTGGGCATTCTGTAGACAAGGTAAAGTCAAAAAAACTGAACTCATATGTTGTCCTTCAAGCCATTTCTTCTCCCCATCTTTCCTGTGGCTGTGCAGGTCTTCATCATCCTCTTAGTCACCTATAGGTTCACAACCTTTACATTTCTCTTGCCTTCATCCATTCTATAGCCAACCTATTGTCAAGTTCTGTCAGTTCCATTCTCATAACATCAAATGTGTAGGCAGCTAGGTGGAACAGGGGATAGAGCTTTGGGCCTGGGGTCAGGAAGACCCGAGTTCAAATCCATACTGAGACGCTGGGCAAGTCACTTAATTTCTGTTTGCCTTAATCCACTGGAGAAGGAATTGGCAAACCACTTCTGTGTCCTTGCCATGAAAACCCTATGGACATTATGGTATCAGGGGTCATGAAGAGTTGATCATGACTGAATGCAAACAAAAAAATACCAAAGATATGGATATATCATCATTTATCTATTTAAACACACACATATATATCTATATATTTACGTACACATATATCATTCGCTTTTCTCTGACACTATCCTACACTAGCGTAGGCCCATATCAACTCATATCTGTATTAGCCCAGTGGCCTTCTGGTTGGTCTCCTGGCCTTAAGTATCTCCCCACTCACTCAAATTCATCTTCTCCTTAGCTGTCTTATAGAGGAAGGGCAAGATTTATCATATTGCCTAGTGCTGCAGAGCAGAGCTAGGAGCACCGTGTCTGATTTATAAAAAGGCAAATCTAGAAAAACTTCCCTTCCAAAGAAAGAATGGGTTTCCAGATGGAGTGGGCTCTACCTTGCTGAAGTTTTTCCTAAGAAAAACTTGGCTAACCACTTCTTTATATTTATATAATATTCTTCATTGAATACTGACTGTTGTGGATAGCCCCTGAAGTTCGTTTTAGCTCTAAGATTCTGTCAAATATTTCTTGAATAATATTGAATGGAATATTAAAAGCTATTTTACATTTCTCTCACAGCAAGAAAACTTGAATAACTTCTGGATATAGACACAAATGTGGTATTTTTGCAAGGAGGTATGTGTTTGGCAGTTTTTATGTCTTAAAAGGATATATATTTGGCATCAATATCATTGTTTGGTTGGAGTTAATAATAAAAAAAGACAATAACTTTCTGAAATCTTTCAGTTTTGTGGATGCTTTTGTTCTTTTGTAAGGCTGTGCTCTTCTTTAATTTGAAGCCAGACATTTTTAACCAAGGGTTTTAAAGTTTTACTTACAGTGATTTATAAAAGAAATATTTTTTCAGTTAGAGCAGACAAGTACCTGTTTGAGATAGGATAGGGGTATTTCAGCTTGAAATGGAGGGTTTAGAGTGGCTCAACATCTGGATTAATTGACATTCATTGATGAGATACTTAACACAGATGATGTGTAAAAACTGGAGGGTATTTGTTTACATGGAGAGCTTCGCAAATAAAGGAGAGAAGCCTTCAGTGGAAAACAACTACTGATTTGAGATTTGATTTGTTATATTTACAGAAATACACAACGTGTTTAATATCAGGAAATTGAGGAGCTCTGTGGGACTGAGAGGTGGAAATGGAGGGTTATTTTTCTGTAGTATCTGATGCCAGTTGGTGTGTGGAAATGAGGTTGGCTTTATTTTTGCTTGAGTATTTGGGGAGGTCCAGGGGGCTGGCGGGCCAATACTGAAGTGGATACAGAAAGAGTTGCCATTTGGTAGAGTGGGATTTTTGAGTGGAAACTACATTTACTTGATGTGGAGAGAGAGCTTGGGGTAAATGCTGAAAGGTAAGAGTCTAATGAGATTAGTACTAACTTGAGGTCAAGAAAGCTAGTTTCAACTCCCAACTCTTAATACTACTTGGGTAGGAAACAGCTAGGTAGCTAGAATTAGAGACAGGAGATCCTGGGTTCAAAAATGACTTCAGACACTTCTTAGCTATGTAACCCCAAGCAAGTCACTTAACTCTCAATACCTAGCCCTTACTGTTTTTTTCTGCCTTGGAACACACATAGTATTGATTGTAAAATGGAAGGTAAGGATTAAAAAAAATATTACCCATATAAACCTGTTCAAGTTACTTAAATTCTTTGGACCCACCTTTTTTCATCTGTAAAATGAGAAGGTTCTTCCAGATGATCTAAGATATTTTTCCAACTTCAAGATTTATCCTTGTGAGAGAAATTGGTAGCACCTAAAATGTTCGGTCTCAGTTAATGCCCTTGTTTCACCCGTGATGTATGTTCAATGATATCTCTTCTGGTTCCTGATCCTTGTCTGTGATGGCCCTGTTGTACCCACAAAAAACAAGGATCAGAATTGAGGAAGCAAGCCTACTGTGTCAGATTCAGTCTAGCTCTGTCTATCTGTGCTATTCTAACCTTCTTTCTGGCATCCTTTCCAAAATTAGACTCCTCAACTGGGTATTGAGCCACAAAACACTAGGATCTTTTTGTTTGTTTGTTTTTAAAGACATTTGCTGCCTAAGGCTTTCTATCAAAATTAAAAACCTTTTTTGTAGACTTTTCCCTAAAGAAGTAGCTTATCTTTAGCATCTAAATATCTCGTTTCACTTTCATTTTATGGTGGAAGATGCTTAGCTTTTTAAAAGAATGCCTTTTTATCACTAGGGCCAGCCAGAGTAACATTTCATATAGACGATAGGGTTAATTGCCTCAATTTTCAAGACAAAAATCCTAAATACAATGTAATAAAATTTTATAACCTATCAAAGCCACTTAATATTTAATGCCATTAATGGGGTTAGTAAATAGAGGGGATACACTTGTTTTCGCTTTTGGTGACAATTATATGAGTAGTAGCAATATTTTCATCCAAGTGGAAATTGTTATTTTTTCTTTTAGGTTGAAACTTTCTTTTTTTATGAATAGAATACAAATATGAAAACTATACAACAAATGGCATATAAGTTTAAACCTGATAGGCTCTATCTAAATTGCTTCATTTAATTCCCCCCCTTCCCAAATGGAAATGTCCTTCTTAGTTTGGATGAATTTGTGAATATTTCTGCTAGTGATTGCTTTAATTTTTTGGCCCAAGTATTTAAAGAATTAGGTTTTAATTATGTTAGGAAAATGTCTTTAGATGGTTATCATCTAAATGTAAATTTTTATATATACATTTTAGTTTAATTCAACAAATATTTAGATGCTTACTTGGACAGGTCTTGCAATTCTATTCTCCAACAAACATAATCAAGTAGGGGCAATAAGATGTGAATAAAAACAAATAATTCTTAGTAAGAACCATATACATTTTATTTTATGAATTTAAAAACATTTTTTCCACGAGGGGGTCCATAGACTTGATTAGACTTGTCAAAGGGGTCAGTGACATCCCTTCTCCCAATTCACATCAAATTTACTTCTTTCATAAGAAAGAAAAACTGCCAAACTTGTATGTCCTTGCAAAAATACTACATGTGCCTATATCTAGAAAGTAATCAAATGTTGTTTTTTTAAAAATGAGAGACGTGTAAAAACACTGTCCATAAGAGAGGAGCAAACCAAGGCCTATTTGGAATAAAGGAAGCAATTGGTATATAGTTTGAGAGTCAGGAAATTCTGGGGTAAGGACTATCGTCTTCTTGATGCTTGGTGCTTTGCTTTTCAATGCACCCTAATATTGTATTAGTGTTTTCATCTGACATATCATAATGGTGACATATTGATCTTGTGGACCATTAAAACCCCCTGATCCTTTTCAGAAAAACCAATATCTACCTGGTGTCTTCTCTACTATCTATGAAATGAATTTTTTAAAATAGTGAAGAATCTTATATTTCTTTGTATTGAATTTCATATTCTTAGATCTGAACAGTAGTCTAGAGAAGAGAGTATGCATGAGCCTACTCTATGCCAGGCACTGTGCTGAGTGCTTTTATAAATTTTATTCTCACAATAATCATGAAAACTGGGTGCAGTTTGACAGATGGGGAAGTTAAATGATTTTCACAGGGTCACACGGAAAGTATCTGAGGCTGGTTTGAGTTTAGGTCTTCTTGACACCAGCTTCAGTGCTCTATCCACTCAGGTACAGGTTCTTAACCTTAAGTCCATAAGTCCTAACGATCTGTGATAGATTTGAGCTTATTTGTGGACTTGAGTGGGAAAAATAACTCTTTTTTCAATATAATTTTTTTGGTAATCCTTTGTAATCATCTGCATTTTAAAACATTCTGAGAGGGGGCCTATTGGCTTAATCAGATTGTCAAAGGGGTCATTGATACCCTTCCTACCAAATGATACCAAATTTCTTTCTTTTTTAAGGCAGAAAAACTGCCAACCTTGTTTCTCTTTGCAAAAATACTACATACGCCTATATCTAGAAATTACTGATTTTTTTTTTGCTATGAGAAGTGTAAGACAGTTTTTAATATTCCATGTAATACTATTTGACAAACATTTGACAGAATTTTAGAGGTGAAACAAATCTCAGGGGCTATCTAAGATAATACCTACTTAAAGAAGAATATGACTGATCTGTGGAGTCATTGATTTCTAGGAAGAATCATAGGACAGTAGATTGTTTTACCCTTTCTGATAGCAGGGGTAGTACTTTCATTCCCAAAACAAAATCAAGAGGTAGGGGGTAGTGCTGCTGATGCTGATGTTGCTCAAGGCTAGGGTAGATGGAAAGGTACCAGGCCTTCCTGATTCTAGTTTCTGGGTAGATGTCAGGATAAGATATGAAGCATGGTCTGAATCTGGTTAGATATAGTGGGTTAGATGAATTTTCACTCATCCACCACGGAGGATGACTCAGCTTGGGATGAGGCAGGAATCAGTTGGATGGGCATGAAGTGTGCCTACAGCCATCAGTGCTTTCAGAAATATAAGGGGCAGAATCCACATGAAGTGTCTGGAGAACATGGTATCCTTTCTCTATACTTCCTGTATCCGATAAATGTGGAATGTTCTTCTCTTCCACTTCCTGAAGTAATTATCTCCTTTTAAGGCCAAGCCCACAGGTCAATTCCTTCAAGAGTCTTTTCCAGATCTCTACAAGTACTAATGCTTCTCCCAAGTTATTTTTTATGAAACCTGTGTTTGCTTATTTGTGAACATCTCTTATCACTTTTCCTCATCCCCAAAGCTCTTTAAGAGCAAGAATTGTCTCACTTTTGCACCTCCTAAATGTTTGTCAATCAATTAGGGAGATAAAGTATTTTGCCCAGAGAACAGTACCTTTCAGAACTCGAACTTGGATCCTTTTTACTACAAGTTCCCCTCTTTTTCTACCACATGATGCTTACTGCCTGAGGATGAGAGAAGAAATATAGTTACATAGATTTTCTTTATGGCTTTCATATTGCTACTTTGTATAGACTCCTAAATTGGCTTTTTCTGGAAAGTTTCAAAAAACTATCCATATCAGGGTACTGAGCCTAGACTGAATTAGTTATTTGAACTCTTACAGAGATCACATAACCATACATAATATAATAATATTTTTGACCTGGAATGCATGTTGGCAATCTTAATTGAAAAAAAAATGTGCTTTGGGCTTCCTCTAAATCTACTTGTTCCATTACCTAGTCTTCTTCTAAAAGTGAGATTTGAACCAATTTCTGAATTTAAGGAGGGGCAGAAATCCATGTTTAAAGAGACATTTTTCATTGTTTTCATTTTTCTTTCCACTTCCATGCCTTCCATCCTCCTCCATTTTATTTGTTGGAAATTGCAATTCTTTCCTCATTGATTTGGTTCTTGCACATTTAGCAAGTATTGATTCTTCACCCCCCTGAACTCTTTGGCTTTATCTCTAACAGAACAGAGGCCAGAATAGACTTCTTTTATTTCATTCTCATAAGCACTCATGTGCCACTTATGCTGAGGAAATAAGTTGGCCTTTCCCAGCTCTGTGGTTTGAGTTTATGGGTTAACTTCAGTAGTAAGGAGAGGCAAAAATGTGTCAGCATATTCTTTTTATATGATACTCTTTATCTGCTAAATCTACCAAACTAATTTTAAACTATTAATAGCTTTCATAGATTTTAAATAGGTTTTGAAAAAGGGAGCAAATTTGTTTTAGTGAAAAAAACATAGGAGAAACAGAGGAAGGTTTGAACCTAGAAGCGGACATCTTGTTGTGAAGGTCAAGCAGAATTATAGGCTAAACTTCCAGTGAAAGGAATTTGTGTCCTAATAGGTATAACTAATGAAAAACCAGATTTTTGAGTTTTATTTATCATACTATGATTTTTCAGTTATTGTGAACTTTAACATATTCCCTTATTTTTTTAAACCCTTACCTTCTGTCTTAGAATCAATACTGTGTGTTGGTTCTAAGGCAGAAGAGTGGTAAGGGCTAGGCAATGGGGTTTAAGTGACTTGCCCAGGGTCACACAGCTGGGAAGTGTCTGAGGCCAGATTTGGACCCAGAACCTCCCAACTCCCAGACCTGGCCTTCTTTCCACTGTGCCACCTATCCACCATCCTCATTATTATTCTTAAATAGTTTTTATTTTATTAGGGGAGAAAAACCATGTGAACAAAAAAAGTAATACAAAGCAGAATGTAAGAAATACATAAAATGTGTATTTAGAGGTGTTTCGAGATTGAAGGGATCATGCCTGGAGAAAGGAATCAGAGAAGACTTACAGGGAAAAGGTAGCATTTGATTTGGGCCCTGAAAGATAGATAGGTAGGGAGAGGGCATACCAGGAGGAAGGCAAAGTGATAGCGAAGGTACAGAGAATGGAAAATGAAAACCTGGAACTGATTCATAGTCCAATTTATATGACATGTAGGGTATTTGAAGAGGAGTAGTACAGTTGGGTTTGGAGACAGACAACCTGACAAAAGAGTTTAATGGAATAATAGATTTAGACTAGACAGCTAGATGGATAGAGTACTGAGCCCTAAAGTCAGGAAGACTCAACTTACTGAATTCAAATATGGCTATGCAATCCTGGGTAAGTCACTTAATCCTGTTTACCTCACTTCCTCATCTATAAAATGGTCTGGAGAAGGAACTAGCAAACCACTCCAGTGTCCTTGGCAAGAAAACTCCAAATAGAAGAGGGGGGCATGATTGAAATGATTGAACAAAAAAATTATAATAAGGGATGTGTGAGTTCTGCTTAATCTAAGACTCTAATTCTTCATATATAAAATGAGGTATTGGGACTGACTAGACTCCAAAGTGACCTTTATCTCTATATCTACAGATTTAGAGTCAGTATGATTCAGTGATCTAATATGATAGTTGGATAATTTGATAATTGGAAATACCTAAAGATTTCGGAGCAAGAGAGAGATGTGCATTTAGAAGATGAATCTACCAGTGATGTATATGGGGAATGGACTAGAGGGTGAGGGCAAAGTTGAGAGCCAATTGCAATATTTTTGGCAAAAAGAAATAAAGGTTCAAGAAGAAATAAAGGTCTGTACTAGCATGGTGGCAGTGAGATTGGCAAGAAGGAGATGCACGAGAGGGAGATATTGCAAGAATATCTGACAGAATTTGGGGACTAATCTGATATAGTGTATGAGGATGCTAAATAGTATAGTAGATAAAGTACTGGACTTGGAGGTAGGAAGATGAGCCTGAATTCTGCCTCAACCACTTACTAACAGGGTCACCTTGTGCAAGTCCTTTAATCTCTTAGCCTGTTTTCCTTATTTCTAAAATGGGGAGAATAATACTTAATCTTACAAGATTATTGCATGGATCAAATAAGAAAATATACATAAACACATGGCAAAAATGAAAGGAATATATAAATGTTAGCTACAATGGAGAGTCAAGAATTTTAGTTTGAAACATATTGGTGTCATTGAAAGAAGTATGGAAATTGGCAAGAAAAGTAGGCACAGGGTTTAAAATGGTGGTGGATTTTTATGATGGTGGATATGTACACATGCATTGTAGGTGGAATATCAGGGTGGAGATGCCAAGTAGTAGGAAGTTTAGATTTGGGACTCATGTGTCAGTATACAGTTGAATCAATGAATGTAGATGTTGTATATATTGTGGCAATAGTTGGAAACAGGAGAGTAAATGTACCAAAGTATGCAAACTTCACCATGGAATAGTTTATAAAAAGAAGAGAAGGCTGAGGATAAAATTCCTATAATTATGGAGTAGAAAGAAAGAGAAAACTACGGAGGAAGATACAAGTAGAAGACAGCTATGTTGTGGAAGTCAACAAAGAACATGTCAAGGAAGTGATTTTTTTGTCTTCAAGTCTCCCTTAGCATCTTGCTCTAGTGAATGTTTAATATGTGTTATCAAGGAGTTTTTGTATCTAATCAAAATCTTTCCTTCTTTGATTTAAGCCCATTTCCAGAAGATAATTATAATTGATATTTATATAATATTTTAAAGTATATAGTTATTTTTTCTTTTGAGTTTTCCAACAATGTTAGGAGGTAGGAAATAGAGATATTATTGTCACTGCTTTACAGATGAAACAACTGGGACTCAGAGATACCTATTACATGTATTAGGGCCAAGATTTGAACCTATGTCTTTCTGACTCCAAGATCTTCATTTTATCCAGGCAGATAGATGGCACCATGAATACAGCAGATGGTTTGAAGTCAAGACCTGAGTTTAAATCCAACCTCTGTGACCCTGGGCAAGTCACTTCACCTCTGTTTGCCTCAATTTCCTTACTTGTCAAATGGACATAATAATAGCACTTGCCTTGCAGGGATGTTGTGAGGATCAAAAGAGATAATAATTGTAAAATGCTTAGCATAGTACTTGGCACCCAATAAGCACTAAATGTTAGCTACTTTTATTGTTATCATCATCATCAACATTGTGTTCTAGACTCCTTTCATCTGACATAACATAGCAGTTCTCATTTATATTTAAAAGATGCTGTCATATCATCTTATTTGATTTATATTTTTGTAGATGGTAACTGGAAGGTTTCAATAATTACCAGTGAATTGCCAGGTGCAGGAACCAGCTCCCAGATTTATATTGTATTATATGGACACCGCAGAAGTTCAGCACCTATCTATCTTTATGGAACAGGTGGGGACCCATTTCAAGAAGGCCGAGAAGATATCTTCACAGTAAGTAATAAGCCAGAGAAAAGCCTGTCTGTTTTGGTGACATGGTTAGCCAGGTCAATGGAATGAATAAAATTGATCAAGTTTAGCTCCTCAGGTTTTCATACCATGTGCCCTCTAGGTGCTCAATCAACAATGATCTGTAGTGATAAGTGATGAGGGCGCCCACCATACATGATTGGGTTTTAAAGGATATTTTGCCAAGGGAACCTTGTGAGTGTCCCCTGTGGAAAGCGCTAAAAAGAAAACTCCTATCTCACTCCCGTCTTTCTAAAGTTTTACTGAAACAAAAGCAACCTGAGTTACCCTCCAGCTGAAACTCACTAACTCCCCTCTACTCTGAATCTCCTCTGATTAAAAGTTCTTTCCTAGGCGGGATTAGTCCTTATAAAGACCAATCCTGCGCCCAGAAGTAGGAGGGCGTGGCCACTCCCTAGAACGGGATTGGTCCATTTCAAGACTAATCCCATGCTAGGAAGTAGGGGGAGGTGTGGTCCCTCCCCCAGCACGGGATTGGTCCATTCAAGACCAATCCTACACCAGGAAGTAGGAAGGAGGTACCCCTCGGGCATGCTGGGAAATGCAGTCCCCAGCCAGGATACATTTTATAACCCACACCTGTCCGGTAGGAGGAGGGTGCTTAGAGACCTTAGATCCGACCACCCTGGATCATACCTTCTTCTCTACTTGGTCCTACTTATAAAGTACAACTAACCTTTTTGTACTCAACCAACGTCCTTCCTCATATAGACCTGAGAAAGCAGGCAGAATCATTATTGAAGCATTCTGATCATTCCTCTGGGAGGAACCCATCAACAGTGACCTTTCCACATGGCATCAGACCTAACTGAAATCCACTCTTCTGTGGTTGATTGTTCCAATTGGAAATTAGAGCACAAATAGATTTCCCATCATTCATTCATTTATTTATTCATTTATTAATTCATGCATTCATCCATTTATTTATTTATTCATCCATCCATCCATTCATTTATTTGTTTGTTTGTTTGTTTGTTTATTCATTCATTCATTCATTTATCTACTTATTTATTTATTCATTTACTTACTCATTTATTCATTCATTCATTTATTTATTCATCTACTTATTTACTTATTTATTTATTTAGTCATTCATTTATTTATTTATTTGCTTACTTATTTATTTATTTTTTAGAGCCTTTGCCTTCCATCTTGGAGTCAATACCGTCTATTGGGTTAGGCAATGGGGGTTAAGTGACTTGCCCAGGGTCACACAGCTAGGAAGTGTCTGAGACCAGATTTGAACCTAAGACCTCCCATCTCTAGGACTGGCTCTCAATCCACTGAGCCACCCAGCTGACCCCACAAATAGATTAAAAAAAAAATCCTTATCTTCTATCTTTATGTATTGGTTCCATGGTGGCAGAACCCTAAGGGCTGGGCAGTGGGCATTAAGTGACTTGCTCAAGGTCACACAGCTGGGAATTATCTGAGGCCAAATCTAGACCCAGGACCTCTCTTCTCTAGGCCTGGTTCTCAATCCACTGAGCCACCCAATTATACCCATACAAATAGATTTTTAAAGATCCTGTCATGTACATGTCAGATTCAACCTTAGAATAGGTAGCAACATGAACCATTTTCTCATAATTCTTATGAAATGACCATCAAATCTATTCTCTGGGATTCTCTGACAGCTGAAGACTGGAGATATCGGAGAACTCCACAAGATACGTATTGGCCACAGTAATTCTGGACTTTCTCCTGCCTGGCATTGTAAAGAGGTGAGAATGTACACAATTTTTAAAAAAAATTTTTGGGCATACTGCTAAAATAGCAAATGACTTTTCTTCCCTTTTAGTGACTGAGAGAGTACATTGTCTCAGATTGGCTTTTTATGCTATTATATCCCTTCGACCATGGATTTAGCTCATTTAAAAAGTTGCCTTGAAGTAGCTATACTACACATTCATAATTATAATTAGTATTTGTAATTGTTGTTGTTATTCACTCATGTATGACCCTTTGTGACCCATAGACCATACTGTCCATGGAATTTTCTTGGGAACAGATACCAGAGTGGTTTGCCATTTTCTTCTGCAGGGGATAAGGGAAACAGAGGTTAAATGATTTGCTCAGGGTCACATAGCTAGTAAGTATCTGAGGTCGGATTTGAATTCAGGTCTTCCTGACTCCAGGTCCAGCACTCTATCTAATGAGCTACCTTGTTGTAATAATAACTAGTATTTAAATAGTACTTTAAGGGTTTTTAAAACACTTTACCTATATTGTTTCATCTGATTCTTACACCAACCCTGTGGGGCAGGTGCTATTTTTATGCTCATTTCACAAATGAGAAAACCAAGGCTGACAAAAGCAAAGTGACTTGTCCAGCATTATACAGCTATGTGGTTGGTTATTTGAAGTGGGATTTGAACTTCAGCTCATCTTGATACCAAGCCCAGCACTTTCTCTGCTGTGAAACTTAGCTGTTTCATTGACATTCATATCATACTGGAGAAACAAAGTATTTCAGCATAATGATTTTGGTCTTCCTCCCTCCCTCCCTCCCTCCCTCCCTTCCTTCCTCCCTCTCTC
>NC_058130.1:515295963-515498204 GCF_016433145.1 Gracilinanus agilis | reverse complement strand
AGAGAGAGAGAGAGAGAGAGAGAGAGAGAGAGAGAGAGGCGGTGAGAAAAAGAGTAAGAGACAGAAGAGAGACAGACAGAGATAGAGAGAAAATGGAGGAGAGATAAATTTTAGCTCATGGCAGTAGCTTGTCATGTAATCTTTAAAGAACTAAGGTTGCTAGTAGGCAATGCAGCCACTTTGATTTAAAAACTTTTTTTAACTGTCTGCCTTATATTGATACTAAGTATTGATTCCAAGACAGAGGAGCAGTAAAGGCTAAGCTTTGGGGTTAAGTGTCTTTCCCAGGGTCACACAGCTTAGGAAGTGTCTGAGGCCAGATTTGAATCTAGGATTTACTATCTCTAGGCCTGGCTCTCTATCTACTGAACCACCTAGCTGTCCCAACAAAGCATTGGATTTGTAACAATAACTGGCATTTAAAAAGTGCTTTAATGATTGCAAATCACTCTATATACTTTAATCACATTTGAACCTAACAAAGGCTCGAAACTTTTGGAGGTAGCTATCCTGGCTATCATTATCCACTTTTTATTGAAGAGAGAGTTGAGGTTTGGAAGGAAAAAATAACTTCTTTATATTCACAATAACTAGAAAGTGTTAGATATGAAATTCATATGGTAAATGATGATGATGATGATGATGATGATACAGATAATTCTCCTCTCCCTTTCATGTTTTATCCTATTGAAAATTGGATTTTCCAGTCTTCTAAAGAAATACATAAAAACAAACTGTGAATAGGGGGCTAAAAGGAGTATTGTGATCTAATTTAGTTTTACTTTGGGCAAAAATATGCCCCTACTTACTTCTGTTCATTTTATTACTAGTAAGTGGGAAAGAGGACATGGCAAGAAATTTGTTGTATGGAGTGAGGCATCTTCCCATCTGTGCCCTCCCACCACCACTTCATTAAAACCTTATAAGGCCAACTGAATCCTTTTTCTTGCCCTTAGACAGTGTCTAAGCCATTGAAATGAAAATTCGTTTAAAGAGTTTTGAACAATTCTGTTTGCTGAGAAGGAAAGTATAGAAATCATTCTCAGATTACTCTTTTTCAGTACTTCAGAGGCTTCAGCAAGGGAGAAATTATACTTGATTCTGGCTTGCAGGTCACTCTCTCCCCAGTGGGAATGTATCTGCATCTTTCCTCACTTTCCTTTAGTGGTGAAATATGTGCTTCAGGGGTGTATGTTAATAGTAACTCCCCATTTTCCATATTCTTAATATGGAGACTATTTAACCCTTGTCCCCATTGGATAAGGTCATTGCTGAACAGCCTCACATCTAGTTCCTAGTTTTTCCATGTTGGCATTTCAATTCTAATCTTGATGTGTTTAGCCACCCTTTTCAAATGTGTGTATATGTGTGTTTGTACATTTTTTGTTGTTGTTGTTGTCATTTAGGCCAGATAGAAAATATTAAATGTTACCTAACTCAAGGTTAGATTCTTATCTAACCTTCTTCTGGGTCCTGGATGTTACATCTGTCTTCATTAGAAACTGTCAATGAAATGGTTATTTTTTTTGTTCTCATTCAGTTCCCCCAGGAACCATAGCTATTTATGGGGTTGTCTTGGCAAGGATACTGGAGTGGTTTGCCATTTCCTTTTCCATTGGATCCAATGGATCCTTTTGTCATGCAGTCAGAGGTTAAGTAACTTGCCCAGGGTCATACAGCTAGAAGGTATCTGAGTTTAGATTTGAATTCAGAACTTATTCATGGGTCCAGCTCTCTTTCTACTAGGATACCTAGCTGCCTCCAGGCATATAGAAGTTAAGTGATTTGCCCAAGCTCACACAAGTAGGAAGTGTCTGAAGCTAGATTTGAATTCAGGTCTTCCTGATTCAAGATTCAGCGCTCTTAACCTCTGAACCACAGCTACTTCTGTGTGGTACTAACCATTAGAAGAGGCATTATTTTATTTTTCAGAGCTACTAGTATCCTTAGTCTTCCCTTGAGTATGAACATTTTGCCACAGAACTCATTGTCTTAAAGATTGTATTTTCTATTTTTTTAAATAGATGATGTTGCTTGAAAGTGGCATAAATAGTAATTGTGTATCACCCCACTCTGACTATAGTCAGAAAGACAATTATTTACTTTCAGGAAGGGAATTTAGGAAGGAAATACGTAAGAAAAATAAATGCCGCAGAACTAGCTCTATATATGCTTTATTCTGTGTGTTTTAGATTGGTATAGGAAGGGAGGAAGGAAATAAGCATATATTCTGCACTTACTTAGTATGAGGCACTGGGTTAAGCTCTTTATAAATATCCCATTTGGTCTTCACAATCACCTTGTGTGGTAGATGCTGTTATTATCTTCATTTTTCAGTAGAGGAACTGAGGCAAACAGAAGTTAAATGACTTCCCTCGATTACATAACTAGTAAAATTCTGATGCTGGATTTGAACTCAAATCTTCCTCACTCTAGGTCCAATTCTCTATTCACTGTGCTACCTAGTTGTCTTGAAGTAAAAATATCAAAGATAGAATTAGTGGGACAGCTTTATCTTCATTTTTATGCATCGTTTTCCTTTATGTACATGGATGAGACTGGATGAGCCTCATTGTCATGTAAGGCAAAAGAAAGAAATATACTATTTATATATTTACAATATATAATATATATTTATAAAATACCTACTCTGCTAGTGTTTTTGAAGTGCATACCTAAAGATTGTTTTACTATGAGTATGGCTGGAGAAAGCTGTGAGCAAAGACATATTTGTTTCCTCCTTTATTCAGGTGGAGTGCTCTTTTTAATGGAATAACCATCATCTATTTCAGTCTACTTGGTACATGTATGAATATATTAAGGAGTATTCCAAGGCTAGCTGATTTTCTTACTTCTTTCCTTCCTAAATTCCTATCCTGAAAGTAAATAATTGTCCTTCTGACTATGGTCAGAAGAGTGATCCACAATTGCTATCGATGGCACGTTCAATTTGGAAAAGGAGGAAATGAGATCTTTAAGACAACAAGCTCTGTGGCAGGTTGTTCATACTTCAGGGCAGACAAAAGCATATTGGCAGGTCTGAAAAATGAAAGTAATGCTCTTCTAATAGTTAGGACATGCTAGGTGCTCTGGTACATCTAGATTATTGCAGGTTAGGAAGTGCATGAGGTCTTAGATTTACCCAGTTTTTAAAATAGAAAAATATTCTGCTTTGTGATTACCCCAAATGGAGTTTTAGTGCTAAACTGTGATTCATTTACACTGATTTTCCAATTTTCATTTCCCATTGTGACAACCCAGGGAAAATATCCATGCAATCAAAATAAGGTTTTACCTCATTGCATTTTATACTAGAAAACATTTCTTATGAAAATGCAAACTCTGCACTAGCACCCATTATAATTGATGGATGTGGGTGAATTTTTGTTTCTTATGTCCTTATGATTCTCTCAAGTCAGCAGGACTGGAGTGTAAAGCATAGTTTCATTTTCTCATCAGTGACAGTGTATGAGGTACGTGTGACCACAGGAGACTGGTGGAATGCTGGGACAGAATCAAGCGTCTACATCTCTATCTATGGAGAGAAAGGAGATACAGGCTCCAGGCAACTGTTTAGATCAAAGAACCCCAAGAAATTTTTAAAAGGACAAGTGAGTGAGCCAAATCCATTTCTCTGAATCTTTAAAAAAATATCCTACCTTTAGATGATAAGACTGGGAATAATTCACTGCATATTTGTTTTTTAACATTTATTGCTCAATGTGAATGTATAATACTTATTAGTAGGTAATGAATGAATGTAGATTTAATGCTGTATTTAATTACATGCTGTATTTGCATTCATTTTATTAAGCAAAAAAGATATGTGATGAAACATTTTGTTTATAGCTCTCCTGGGTGTTTATTCTTCCACTGAAGTCCTGTTTTGATTCCTCATTAGAGCTTGAAGGGGACTATAAGTTCTTTATGGGTATAATAGTGGAACACAAACTCTGGAATTGACTCTCTCTGGAAAGTATGCACATATACCCGGAGACAAGCTCCATAGCATCTGAAGCTCAAGACAGCTAAGTCTGGGGAGGCTCCTCATCATAGGTTTGGCCATGACGTGATGCTTTATTTGGGCTCCAATAACTCATTAAATTGTTTATTAAGGTATGAAGAGATTGTGACCTCCATTAGTGGAAGCAGAAGTGAAATCAGATTGAAATATTAAGAGTAGCACTTCACCCCATATGCCAAGATCAGGTCCAAAGAGATAATATGACCTAAATATAAGTGGTTTAAATACTTTGGATCTATAGATAAAGAAAGAGTTTACAGCAGAACAAGTAGAGAATCACACAAGATAAAATAGATGGTTTTGATTATATAAAAATAAAAAAGTTTTTACACAAACAAATCATGTGTAGTTAATATTAGAGGGAAACAGGTAACTGGGAAAAATCTTTCCATTAAGTTTCTCTGATAAAGGTCTTATTTCTAAGATAGCTAAGGAACTGTTTTAAATGTATAAGAATAAATTCCCTATTGATAAGTGGCCAAAGTATACAAACAGGTGGTTTCAAAGGAAAAGAATCAACCTGCCAATAGCCATGTGAAAAAAATTACTTCAAATCATGAATAATTAGATAAATGGGGAGCAGATAGACCAGTGATTCCCAAAGTGGGCACTACCGCCCCCTGGTGGGTGCTGCAGCAATCCAGGGGAGGCGGTGATGGCCACAGGTGCATTTACCTTTCCTATTAATTGCTATTAAAATTTAAAAAATTAATTTCCAGGGGGCTAAGTAATATTTTTTCTGGAAGGAGGGTGGTAGGCCAAAAAAGTTTGGGAACCACTGAGCTAGATGGACATGTCCTAGCTTGTTACTTAATTCCAGTTTCCTAGTCCTTTCTGCTCTTCTCTGTTGGAATAACTACTTAATATTGATTCTAAGATGGAAGGTAAGGTTTTTTAAAAAGTTAGATAAGTGCAAATAAAACAACATTGATTTTCTACCTCCTACCCATCTGATTGGCATTGTTGATAAAGAAAGGAAAATGACATCTGCTGGAGGGACTGTGGGAAAACGGGCAAATGCTCTATTGGTGAAGCTACAAACAGGTTCCACGATTCTGATAAGGTATTTGAATTATATCCAAAAAACCGTTAAACCATATATGCTATTTGAGCCATGACTATGTCTATGCCCTAAAGAAATCAAAGAAAGCTAGAACCTTGTAGGTATTATGTTTTTGTCTTAGTTTTCTGGTCATCCAGTAACAGTGCCTTGTATCTTCCCAGAATCTAAGCCAGGACCAAATTGTTATATTGATTTTTATATAAAAATATCTTGAGATTTTTCACTTTTTCCTGTGTTGGACATATACAAACCACAGCAAGGCAGGCAGGTCTGTTTTTGAGTATAATAGCAATTCAGGACTTGAGGGACTTGATTTCTCTCACCAAATATCTGACCTTATTTGTGTCAAAGTTCTAAAATTACATTTATTTAAAGCCAATTTTATTTTTTTTTAAGTAAATAAGCATTTACTTTCTATCTCTCCAAACCTTCCCCACTGGGAAAAAGAACCTCCAAAATGTTTTTGACAAATATGTATAGTTAAGCAAAACATATTGACCAAATCAAAAAATGTGTCTCATTATGCATGTTTATATCCCTAAAATTACTTCGGGTTGATGTACTTACTCTAGGCTGGTCTAACAGTATTGTTTCTGAGGTAAGGACTTTAGTGTTGAGATAAAATCTTAAATATTTGAAGAAATTATTATCATTATTATATCAGAATTATTTGTATAATTATGCCTTATTACATATATATCATTATTTATGCATTATGGTTACACTCATAAAATTATGTTGCTTTCATTTTTTTTCTTATTTCATTAGAATCATGTATATTTTCAATAAATTCAATTTTTTCCGATCTGTTTTGACATTATCTTCCTTTGCAGTATTGGTAGAAAACTGGAAATATCACTTAGATCTAATTATGCTTTAATTGATTGGTTACAGACTGACATCTTCTCTCTTGAAGCAGTGAACCTTGGGTATTTGTACAAGGTTGTTATAGCACATGATGGACTTGGTTCAGGTGAGACATTTCCACATAAAGATATCAAGTACTGACCATATCATCAGTTTCTACTCTATTTATGAGAAATGCAGTATGTATTTATAAAATATTGATCTCCAGTAATTGTAACTGAGATATTTTGGTTTTATGAAGAAAGCAATTTAACTTCTTATCACCTATGACCTCTCCAAATGTTCATTGGATTTTAGATAGGCACATTTTTTCTCTTAAATTTCTTTTAACCAAAAAACAGAGAAAGGAAAGAAGGAAATAAATGGATATTTCATATATAGTCAGATCTCATAAACTCATGAAATTGTTTCTGGTATTACCATAAACTTGCCCTTTCCTTTCTGAGAACTTCATCTGATAATTTCCAGACTCTTTAAAGTGGTGCTATAATTTTAATAGGAGTATAACTGAAAATATCAAATAATTTTCTCTATATAAAACATCACATGCTTCATTTTTCTGCATACATCTAATACTTAAAACTCCATTTTACCTAAAGCTGGATTTTAGGTTAAAAAAAAACAGAAAATCATCTCCAGAATTTTAATTGCTGTTTATAAAAATATTCCTCTTGTGATATGTCTGGTAATGTCTACAACTTATTAATTCTACGTATAAGGGAGATTCGTTTTACATGGATCCTGAAGTGATGAACCTAATTGACATCAGCAGTCCAAGATTAAATTATAAAATTCATCGCTTCAGGTGGCAGAACTGAGACATTTGTCATCATTTAACAGATTAAGACTTGTAGAGCTGACCTCACAGAGGCTATTACTTCCCACTATGTTCCTCAAGATAGTGTGGGATGTATAAAGGAGGAAAGAGCTCTGGGCTTGGAGTCTGGAGAGATGTGGATAATGATGGCAGATGATATAAATACTGCACTTGCAGGTTTGCAAGATATTTTATATACCTTATGATTTGAATCCCACAACAATCCTCTGAGTTAGCTACTATAGGTATTATTATCTTCATTTCACAGCTAAAGAATCATTCCCAGTAAAAATGACTTGCCTGCAGGATCATGGCTAAGAAGTATCATTTAATAGAGCACTAGACTTGAAGCCAGGAAAACCTGAGGGCAAATGTTTCTTCAGGCTAGGTGTTGTTTGTAGACATTTCACTTAGCTTCTTTCCTGCACAATGTGCTTATCTGTAAAATGGGAATATATGCCTCCCAGGATTGCTCTGAGGATTAAATGAGATATGTGTGAACCACTTTGTAAATTGTAAAGCATTGTAAAGCATTATATAAATGCTAAACATCATCTACAAATTTACCATTTTCCATGTTGACTACTTATCCATTGATTCATAGCTATTGATTTTATATAAAATATTTAAAAAATATAAAAATATTTAATAAATAACATGTTTTGCTTTCATCTTTTAGTAACTTTCAGTGTATTTTAGAAACAAAATATTGAAACTTATTTACTTATAATAAATCCATATTTGAATCTATTTTATTGATATAACTTGTTTTTATATCACCTATTTTGATGTCTGTTTTCCTTTTCCCTCTGCCCTGAAAGATACCCTTATAAAAAAGAATTCTATTAAACAGGAAAAAAAGAGGGATAAGAGTAAAAATTCAGTAAAAGTAATAAATATATCAAAAATCTGATATTATGTGCAATTTTCATACCCATGCACTGTAATTCAAGGATGCAACAGATGCTTTTGCTCTGGCAGGAGTCAACTGTAAATACCCCTGGCAGTTAAGCCTTGGAATCTTCAGAGAAAGTCAGTTGGAACCTGAGGCTTGAAGAGAGTGGAAGGTCCAACTGAGGCTCTGCTTTTGGCTCTCGGCTTTGCTTTGGCCTGTGCTTTTTGTCTCTGGACAATTTGAACCTAGCTGATTTCTCTGGACCTTTCCCTGACCTTCTCCATATTATGCCCCCATTATCTTACCTGATTTTCCCTTTGGGCTCTTGGAGGAAGGGTGGTTTTGGTTTTGGTGATTAGACTTTATGGGCTTTAGTTTTCTGTAGGCAAGAGGGACATCTTTGAATCAACCTATCCCTTATTTTATTTATCTAGTATATACTTTACTTTAAGGCAGCCAAATCTTCTGACTGGGAGAGCAGGCTCTCTCTCAGTCTAACCCTCTCCTGACCCTTCCCCCAGCTTCAGTTTCTCCCTAGCGGCTATTACAAAACCCCAAACCCCTCTCTCCTTTCTGATCAATGCTAAAATTAATAAACCCTTTTGTTACCTACTCAAACTCTCTGGTGAATCATTGTGTTGAAAATTTAAGCAAGGGTTGAAGAGGGAAGGAATTATTTTCTCTTTATTTCTTGAGGAACTGCGGGCATCCATCTTGGCAGGAAGTCCTTACTCGAGACTTCCTGCCATCAGTTTGACTGGCAGGGAGGAGCCCTTTGACTCCTCCCTCAAGGGACTTGAGAAACTAACAAGAGAAAGCACTCAAGGCAGATTTAAACACTTCTGACTGGCCCAACTCCTTTGTGTCCATAGGAATACCTTTCCTGCCTTGAAGGGTTCAGCCTACTTCCCCAGTGTCCTCTGTCTCTAGCCTCCTGTGACTAGCCTGTTTTAAGCTGCCTCTCCTGAATACCCCACCTATTCCCGCACTGTCCAATATACCACCTCATTCTTTCCTTCCCTATATTCAGCCATCCCTTTCATTCCTCCACCTAATACCTACCTCACCTTTATCCCTCCCTTCAACCTAAAGATTCAAAGATTTACTCATTTCTCTATAACAGCACCCATACCTCTGTAAAAGTGCAGGGGGAATGTGTCTTCTCTCTTTTCTTTGGGGCCAAGCTTTCCCTCTGTTTCCCAACATATTATTTTGTGATTATTTTTCTTTCCATTCATAGTTTATAGTCATTGTAGATTTTTTCTGGCTTTGCCTATTTACTCTCTAATAGTTCATATAAATATTTTCATACTTCTCTTTATTTATCATACTTATAATTTCTTACAACATGATAATATTATATCACATAACTTATTACAGTTTATTTAGCCATTTCCAAATTTATATTGCCTTCTTCATCTTTGCTACCACAAAATGTACTGCCATCAAATTTTTGGTGGATATAGAGCCTTTCTTTTTACCATTGGTCTCCTTAGGCTATATATTCCCACCCAGCACTAGAATCTTGGGGTCTAGGTTATGGGCATTTTAGTTTTTATCAGTATAATTACAAATAGATTTCTAGAATAGTTGTATCAAAACACAGCTCAATGCATTATCAATCAATCAATATTTGTTAGGCATTTATTATGTGTCAGGCATTGTACTAAGTGCTGGGGATGTAAGTACAAAAAAGGAAGATATTTCTTATCTTAAGAAGCTTACAATCTAAGTGGGGAAGACAACACACAAAAGGAAGCTTAAAAGGGTATGGAGAGGGGGCAGCTGGGTAGCTCAGTGGATTGAGAGCCAGGCCTAGAGACGGGAGGTCCTAGGTTCAAATCTGACCTCAGACACTTCCCAGCTGTGTGACCCTGGGCAAGTCACTTGATCCCCATTGCCTACCCTTACCACTCTTCTGCCTTGGAGCCAATACACAGTATTGACTCCAAGATGGAAGAGATAAGGATTTTTAAAAAAAGGGTATGGAGAATGTATGAGATATGTGGGAAATAGTGCAAAATCAGAAAAGTCACAATACTTTTTGGGTATAGTTGGGTGAGAAAAAGTGTACATTAGTGTTCCTGGCTCTATAGCTCTCCAATATTGATCATTCATATCTTTTATCATGTTTACTAATTTATTGGGTATAATGTCAAACTTTAGAGTTATTTTGAAACACATTTCTGTTATTATTGGTAACTTGAATCTGTTTTTCATATGGTGAGTCTTTCCTGATATCCCTTAATGCTAGAGTCTTTTTTTGGGTGGATTATCTTCAATTTATGCCACATTTTCTTGTTTCTACAGCTTATTTCGTATTGTCTTTCCCATTAGACTGTGTACTCCTTGAGGGCAAGGACTGCGTTTTGACTTTCTTTGTATCCCTAGCCCTTAGCATAATGCCTGACTCATTACAAGTTCTTATTATATGTTTGCTTTAAAAAAATTGATGTTATTGTTGAGTTTATAATTCTTCTTTTGAGAATTCTTTATTTCTATCCAATGACCACTTATCCTTTTGCAATTTTATTTTTATATTTTTAAAGCTCCTGCTCAAGTTTTATCTTTAATAACTTTCTGTATATGTATGTTCAAGGCAAGAATATTAAAATAGCTATTTATTCATCAAGGACATATTTTTATAGGAATTTAGTGCAAGCATGTTGAATGCATTTTACTTTATTATTTACTAGCCACTTCAGAATGCTATGTACTATCTTCTTTCCTCATCCTTTTAGCAAGAAGCAATCTCTCCCTCCTCACATCTCTTTTGTGCATTTTGAACCTTTCTGATGCACTTACCTCAATGCTTTGATGCTTAAAGGACCTATGGTTTCACTGGTGTGGATAAGCTCACTACCAGTGTAAATTAAGTCATTTTGTACCTCAATTACTGGTCTTCAAAAGCAATTATGGATTAAAAGAAAAGCAACTTGAGTCCTGTTGGTGATGAATTAAATACAATTAGGGTAATTCTCTGCTGACACAGTTCATTACTGGCCTTATAGTTTATACTTGGTATCATATGATGATTGATACTTCAATTATTTGAATGCATTCTTTATCTCCCCTATTAGAATGTAATCCTTTTGAGAGTAGGTATAGTTTCTTATTCTTTTTTGTCACTGAGCACCAAGCTTAATGCTTTGCCTTACTGTTGGCTTTTTAAAAATCTGAAACAAATTCAACAGTTTTGAAAGGTTTACTAAAACTCAAAGAGGGCAAGAATTAAAATTTTGATGTTTGATGTTAATGTGCTTCTTAAAGTTTCTTTTCTCATAAAGGATAACTTTAAACTGTTTAAAATTTGTTCAATGAGAACTCTATATTCACTCTGAATCTAGAGTCATATTGATTCTTCTTGAATATCAATCTTATCCATTAATCATTCATATTAACATTACATTTTCCTTTCTTTCAATTTGTATTTAGGAAATGGTTGGTTTCTTGATGATATCATGATCAAAGATCCTACCACAGATTTGGAATATGCCTTCTTGTGTCACAGGTATCATTGTGTGTATGTATATGCAATTCAACGCAGCCTATTCCTTTGTGATATGTTCTCTGGTTCATAATTTTTGTGTATTTGAAAACTAGACTCTTTCATCCCTGGTAACTTATACTTAGCTAATTTATTATTGTTTTTTTTTTGAGCTTCTTTTCATGCAGAAAAATAAAATTTAAAAATGCTAAATTTCTAGCCTATTTTTATTTAAATTCTCTCTTTCTGAGTTCCTCCTTATGTAACAGTGGATTTTTTATCTCAATGATCAGAACTAGGGCTGTAATTTTTGTACCCAATTAATGAATGGACAAAGCACTGTGGTCCACATGACACTGACCTCATGACCCTGACTTCATTAGGTCTATTAATTCATTGAACCAATCTGACCTTAATCCTGGCAGTACAAGTTTATTTTCTTGGATGTTTGGGGACTTCTATTTCAGGTAGAAAACTAGTTATCCCTCTCAGGATCATCTGCATTCCTTCTTTTTATTGTTTCTTGTACCCACTAGAAATGGATTACTCTTGCCAATCTCTCCTATCCATTATTTTAGACTTGGTTGGCTAAGTGTCAAAGATAGGTCATTGTAAGCATTAAACATAATTGAGCTCCTTTTCTCTTCATAGATGGCTGGATCATGGAGAGGATGATGGGAAAATTATTAGAGAACTGTGTGCTAGTGATAATAGCACTTTTTTTGGGAGTAAGTGCCATGCACCTAAATATCTTATGGAATTTAGTTTTACTACTATGGCTTCAAGAGCCATGACATTGCCAAAGTTAATACTTATTTCTTTCTTTTATGTCTACAGGACAGAAGTTGGAACTTCAAAGAAAAGAAGCTGTAAGGACTTTGTTTTGAGTCTTAAATGAATTATTACATACAGTTTCCAAATAGACATTTAATAAGTGATGAAACAAAACAGCACATATATTTTATATGAAGTATTTCAATGTGATGTTTCCCTTTTTTTTGTCTTCTCATATTAGTTTTGGACTTTTTTATGTTGTTATGTGTCTTTTTTTTTAAATCAGTGGGCTGCTGAAAGCTGGAAACTGAAGAAAGGAAACATTCTTCAGTTCTACAACCGACTTAGTGGAGGCTTTGTCCGTCTTCACCCAGATGGCACTGTTGATGCTCTTGGAGAAAAGACAGACAAAAATGGTAATCTTTTGGCCAAAGCATGTGGTGCTGTGGCAGGTGTGGGAAGAAGATTCTGTTATGGTTTTTACTTTGAAGTGCTAGGCATTTTTGGATAAGAATTAAAACCTTCCCCCTATTTAAAAATAGTTCTGTTCATTGAAAATTTGCTAAATTATGAGCATCGTGCTAAATTCAAGAGACAGTCTATCTACCCAACTATTTATCTATTTAATTTATATTTTATATTATATATTTATATGTGCATGAGTATGTATATCTATTTCCATCTCTCCTCTTTTTCTCTTTCCATTTGTTTATATATACATGCAGACACACATTTATGTGTATATTATATGCGTGTATATTATATGTGTGTATACACAGACATACATACATACATATGTACACAGTTCCGTACCTATATGAGTTTTCAGTGCAGTAGAAAGATGACAGGCCACCAGTAATTGTAATATGCAAAATTATGTGACAAATGTATTAGGAAGTTTCCAAATAAAACCATGAGGTCAGAGAAAGAAGGTCATTATTAACTTGGTGAAGGGGAAATCATGGGGCATTTAATGAGGAAATAACATTTGCACTACATTTTTAACAATGAGTTGAAATTTAATAGGTCAAGATATGATTATTTAAGCACAGGGAAAAAGATAAGCAAAGATATAAAGGCAGAAAAGCACAGTTGCACCTTTGGAGAGTAGATAGTAGTCTGTTTTGTCTGTGGCATGCAGTATGTTAAAGAAAGTAATCTGAGCTCAAACTAGAAAAATAGGTCATATCATGGAGGATACTGAGTCTCAGGCAGAAGAATGTATTTTACTCATTTGACAACAGAAAACCACTAAAGAATTTTGAATAGATGATTAATACTGGTATGAAGGATAGTTTGGAGGGAAGAGAGTTTCCCATTAGTACACATGACCATCAATACTATTGTGCTATAAGAAATGATAAGCAAGATGATTTCAGAAAAACTTGGAAAAATCTACATAAACTGATATGGAGCAAAATAAGTAGAACCAGGAAAATATTGTACACAGTAACAGCACTATTATATGATGATCAACCGTAAAAGACAGTTACTCTCAGCAATACAATGATGTAGGACAATTTGGAAGGACTTCTGACAAAGAATGCCATGCACTGCCAAAGAAAGAATTGTTGGAGTCAGATGTAGATCAAAGCATACTATCTTATATAAACATTAGTTTATTTACAATTTTATTTGGGGTTTTGGTTTTAGATAAGTATTCTCTTACAACAATGACCAATGTGGGAGAATGCTTTGCATGATAAACTTGTATAATAATCCAGATCAGATTAGTTACCATCTCTGAGACAGGGGAGAGAGGAAGAAAATTTGGATCTTATAATTTTGGAAAATGTATGTTGAAAATTGCTATTACATGTAATTAGGAAAATAAAATATCTTTTGAATAAAAAAATGCACATGTTCATCATGTACAGTGTTTAAAGCTATACAAACCATCATATCATGTAACAAGATGTGTCGAAGAAATTATAGCTTGGCACTCCTTAACAAAAGGATAAAATATGGGTTCTGTGAATTGATTGTTTGTAGGAAGTAGAAATTATAACTCTTGTAGGGTCTGTCAGTTTCAAACAATTGAGATTTTGTGGGCAAGAAACAAGATTGGGTCCTTAATGGGGGAAAATCATAAGGAAGTGTCTCTAAGAAATTATGTAGAGGATGAGAATTGAGGAGAGGACCTCTCTCTATACTAGACCCACTTGAGATTCTTGCTGTTCTCTATTTTCAGCCATCTCTTCAAACTTCAGATACTTTCTGTGATACTCATATCCTGTATTTCCCCAAATCTGATGCAGTCATTTTATATTTGTCCTAAAATTGAATTACTTCTCTTTACCTCAAGAAATATTATTTTAATCTGTAGTTATTGCTAACACCCTTTCTTACCCCAAATTGGCTTCTCTCTAATATAATATTTTATGAACTGCTGGGAATCTTGCTCTTTAGAACATCCAGTTATTGGGCCAACTCTTCTTCAAACCTACTAGTCAAGAATGCTACAGATTTCCTTTATCCATTTTATGCCCAATCTTTTCTCTAAAAGATTCTCTTTGCTAAAAATTGCATGCTGAGCTTTTCTAACACTCTCTTTTCTTCCTTCTGAGTCCTCTTGAATTTCAGCGGATTAAAGCTAGAAATAAATAATAACTCATGTAAGTCAATAAAGATCTATGGGCAGAGCTTGCCAACTGCCAAAATTGAGGGGGTAAGGGGAATCTTGCCCTGAAAAGCTATCAGTCATCTTGAACGTGCTAGTACAGTACTATGTAAACCACAATGGGCAGTCCAAAGCAGGTAGGTACCTAGGGGCAGTGAACAGAATTCCATGGCTTAGCTGGCATTTCTCAGGTAACAGCAGGCCTCTTGATAATTGCACACAGTGTGGTTTCTTGATGTTCAGTGGCCCATAAATTCTCAGTGTGAGGCAGTTTTTTACATCTCTGGAATGTGTTATAATGGATAGCGCTGACCTATGGACCACTTGCCAATAAAAGCTCTGAAGAACATCTTCGTGGCATAGAATTTTTCAGTCCATAAAACAGGCAGCAAGGCTTTGATTCCCCACTCATATATCAATTCCTCCAGCTAGTTATCAAGCAGATGTAAGTCCTACCATTCGCATGGTGTAGAGGGCTAGACTACTCATTTCTTTAAGAATTATTGAAGCATTTTGTAGCATTGTGGGGTCTAAAGGTGGTTGCACAGCATTAGAATGTCCTAGAAATCCCAAAAGGAGCATCATTTTATGATCAAAAGCTGTGAGCTACTAAAAAAACAAATAACCAAAGCAAAAGAAAGACAAGGACAACAACAGAAATCTTCCACCAATTATTCCTTTGCCCTCATGTACATCCCCAAGGATCTGCATCCAGACTGAGGCAACAAGTAAAGCTATTTGATTTTTTAACACTAAATCCTTGATGGATAGATTTATGGCTGAGCTGGTTTCATAGGGTTCCTGCTGAGATTTTTAACAGCTTTCCTGGCAAAATCCAGATTCCCATGGCAGCCTACATCCACTGTGCTTGTCTCCTCTGTGCAGAGAAGCTCGTTAAAAAGCTGTTCATCCCATGGATTCAGGTGTACCATTTATCAATCTGGGAATGCCTGGCTTCCTAAAAGGGTTAATCAGGCTATTTAGGGAGGTGCATCACACTGTAGGCAGCCAGCAATGTGACATTGTTTTCTTCCAAAACTTCTGACGACACTGTTTGCACATCCAGGTATGTGTATGACTTCCTATTTATGATTCTAATAGTGTTTGTCTCACTTTAAGTTTTGCAGAATGCTTAATTTACTTGTTCTCATTTGAACCTCACGATACCCCTGTGTAGTAGATGCTATTGTTATGTCCATTTTATAGATGAACAAACTGAAGCTGAAGGCTAGTTAATAACCTGTCCATGGTCACATAACTTGAAAAGGTCAGATGCAGAATCTGAGATTAGATATTTCTGACTCCAAATTTAATGTTCTTGAACCCTATGTCATCTAACTACTTATGAGAATTTGGGTTAAGCACGCATGTTATAATAATATGAGAACTGACTTTGGAGTGAGAAGACCTAGATTTGAGGCATGACTCTTCTACCTTGATGGCAGTGATGAAATACTTTATAATCATTCTAAGCTTCCTTTGCATGATGGAGATAACAATAACTCTCACTTTCTTCATGGCATAATTTTGAAGAAATGGATTTGTAAATTATGTTACTATGGAAAAAAGGATTTGGGATTCAGAGGAATGATTTAATGACTGCCATTTAAGAGCCCTGTGATCTTGGGTAAGTCATTTAATCCTTTCTAGGCTTTGAAAAATGGAGTGTAATTTAGATTAGATGTCTTGTAAATTCTCTTCTGGCTCTAAATCTATGATCCTACTAAGTACATTATTAACATTTTATAAGTATTAAGTCACATAATATATTACTTATAAAGTATTACAATTGTATTCTTATAAAATAGTATTTACAAAATATTTTAAGTATATATTTACCAGTATTAAAAAGTGCATTTGCATTGGTTATAAAGAAAACTAGTTTTCTAGGGCTCTACAACTAGTCAAATCAACAAGCATTTATTAAATATCTACTATCTTCCAGACACTTCAATAAGAGCTAAGAGTATGAAGAGAGGCAACCCCCCAAAAAATACTTTTGCCCAATATCTGTTGCCTTTGGCAAATTTATTGGCTTCTTTGGGTTTTAGCTTTTCCATTGGTTAGGTGAGGGATTTGGATGAGATGATACTATTATTTATTATTTTAAAGTCACTTCGGAGGGTATGATAAACAGTGGAGAGGATGTGTTTAGGACTGAAGATAGTGGCTCTGGTATACCAATGACCACCCTTGAATAGCAATATTGATTGTGTTCACTTTCTTAAATTAGTTCCAGGGGGTGGAAGACTTCCTGCTCTCTTCTTTGTCCTTTTGTGTTTAAGCCAACTTTTAATTCTCCTCCTTAGCTGTTCATTTATTGGTTTGCTGAGTTAAGGCAATCCTTTCCTGACTGACAATAGCTTACAGATTAAAAGAGTGAAACACCAAAAAGAAAAATATTCTAAAGAGGATACAGGAGATAACATGCTATTGCAGAGAGAACAGTGACCTTGGAGTCAGGAGATCTGCCTCCCCATGTGTGACCTGATGCTTAATAACTTTGTGAATAGTGCAGGAAAAACATTTTAACTCTCTAAGCCTTAGTTTGTTCTTCTCTAAAATGGATATAGGATATTTCTATGACTTAACCCTCAGACTTGTTATGAGAAAAGAAAAGCACTCAATAATCCTTAAAATACTCTAAAATATATGCTTTTTTTTGTCAAATGATGCCTTCTTTGTTACAAGTTGGGGAGAAAGGGAGATATCTGGGAATTTTGATGTAGCCAACAAACAAATTAATAATAAAAAATAAATAAAATGCTCTAGAAAACTGAGTTAGTAAGGATTACTGGATTGAATCAGGAGAACTATTTTGAGGGCCTCTGTCATTGTAGTCATATGATCTTGGCCAAGTTAATTGGCCTTTGCTTTTTATTGTTCATTAGATTTGAATTGGATAATCTCTAGAAGTTCTTTCCAGTTTGATAGTTCTGTGCGTTGTGCTATAATTCCAGGATTTCCATTAGCTCCCATACTCTCAACCAGTTAATAGCTATTTGGTCTTGAGTAGTTTTTAACCTTCATGGGGTTCCTGAGCAGTTGGGTTTTGAAACATTTCCTCCACTATGCATGGTATAGGCAGCATCATCTCCCATTGTGTCATTTTCTTTATGTAGTTGAGAACTCTTGATTAGCTCCTGGCACTTTTCAGACTAAGAGCATTTGACTAAGTTACTTTGCTAGTGGACTTTGTTCCTGGTTAACGTAATAAAAATAAAGGGATAAATTTGGATTGTATTTAATATTATCATTATCACTGTGAAAAGAATGATGGAAAAATGGCTTAGGTTTGAGAAATGAAAGAGATCAAAGGCTTGTAGTCTTCCATCCTGGAGACATTTCTGTCCTGGGGCTAGCTCTGCTGATCCATGACTGCCTTTCCTGGACCAACCACTATTTTCAGGAAAAGTCCCAACCATGCTTCACTCCCAGTTCTCTTATAAACTCTTCTGTAGCTTCCTGCCTTGGAGATAATTGTGCTATAGGGTGCTACTTGTCCCCTTTTCTTCTCTACCTTGATCCCCTCCCCACCTCAGAGTTCTAGAACCATAAACCAGGATCAAATCAACTCTATCATTGTTCCTAGATGGGGTGTATCTATTTCTCCATCTGTACGTTATTCCCCTTTGTGGGCTTTCTTACCTACTAGAATGTAAACTCCTAGATTAATTGATAGATAAATATATGCATACACATAGATAAAACATTTGTTAAGCATTTATCATGTGCTAGTCATTGTGCTGAGAGTTGAGGATTCAAGTACGAATAAACAAGATGGTGCCTGCCATAAAGGGATATTTTACTCTAATGGGATATGTAGTAATGCCTACTCTAATGATATAAGGTAATATATAAAAAGGGGAATGGAAAAGATCTGAGGAGGATAATAACATGGAGATAGTCTGAACGTGGGATGAAGGCCTGGATATGGGCAAGATAAAGAGAAAGTCCATTGTCTATCCCACTTTTCATATCTTCCAAAGGTCTCTACTCTGGGACTTTCTGAGGAAGTCTTCTGTTATTTTTTCCTCTAGGTACAGAGTTTTTACAAAATTATGTATGTCCCTACCCCATCTCTGTTTGTACTGAGATACTAACCCATACTAATGATGGACACATTGTTGGACTCTTTTCCCTTGTTCCTTATGGGCTTCTTGCTGGTTTTTTCTAAAATTCTGTGATGGAAGGAGTGATTTATTATAGTTTCTCATTGGTTTTCTTGATCATTATTCTGTGTAACGTGAACTTTAGTTTTTTGCTGGAGTAGGATATGGGAGTTGAGTGGTCTATCTTCTGTTCACAAAGTCATCTTGTCCAGAAGTCTTTATAGATTCATTTGTTAAAGGAAGAGGAAGACAGAAAATTGAGAGTCATAGTATATTGTAGACTAGTAAAGAAGGGAGAAAATGAAAATAAAAGGCTGCAGAAAATTGCATATGAAGTAACTCAACCATATGGAAGGGACCCCAGAAGTCACCTAGAATTAATTCATACATGAAAGGAATAATCACTATAACATATCTGACAAGTGGTCAACCATTCTCTGCTTGAATGCCTACAATGAGGAGGAGACCCACTTTCTCTTGAGACTTATTTAACTTTTGGATAAATCTATTTATAAGGAAGTTTTTTTTTCCCCTAGAGATTAAACCTAAAGTGGCTTCTTTGAAATGGCCTATTATTGTTCCCAGTTTTTCCCTCTAGGATTAAACAGGAAAAGTCAAATTTCTTTTTTTTCTCCAGGCTATACAGGCATATTGTATGTTAGACAGAGAGATATTGTGGATTCAGTTCCAAACCATCACAATAAAGCAAATATCACAGTAAAACAATCACACAAATATTTCTTTTTCCCTAGTTCTTAGAAATGTGATGCTTGTACTATACCACAGTTTACTAAGTATGCAAAAATATCATACCTAAAAAGTACATACCTTAATTAAACATATTATTGCTATAAAATGCTATCATCACCTTTAAGCAAATCATGATCTTTTTGCTGGCAGAAAGTCTTGCCTTGATATAATGGCTGCTGGCTGATCTGGATGGTGGTTGCTGAAAGTTGGAATGGCTTTGGCAATTTCTTAAAATAAGACAATTATAAAGTTTGCCACATCGATTGACACTTCCTTTCACTTGAACACTTGGAAGCTATTGTAGGGATACTAGTTGACCTACTTTCAATATTCTTTGGTCTCTGGGAAAAGGGAGACCTAAAAAGAAATAGAGAGAAGGGGGAATGATCAGTCAGTGGAGAAGTCAGAGCATATAACGTATTTATTGATTAAGTTTTCAGACTTATATGAGGACAGTTTGTGGCATCAGAAAACAATTACAATAGTAACATCAAAGATCACTGATCACAAATCACCACAACAGGTATAATAATAATGAAAAAGTTTGGTATATAAAATTTGACTGTCACACAATATGAGTTGCATGCTGTTGGAAAAATGGCACTAAGATACTTGTTAGACGCAGGATTACCAATTTGTAAAAAAACGTGATATCGGCAAAGTGCAATAAAGCAAGATATATGTGCTAATTTTCTTCAAATAATTCATATATTACATGAAATTCACATTCTTTACCATTCTAAACTGTGGCTTCAAGAACGAAACAACATGCTTCTGATGAGATGCAATGGGGAAAAGCACTGGGGGAATGTCACCTGCCTATTCCTGGAAGTTTTATTTCTCTTAATGCAGTACAAGCTTTCATTAGCTAACTCAAACTGAGCTTGCCATAGCTGAAACCTCCAGATCTTTTTCAGAACAATTACCTAACCATGCCTCCTTCTTGTAAAAAAAAACAAACCTCATAAAGTTAAAATAATTTTTATACTACTCAGTATAAGACTTTATACCTAGCCCTATTGAATTTAATCTTAGCAGATTAAACTGATTATACTTTATTATAAAATTCTCTTTGGATTGTGAACCTGATGTCCAGGATTGTTAGCTCCCTCTCAACTTTGTGTCATCTGCAAATTTGATGAACAAGCCATCTAGGTCTTCATCCAAACCACTGATTAAAAAATATTAAACCACAGAATCAAATGCAAATTCCTAGGATACCACATTGGAGAAACTCCTGCCTTATTCTCATTGTGCCATTAACTCTTAGAAACTGATCATCTAGCCACCTGATTTCATTTAATTGTATTATCATTCATATAATATCTTTCTATCTTCTTAACAATAATTACAGTATGCTATCAAAAGATTTGCTAAAATTTAGATAAATTCTAGCCACAGAATTTTCCCATTTGACTAATCTAGTAGTGATATTGTTAGAAGAAGAAATGAGGTTAGTCTGACATGACTTCAGTCAGTAAGCATAAGCCATGTTTTTCCTAATCACTGTTTACCTTTCAAGATGATGTTCACCAATTATCTCTTTATGATCATTTGAGAATTTCCCCAGGATTTGATTCAAACTCACTAGGCTATAGCTTTCAGACATTTTTCTGTTCCTTTTTTTTTAAAGTGAGATATTTGCTTTTCTTTAGTTTTGAGGTAGCTTCCATTTCCCCTTGATCATCCAAGTGTCAGTGATTGCTCAGCAATCATATCTGTCAGTTCATTCAATACTTGAGAATGTAGATAAAAATGAGAGGAAGACAACACATAGATAAATGGTGGAACAGATATGTCCATGTTTCTATTAAAAGCTTTTTTCTTTACCAGTGACAAAGAATCATTATTTCTGGAACAATATGATGTAGTAAAAAGAGTGCTGTACTTGGCATCAGAGGATCTGGTTTAAATCTAGATTCTGGCACTTTATATGACTCTGGGCTCATTGCATCCTTTTTTTGGTCTTCTGTTTTATCATCTATAAAATGAGGGTCTTGGAGTATATGATTTCTAATGTTCCCCTTTCCCCTTCATCTAATAAAAATTTAGTCATCCATTGAGAGCTCCACCTATCCTTTCTTCTTTATCTCATATGGCTCCAAGATCTTCTACCACTCAACCCATATGAAAGAATGAGCCTTCTCTTTGCCAGGGCAACCCTTCTACATACATCTTCAGTCTATCTTGGGTCCTGGGCCTTGTTTTCTTTTTCCTCTACTCTCTTTTTTGGTGATCTCTTTACCTTCTAAGGATTTAGTTACCATCTCTATGCAAATAATTCCCAGCTTTAGTCTAGCCTTAGTCTTTTTCCCGAGCTTCCAAGTCTGATCATTGAATCCTCTTAAATATGACAATACTTATATTTTAATATTAAAATATTCTTTAACAGAATATATTTCCTATATATCTCAAATTCAATATGGTGTAGACCTAGAAATTAGTATGCTCCTATCCCTCTTGTCTTCTACATCTCATAATTACTGTTGAGAGTGCCACCATCTTCCCAGTCACTCAGGCCGACAATTTCATCGTCATCCTTGACTTCTCTATCATAGTTATCTGCTGATATGTTATCCTTTCTACCTTTATGACTTCTTTTATTTATGCCCTTTTCCTCCCTCTATTTACCGTCACCACCTGGGTTCATGCCACCATTGCTTCATGCCTAGACTCTTGCAGCAGTTAGCTGCCAAAGAGATTTTCCAGAAATGCAGGTCTGACCATGTTAGTCACCCTGCCTTGCCCTCCTCTCTATAAATTTCAGTGGCTCTCTATCACTTCTCAGATAAAATGTAGAATATTCTGTTTGACATTTCAAGCCCTTTACAACCTGGCCTTTTCTGACTTTTCTAGTTTTCATACCATTTACTTCTCTTTACAGGCTATATTATCCACCAAACACTGGCTACCTTGCTCTTCTTTACATATGACATTCCATTTCCTAAAACTATGCCTTTTTATTGGCTACCTCCACCCCCTACCATGCCTAGAATGCTTTTTCCCCTAGTCTCTACATACTGGCTTCCTTCAAGATCCCAATATAAAAGGAGACTTTTCCTTTTTCTACCCCCATCCATCCCCTGCTGCCTTCCAGTGCCTTTCCAGAGACTTCCATTTATACCGTATGCTTCTATCTTATACCTCTTACATAAATGTTTATATGTTGTCTCCTTCCCTCTCCCCAAATTTTAATGTGATCTTCTTGAGGTTGAAGACTGAGCTTTGTACTTTATTTATATTCCTGGTCCTTAGCAGAGTGCCTGGCACAGAGTAAATGTTTAGTAATCCTTTGTTGACTGACTAATCTATGATTCTTTGAATCTCAGTAGCCAGTGTGCTTCATGGCAAACTTGAAATGCCACTTATGAAGATAATGTGAGAAAAAGCAATTAGAATAGAACAAATGCCCACCAAAGACATCTGTTCTGGAGGTAATTCAATCTGGAAACATTGCCAGGAATGGCCGTTTTTACAAGGTAAATCTAGGGGGGGAAAGAAGAGAGAATCAGTCACAGATGATGTCATTACTCTCTAAAAGGTGACTGAGAACACTAATAAGCACTGACTCATAGGTCTACTTTCCTACAAAGATAAGGAAATTCTGGCAAAATCTTTATGGGTGTAATTGATGGGGAAATTCAGAGTATTCTTTATGAAGATTAGAGGGGAACCAGGAAAACTTATTCAAATGATTCGCTAAAGCAGATTGCATCTTCAACTTCACAAACTTGAATGGTTTAGAGAAAATTAAATAGTTTTTAAAAATTACAACTAAAAATAAAAGTTCAGTAGACTAAAATATATTCTTAAATCATGATCTGCCTGTACTATCTGGAGTCAATTGTTAAAATTTCAAGGCAAGTATTTACACCTTGGAAATCAATGATGCTACAAATCAGGGCTTAATTTGTTGTTTTGTTGATTGTCAAGACTTAAGAATGTGAAGGAGAAAATGTTGATAATGTAGATTAAACTTAAAATGTATTGTGTATACAGTATATGTGTTTATACATATTTGTGTGTGTATATCTATCTCTGATTCTCTCTATTTCTCTCTCTCTCTTTCTCAAGCACATAGATTTTAGACAGAAAGCGCAATTAGACATTGAGTTAATTCCATAATTGAATAGGAGTAAGAGAGTTGATTAGATTGAATTTGAGTAATTGAGTAGTGCGTTTAATGATTCCAACTTACTACTCAGTGAAAAAACCCTTATCTGTAGCATCAGTCTTCTTTCAATATTATATGCTTGAAAATCTTGTGATGACACCATCTTCAAGGAACTAATGTAGATTATCCAAAAGGCAATGAAGATATGTGTGGGGGTACACATAGGCTGCAGAATGTTTCTTATAGTCAAGAAGTGTCATGATTAGAGCTTTGGATAAGTAGCATGATTAGAGTTTGCAGAAAGTTATATGAGGGGTTTGTAGTAAGTATCATAATTGAAATTTCTAGTAAGTAGCATGATTAAGTCTCTTCACATTGACAAAATAATTAGATGTTGATTTCAGATCTATTATATTACTTCACATCACAATCCAGAAAGAATAGACTGAATATTGCTTAGTGTGTTATAATTCTCACAACAAATTTTATTTATATCCACAAGTACTTATAATGAAAGAAATTTGGCTTAGATTTTTATATTTTTGGTAGCCTTAGATCAAGAGTGATGTGAATCATTTATTGATTTTTAAATGCAGTGCCAGTCAGTGAACATTTATTAAGCTCCTACTATATGCCAAGCATTTTGCTAAGTACTGAGGATAAAAAGGAAGGCAGAAAACAAAGTGCTCTTGAAGAGGTTATAGTCTAATGAGAGAGACAGAATACAAACAATGATGTACATAGAAGATACATAAGGTTAGGTTGGAAATAATCAAAAGAGAGAAAGGCTTCTTGTAGAATGTAAGAGTTTAGCTTGGACTTAAAAGAAGCCAGGGAAGTCAGGAGTTGGAAGAGAAGAAAGAGGACAAGCATTCCAGGCATGTAGAGCAGTGGGGTTCAACCAGTGAAAATGTTTGGAGTAACTAGCCCCCAAACTGATAACAATTATGTTTTTATACTTTACTGATTCAGTGCATGATATTTGAAGACATCTTTGTTTCCTATATTTATGTGAATTCATCAGATCAAAATAGAATGCAATTTTAGAAATGATAATTATTCTTTGCACATTTTTAGTAACCCTTCTCTGTTTTTCAAATATATCTCCCATCATTAATTCATTAGTCCACACAATTAGTGAATCATTCAACAATAGTCTTCTGAGAATCCTTGCCCTGATTTCACAGATGAGGGCATAGGGATAGAGACACTAAATGTTTTGCCCAAGGTCAACCAAAGAGTTCATGTTAGGATTAGAATGAGAAATCAGAAATCCTGCTTCTTAGATCTTTGCTCATTCTACTCTGTCCCCCCAGGAGTATCATCATTGTGGTTTCATTTTATGAAGGTCTTTAATTCTCAGCCATTAAGAACCATTTTATTAGAAAGATAAAAATAAATTAGCGTTTAATTAAGCAGAACCCTTGCAGTGAAAAGTGGTCTGTTTAGTTTATGTATGAGTATTTCACCTTTGGAAAGGAGGACTCATTTAAATATAAGTTCATTTATATATAATTTGAAATTCTCACCTATTTTGGACTACCATTAAATCTTTTTCATAACCCCTATTATTCAATCAATGATATTCTGGTCAAGAAATCCCATATTTGTATACCTTTGACTTTGAAGACTTTAGGCAATTATATGCTTAATTCTAATTAAATGTGAATATGAATTTTTGAAGGGGGCTTAAATTATCAGGTAAATATAACAACTCTCCACCTCACTTTATGTTAGCAGTTATTTACAATTTATATGAAAGGGACCTGGGGCAGACCATATTAGTAGTTGAGGGAAAGAAATGATTTACTTCTGGAGAACTTCACTATTGAAGTCATTTGTAGAGTTTTAGAAAACTTCTATAGTTGGAGGGCTCTTAGGTAAAAAAAAAAATTGTATTTCTGAAATCTACTCCTCAACCTTTGAATTGCTTTTATTAAAAAAAAAAGATGGTAGTCGTTGCTCTTCGTTGCTAAGAAAAATGAATCTTGTAGCAATTTGTCAGTTCTGAATAATGGCCGAATGTAGTTGGAAGTGAGCATTGGTGTGTTAAATTGAAACCAGTCATTATTAATCCCCAAGTTATTTCAATTTGTGTTTGTGTTGTTTATTTATTTTTTTGTACTTTGCTCTTATTAAAATTCATTTGCATACCCTGATATTATCAGAGAAATGGCTCAGTAACATACTGAACTATAGAGGAAGGTAAATTTTGAATTAAAAATTTACCATTGATAGTTTATATGATTTGCAATTCAGATCTGATGATTACTTCAGCGAATGAAAAATGTTTAGTTTGGAATTCACCAGAAATTTGTAGTATAAAAAAACTTGCAACATATTTTTGAAAGAAAAATATTTTCATAAAAGTGAACTGAATATCTGTTTTTAGATATAGCCAAAATATGCTTTGTCCTGCCTGTCTCTTTGTTACAAGGATTGTGATTAAAAAAATTATTTAGAGAGGGGATTTGGTGCAAATGAGGCAGTTAGTGATAAATTGCCAAAAAAAGAAAAGAAAAAGGAAGAAAATATAGTAATTGAAGCCCTTTCTATAACATGCATAAGAGAACGAAAGGAAATTCAGAAGAAAACAGACAGGCAGGACAGCGTTGAAAATAACATGTTGATATAACACTAATACAACATTAGGGATGGAAAGGCCTATCGACCCAAAAAGTAAAAAGTAAAATATTGCAAAATTGTAAAGAACAAATGTGACTCTAAAGAAGAGATATGAAGAGATGCTCCTACCCCTCTACTTTGAATATGGGTGTGGAACATTGAATATGTTTTCAAACTTTTTTGATATATTGTTGGATTTGTTGTTTTTTTCTCTTCTTTCTTTGTTTAAACACATTTTATTTATTACATAGAATGACTCTGGGAGAAAGGATAATGTGAAAATTCTTGACTACATAAAAACAAAAGATATAAATAAATAAAATGTACTTAAAATGAGAATGGTTCTATGTTATATTCTTTTTATTTTTTTAAAGCAAGCTTATATATAATGTAGATTTAGTTTTCACATGTAAAACCTCTTTTCTGTTCTTGATTTGTGGAAATATTCTTTATTTTTTGGTATTCTTTAAGTTCAGAATAAAAACATTAAAGGCATTTATAAAGAAAAGATTATTTATCAGTATCTAAAATGTTTTTAAAGGTCTTTTTGATGTCATTGTCAAAAGAAGAAACATATGCATCTTTCAAAGTCATCAGACAAGAAATCTTTCTCTTGCCCTTGATATCTCTGGAATGGCTACTGGAATGGTATGATTTTACTTTTTATTGCCACAAGGACACTAATGCTTTCATTTTTTAAAAACAAAGTGGAAATTATTATTTTCATTAAATAATTTTATAGGATTTTGTGATTTATTTATTTTTTTGGTTCATCTGTAGATTTCTCACCTTTACAATTGTCATTTCTTTCTAGCTTAGTCAAAAGGTTTTGAATGGAAAATGAATACTTTATTTAATAAGTATGATTTAAGGATAATTAATCAAAATAATTTAAGATTAAAATAGATCTAGATGTGGAAGGGACCACAGATGCCAGGGAATTCAACTGTCTTTGTTTTATAGATTAAGAACCTGAGGACCAGAGAATTTAAATGACTTGTTTACAGTTATAGGGAGTAAGTTATAGGGAGGACAAGATTTGAATTCAGAGCCAATGTTCTTTCCACTGTACACAACATTAATAAAAGAATGTCAAGTCGTGCAAATTTTATATGTACCTATTTCTGCCTAAAAGAAGAAGTATTGGCTAAGTAACCCTTTAAAGTCACTCCAGGTGCTATTATTCAGCCCAATAACGGGAATTCCTACTGAGGACCATCATTTTTATTAGTCAAGTTTTAGAAGTAGTTTATGATATGCCATGTTGTATTTTCCCTTTGTGCAAGGATCTCAGGTATGCTGAAGAATTATGTGGATTAAAAGGGTAATATATCAAGTATAACACCAAAGACTTTATATTACCATAATACAATAAAGGTGTTAAAAAAAGAAAAGAAAAATGAAACCCTCTGTGGGTTTAGATTCAGGTTGTGTGCTATAGATGACCATATGGATTTTAATTCTTTAATTTATTTTGTTTTTCTAATTCAAAGTTTTCTATTTTAGCCTGATGGTGGAGTTACATGTGAGCTTCGAGTCCTCCATCTGCCTAATCGCTGTGCCATTCTGGAATCAGTCATGGTCCCTGGTCTGACAGTTGCTTTCAACAGTCAAGGCAAAGTAGCTGACGAATCAACAAACAGCTATGCAGGGCTCTCGAAAGAATTTGTGATATATGCTAAGGTAAAATGGAGGAGAGTTATTTGAAGAAATAATAACAGTGGTTTGCCTTCCTCAATTTTAAGAAAAGCTTCAGTAATTAAAATCATTTTGCAGAAGTCAGAAAGCTTCCCACTAGGTGGCACATGTCTCCTACCATGATATTTTGCATAAACTTCTAGTATTTAGGAATATTGTGCTATCCATTGTATATATTCCCAAAAAAGCCTACTCTTTTTCATCCTTTGGCTGAGGACAACAGGGTTAGGAGATCAGCTCATAATTGGATTGTGATCAGTGTTTCATATAATAGAAGTTGAAAGTTAGAATTATGACTGAAGGACTTAAATGAGGCTCACTGTGGGAGGATGGGAGATTCTGAATTTGGAAGCTTGTCAAATTTGTAGATTCCATGTTTTTAACTGAATCATAACCTTTAAAGTTTTTCATGTTGCATAAGCTTGGTGAAGAACGATTTCATGGTTCATGATTTTCCCTTTTTAAGTCTTTTTGAACTTAAGCATTTGTCATAAAAATATGATCAAAACCCGTACATTTGTCAGAATGAAACTATCCTGAAAATTGACAAGCCTTTATATATAAGGCTATGAAATATAATTGCAGTATACTAGAATATTCTTTTAGAGATGTGGATGTGGTATTGTAGAAAGGGCTTGCTTTAGAACTTGGGTTCTAGTTTTACCACTAACCACTCATCTAACCTTTCAGGATCATGGTTTATTTTAGTGGCAAATGAATAGAACTTTGGGACAGAATATAGGTTTGAATCCTGACTCTGTTATATACTACCTGTGTGATCTTGGGCCAGTCACTTCATATCTTTCAACCTCAGTTTCTTTATTTGTGAAATGAGAGATTTTCACTGAATGACCTATAAAGTTTCTATTGATTCCTAGATCAATACCCCCCCCCCCCAACACTCAGTCCTGTTCCTCACACATAATATAGACTTAATAAATGCTAGGTGACTATCTAAAATTCCTACAAGTCATTTAACTACTTTGAACTTAGTTTCTTCAAGTGTAGAATGAAAGGCCTGGATTTGATTATTTCCATGGTAAAATTCAGCTTTAAAATTTCACAATTCTTTGTCTTGGTAGTTGATAAATAAGTACAACTAATTATAGCCAGTAGAACCTTAGTTTGGGCACTAAATTTCCCCCCCTCCCTTCAATAAAAAACACTAAAAAATCTCACAATTTTCCTTGTTTCTGGTTGTGGGAATTTTCCAAATTCCCAATTGCCTATCAGTTCATTTACTCTCATGTTCTGCATGTTTTTAGCAAACTTTAGAGCAAAATTAGACAGTGCAGCTTGGAATAACAAATCATAATTTTCTGGGGTCAAATGTAAAGAGTCACATCAAGGGAAAGAAGTTCTCTACAAAGTTTTTATTCCTCTGAAGAATATTGATATAGTATAGTGGAAAGAGCATAGGGTTTAGAATAAGAATACCATCTTTGTCAATTTTCATGTATCCCTGGCAAGTCACTGAATCTTTTTGCTGTGTCTTGGTTTCCTCATGCAAAAAATGAGAATTTATCCTCATGCATAAAAGTAGCCAATTGCATTAGATAACCTCTTATGTATCTTCTCCTTTAAGTCAGTGCTCTCTGTGTGAGCTATATTTGCTATTAGCTTCTGCAGTACTTTCTTGAAGAAGAGAGCAACATATTTGGTGAAAGACAGTTGATTCGGGAACTAACAACTCAAGCTCATTTTCCTAAGCTTCAAATGTGAGAAGATTTCATTTTCTCCTCTAGTTTAACGATAGCATCATATAGCTGTTGAATATCAATATTTTCCCTTCCAGATAGACATAAATATTGGTAAAATGGATCCTGTGAAGTTCACCTGGTGAGAACATTTCTTAGACATGACTAATGTAAAAAGGATGATTTTTTAAAAACTCTCATTGGGCACATATTACTTGTGACTCCAAAATAAAACATTTTGCTCATGAGTCTACAATTGCCTCTTGCCTAGATAAAGAGATCATAGATTTAGATCTGGGTGGGACCTTAGAGATCTAGTCTAGCACCTCCTTTTTTCTGAAGATATTTTATTTTTCAGTAATCATTGGTTAATTTTTCTCCCATTTTTTGTTTAATGATTTTTGTATCTAACACTCATTTCCAAATATATCCCTTTCTCTCTCCTACCATAATGAACTTTTTCTTGTATCAAAGATTAAAAAAAACCCCACAATTTAGTCAAACAAGAACACTGACAACATATGCAATATTTCACATCTGTAATCTTCCAACTCTGCAATGAAAGGATACAGTTATATTTTCTTAACTCTTCTCTGGGGTCAATCTTGGCTATTGTCATGATGTAGCATCCAGTTCTGTTTTCCTATTTTTTGCTTTTCCATTGTTGTAGTCCTTGTGTAGAATTCCTCTTAACCCACTAACTCTCTTGTTCTGTTTAATTCACTCTGCATCAACTCATATAAGTCTTCCTATTTTTTTCTGAATATTTCACAGAATCTTCATTTTATTCCTCATTTTAGAGGAGAAAACTAAAGTCTGGAGGGGCTCAGTGATTTGCCCAAGGTGGCATAGGTAGTTAATAGCAGAGCTGGGGTATGAGCCTTGGTCCATTGACTTTGATTTTACCATTCTTGTTGCTATATCATTATGCTCTTCCTAAGATGCTCAGATCAGAAATCTTGTCCAGAGAATAGGTATCCTAGACAACAGAAAGAAGAATGAGGCCATCAGTTAATGCTTATACCATCTATCAATTGCTTTAAAGGGTGTGTTCCACAACAGTGCAGTAATTCTGCTCACCACCAGCTTATGCCAGGCTCTGACCCTCCAGTCTGATGGGAGCTGCAGTGGAGCAGGAAATCAATCTGAAGAATCCCACTGGAAAGTGCATAAAATCGGCTCTGGGATTTGCATGTTTGAAAGTTTGAAGAATCCAAGAATGTTTCTTAGGATCAAGGATGGCCACTGTGATGGAAGAGTAAGCATCTGCTCTCATTTTTCTCAGCAAATGTTTAAGAAATTTTCCAATAATAGAAATGAAGATGCCATTTTTGTGTCTTTTATTTGTTTTTAAAATGATGAGCATCCTCTAGACTGGCATGTGAATTTTACATAGAAATGACATTTTCTAACTAAAAAGTTGTTGAAAGGATTGTCAATAATTAGGATTGGCTTTAAAAATAGGTACAATAAGTAGCCATTTCTTTGAAGGCAGGGTTCTATTTGGTGACAAAATAAGGACATCCTGTCACCAAATAGACTGCTGCCTGCATCTGAAATCATAGCACTAAACTTTTTTCTTTGAGCTTGAAAAGCTTTTTTTGGTTTTGTTTTCAAGTGTCCATAAAACCTCTACTCTAATATCTTGTTATGGTATGCGATTACCCTCTCTTTGTTCTTATAGAATAAGCCTCATACGTAAAAATTTCTTTACTATTCTGCCATGTTGAAAAAACTTTGAATATGATTCTAATGATAGACTGTATTTGCTTAGTACCAACTTAGCTAAAGAGAAATATATGAACCACTAGGTCGCCCACTAGGGGATGATTCTACAGTTCATGAGTTGTATGGCGAATGAGAAATACAAAATGGTATTTTTTTCCTATGCAGCCTCCTTCCATAACCATAGTAAGAGTAGTAGAAATTAAACAGGCTATAGCAGAAGAGAGTATCATTCACAATTTCTAGATTAATATTGATAATCAATCTATCAAATGTAAATGTCTCTGGAAGGAATGAACATCATTCTGTGTGACTCTCATTCATGTCCCCATATAAATACTCCATGAGGGGGAGCTCCCATTTACTCTGGGGCTCTCTTGCTAGTTTTCTTGACATTTAATGAATATCAGTAGAGCACTTGGATTGCCCATCAGTTATCTTTTGTTTCGATTACATGGTGATAGCCCACCTCCTTCTCTTGCCAGACATTCCTTGCATGATATTCTTTACATTGTTTCTTCCTGCACAGTTCTTCATTGGCAATAATTAAATTTGCTCTCATCAAACACGTGCCTCTCCATGGCCCTTTGGCCTTCAGCTGGAACGTTAATTATTTGGACACTATAGCATTTCATGATTCATGCCCATCACTGGAAGAAAATAGATGTTACAAAATAATGAGCTTTTGTTTCAGAGAGAATCTTGACTTCATTAAAAATACTGTGCAATTTCCTCAATACAAGCTAGATCACTTTTCTTCTGTTCAATCTTGGTCCAGTTAATTATGCAAGATAATAAATACCTGTCTAAGATATAACTCATTTGGCCTTTATAATAACCCTTTGAGGTCAGTACTATAAGTAATATTATACCCTCTTTACAGGTAAAGTTGGACCTCAGAGAAGTTACCTGGTCAGGCAGTTAATAAGTGTCCAAGGGATATTTGAACCCTAGTCTTTTCTGACTCCAAATCTGCTACTTTTTCCTCTACCATGTTGTCTCTCTTTCATCATGCTTAAGGAAGATTATGAAAGGACAAATGAGGCACAGTATAGTTTGTGTAGGAGGAATCAATGGCCTCCCTAGGGAAAAAGGGTGCTGGAATGAGAGAATACTAAAGCAAAACATGTCTACTTCATATTTTCCCCCAGGGCCAAATATATTGGTAGGAATTCAAGAAGAGTTGTGTGAAGGGGAGCTGAGCTTTAGATTGGGCTTTAGATTTAGATTAGAGGCTAACACACTTGGACCCCTCTTCCATTGTGTCATATGCTATTGTTATACAGTGCCCTTCCCCTTTTTTGCCTTTTGGAATTCCTGGTGCTATATGGTTACACATCTTGAAACAAGATTATTCCTAAAGAATCAGAATTGTGGGTAGATGACCCAAAAGGTGATGAAGAGATACACAGTGAACTCAAGTATGTTCCAGACTTATTAGAAGGGATCTTAATGAAAAAAGATATTGTTGGAATAGGAGGTGGGTTAGTGATGTGGAAAGAAGGAAAGACAAGCAAATAGCCCAAGTGTTCCACTAACAGAATGTCTATATAATGTGATATTGGAAATTTGGGAGTCCTTGAACTAATTTTGAGGTCCCTGATCTAAACTCCCTGTGGACACTGAGATCTCTTTCAAACTACATTTCTCATGATTCCTCTTGTGTAATCAGGTGGGCAGGAAGTATAATTACAAAACTAACAGTATAAAGGCTGAGGATGGCATTGGTACTTGCTCTTTTTTTTGGTGATTTGGAGCGGAGCCAGGATGGGAGGAAGAGGTAACGGGGCCCGCATATTTTGAACTAACTCAACAGGCACGTGGCTTCATTTTTCTAAATGGCTTTCAATAAACCCTTTGAAATCATGATATTTTTAATTTTATCACTCTCTATTAATTTTAGTTCTTAAAATGACCTAGAGAAAGGCTTCCATTGATACCCTAAGATTAACTTAGAATTTGAAAAGGGGAAAGTTTTAATATTGTTTGAAATCCCCCACTTTGGGATTGTATCATGATGGTGAATAGTGGGGGAAGAGAACAACAGACATATATCCTGAAGCCACTAAAGATCTCCTGCCTCCTCAATCAATATCCTATTATTGATATCACTTTATAGATGAGGAAATTGAGGCAAACAGGACTAAGTGACTTGCCCAAGGTCACACTGCTAGTAAATGTCTGAGATTAGATTTGGACTTAGAAATATGTATGCCAGAGAATTTTATATTTGCCCTAGAGTCAATAAGAAGTCACTGAAGCTTACTGAGTAGAAAGAGACATGATGAGACTTACACTTTAGGAAAATCACTTTAGTGGCTGAGTGGAAGATGGATTAGTGATTTAGTGATTCCCAAAGTGGGTGCCACCACCCCCTGGTGGGTGCTGCAGGTGCATTTATCTTTCCTATTAATTGCTATTAAAATGAAAAAATTAATTTCCAGGAGCACTAAGTAATATTTTTTCTGAAAAGGGTGAGATAGGCCAAAAAAGCTTGGGAACCATTGGATTAGAGTGAGGAGAGACTTCAGGGAGACTGATCCACCACCAGGCTGATGCAATAGTCCAGGTGTGAAATTCTGAGATGCAGTATCAGAAGAGACAAGGGCATTTTGGAGTGATGTTACAAAGATGAAATCTGTATGTCTTGGCAACAAATTACATATAGGAGTGGGGGTGGGAAATAGTGAGGAAAGAATGTTGGATCTGGAGTCATGAAGAATTGAGTTCCAACCTTGTGTCAGACATTTACTTGGCTATGTGAGTGCAAGTCATTTAACCTCTGTCTTCCTTACTGTCCTTAAATGTAAAATGAGAATTAAAGTAGCACCTCTCTCCCAGAGTTGTTATGAGGATCAAATGAGATCATATATGTGAAACATTTTGGAAACATTAAAGTATTCTATACACCCTAGCTATTCCTAATTAATTTTTATTATTATTACTAACAATAACTTGAGAAATAGCATAGTATAATAGATAAAGGGCTAGCCATGGAATGAGAAAGACCTGGGTTCAAATACTTCCTCTGAAGTATACCTTCTTTGTGACTGAGCAAATTTCTTATCTCATTGTCCCACCCAACTCTCTAAGAGTGTAAATTGCTAATGAGCTATGAATTGTTTGCATTGGCAAAGGTCATTTCCACACCAGGAGTTCCCCATACAGATGAAATCACAGCCTGCTATTTCTCATCCCACAATAACAACAAACCCCAACAAACCTGACATTTAAATAATGCTTCACAGTTTACAAAATGCTTTCTTCACAACAGCCCTTATAAAAATAGCTTCCTTCCCTATTTGCCTCCCCTGCCCCCATATGCTCCTATTGATGTTCTACCCATTTCATCTTTCCATATGAAGTCTTTTCTGATACTTACCAAAAGAAGGAATCTTTCCCTCTTTTGAACTAGCATAACTAGTTGTTTGTACTTCTCTTTCCTTTTTCCTATTGATTATTTGAATCAATTTAAGTCCTTGAAGACATGGCATAATTTATATTTGTATCTTCCCCAGGGCCATGGCTGGTGCCTTAAATGTGGTAGATGCTTAAAAGATGCTTGCCAAATGTCTGAAGAAAACATACTCACTTAATTTGTTTGTAGTCATTTTCTTGTGCTCAATTCAACAACAAGTACTGATTAAATGCCTACCATGTACCATGTATTGTGCTAAGTTCTATCAATGTAAAAGTCAAAAATCAGAGTCCCTATGCTAAAGAAGCTTATAATTTACTGGGAGGAGAATTGTAGAAATATTTGTAATTGTGGAAAAATAAAAACTCTTTTAAGGGAGATAAGTATCTCAGGTATAGGTAGTTTAGAGTATAGTAAACATCAGCCATAACCCATTTAAAAATTCTTTAAAAGAAGAAAAACATTTTCATCCAAGCTGAGTGAAGGCTATCCCCTAATTTCTATTTCTGTAGCCATAAAATATGATGGAGAAATACATTACTTAAGTGGACCCTAATTGGCAGAGTTCCAGGTGAGGTTGTCTATTTTTGAGAAAAGAGTCTCAAAGAGACACTGTGGAGAGGAACAAGTTAAGCAAAAATATAAAAGAAAAATGTTGGAGTTTTAAGGAACAAGCAACATGTGAGTCATCAATGTTGCATTTTGGTCTCAAAAAAAAAAGAATAAAACACGATCCGTGCAATAAACAAGAGGATGGTTTTATAGGAACCAGGAAATGATTCTCCCACTCTGTTCAGCTCTGGTCACACTCTTTTTCTGGCTCTGCCCACACGTGCAAAATGCAAATGTCTCTCTGTACATGTAAAGAGCTGAAAAAAAATGTTTCAGATAACACCGACCAAAAATAACTTTAATGTAAAATGGTAATATAGGTTGGGACTATGAGGCCAGAACCACTGGTTAAAAAAACCAAAATATCGAGTGAAGCAGATGAGTTGGTCTCATCTGTTGATAAAAAGCAATTTTTTACTGAGTTCAGTTTTTAAAAGTCCTGATTATATTCTAGTAGGAGGCATGTGCAGACACAACCATAGTCAGGACAAAATCTTTTATTTTTTTTCTTGAAATATTCACAAATCTTCTTAATTTTCCTACTTAGTTTGTAATTACAGACTTTGATTTTGGTCTTGACAACTGAGAGGGAAACAAATGACTATTAAAAACATTAGAATAAGCACTTAGATCCATGATTTCATGACTAGAGGGAACTTTTGAATGAGGAAACTTCCTCAATCTATGCAACTCTATGCAAATCTTAGAGAGCTGCCTAATACTCTGAAAAGTTGTGTGACTTGCTCAGGATCACACAGTCAGTGTGGTTCATGGGTGTAACTTGAACCAAGGTCTTCCTAGTTTTGAGACCAGCTTTATCTCTACCTTTTTTTTTTAAAGGATTAGAAAGTAAAAACTAATTTAGCAATTTAGCTAATTTAGACATCTATCCCAAGAAAGGCAAAGATACAAAGAGGGGTTTTGCATTTGTGGATGTGTATATGTATATATGCATGTTTATATGTATTTGCATGCATATGTGTATATATAGACATACATATATTTTCATAGAAGCACTTTTTTGTGGTAGCAACACCTAGAACCATAATTGATGCTAATGCTGATGACTGAAGGAAAAGATGCATAAGTTTTATATGTGAAAGGGCTATAGTAATGTAAAAATCAGCAGGGAGTTCATCTATGAGACAGCTCTCCCTGATTAATAGGCAGGACATGCAAAGTCTTTCATGACCCTTACAAGCACTTTTCTCTATTTTTTTCTCATCACTATGACAACTGGTCCCTGTTCATACTGGGAATAATGAGTATTGATTAAAAAGAACAGGAAAAAACTACTAAATCCACCTTTAAGGGTTAGAGTAAGGGAAAACACTAAACACATTAAAGGAGTAATGATAGTAAACAAAAATTACCCTTAACTGGGTGGCATAGTGGATATAGTGTTGGACTTGGAATCAGGAAGATTCATCTTCATGAGTTAAAATCTGGCGTTAGATACCTACTAACTGTTTGGCCCTGACCAAGTCACGCAAACCTGATTGCCTCAGTTTCCTCAACTATAAAATCATTTGTAGAAGAAAATGGTAAGCTATTGAAGTATCTTTGCCAAGGAGACTTCAAATAGGGTCATGAAGAGTCAGACCAAATGAAAATGATTGAACAGTAACAAACTTGAAAAATGTAAAAATATGTTTGTGAGATCAATTGTTTTCTTTTCTGCTTTTATAGACATTCTATTAGATTATTGTCCCATGTGAAGTGTTTGCATTTTTATTCCTTTGTACTTATCTGCAGAAACAGGCAATTGTAGTAAGATCTGTTCTAATTGAAACCCCGCCTGAATTTTTACTCCTCCGTGATTTGAAGTGTTGAAGAATATCCTAGAGTCACTTTGAGTAACATGTGGCCTTTACACTCAGCAGCACAATATGTGATTCCTGTATCTTCCAAATGAAGAACCAAGTGGGTAAAACATAGAGGAGTAGCTTTGGTTAATAATGAAGGTTTGAAGGAAATGACATAGCTGAGAAAATGGCCAGTTAAGATGTAACCTGGATTTCTTTTTTCCCACTGTGATGTTAATACATATAAATTTTTGTGTGTTTTGTCCTCAGGGCACAGGAGATCTCAACTGTCACTTTAAAATTCAGAGGAACTTGGAAAATGGATCCATAAGTCTGGAATCAGTGAAAAGTAAAGGCCTGTTCATGGGACTTCTGCCAGATGGTCAGATGAAGCCAGTTCTTTATACTAAAGACCCAGGTGTTTTCTTCTATCCACAAGTCATCCAATGTATGTTGATAATTAAAACAAACAAATATCAACAATAAAAACTAAATGTTTTAATATGTACAACAAATTATGTGGTGGAATACCAAAGAATGTAATTATATTTAGGCTAGTATAAGTCTATTACGCTGAAGTTTTTTTCCTTTATGTAGTGAATTGCCATTCAATTCAGTTTAGCATATATATTATGTTCCTGCCACATATAAAAGTACTGGTGTTGGCGTTATAGGGTAATAGAATGAATAGTGCATATTCCTTCTCTCAAAAAGAGAATTTAGTCAGGTAGATGATGATGACAATGGCAATGATGAAACTGCTAACATTCACATAATCTTAATAGGGCTCAATACCTATGCTATTTACTTTACAATTATTTTGTTTGATCTTCCCAACTTTCCTGGGAGGTAGGTTCTATTACTATCCTCATTTTACAAATGAGGAAACTGAGACAGAAGGTTGGTTTTTTTTTTTTTTGATGACTTGCTCAGTGTCATATAGTTAGAAGGCATCTGAGGCTGGAGTTGAACTCAGGTCTTTTTGACTCTAGACTCAGAACTCTATCAGCCATACCTACTAGTTGCCTCAAATACACAGATAACTAAAATGCAAAGTGGGATACATACTATACTTCCAGATATAGGTGTACAATCAAAACATGGAGGGAAAGAGTAAGAGACGACATTTACTTTGGAGATGTGAAGATAGAGAAAATGACATTTTGTATGGACCTTGAATAATGGTTATAGTTGGGGCTTGTGACTGATGGCACTCTTGGGTTTTAACTAGGTCCTGGGGATAATGACCTTGTAAGAATCAATTAATCATTAAACATTTACCAAGCACCTCCTATAAGGGCACCTTGTTCCCCTTATTTCCCATGTGAAATGTTTGCATTTTTATCCCTTTGTACTTATCCAGAGAAACAATGATTTTGCTACCATCGCTCTCAACCTCATTTGCTCATCATTTTTTTTTCAGTTATAACTTTTTCTGATGCTATACTTCATATCATGTTCCCTTAATACTTCCTTTTTAGGCAGTTCGCTCACTAACCCTTTCCCCTTTCTCATATGCCTCTCCATTACTCTTTGGGTAATTCCCAATTTTAATACTTTGAAGAATGTGGTATTATATGACTTGAAGTCAATACTCTTTGGTCCTCTTCTCTTGAAGCACTTGTCCACTTATTCTATATCTTGCCCTGCCAGGCTTCAGCTTTGGATTACTCCCAGCATCCATTGTCTTGGCTCTTACATTGCTGCCAAAAAATGAAAAGTATGATGATTACGTCTACCAGAAATTTATGTCATGGAATCTCAACTGTGCCCTCACTGCAGCAATCCTTTTATACCTCCCTAAATGAGTCACTTTCCCCCTTACCAGAACGGCTTTTCTAAGTCTTTTCATCCTTCCACAAACCTTATAACTCCCTCTTTCCCTGTGCATTTATCTTCCTCATCCTAAAAAAATCCTCACTTGATCCTATATTTCTTAGCTCTCATCCTAAATTTTTCCTTCCTTTTGTAGCTGAGTTTTCTGACAAGGCTTTCTACAAATAGATACTTCCATTTCCTTTCTTCCCACCCTTTTATTAACTCTCTTCTTTCTGACCTCCTACCTCATTGTTACTGCTGAAACTATTCAATCCAAAGTTATCAATGATGCCTTAGGGACCAAATCTAATGCCTTTCTCTCCATCATCATCTTTCTTGACCTCTCTGCAGGTTTTAATACCCTTGATCATGCACTTCTTTTTGATATTCTCTTCACTCTAGGTTTTTGAGACTTCACTTTTTCCTGGTTCTCTTCCTATCTATTTGACCATTCCTTTTCCATCTTTTTTCTTGTATCCTCATCCAGGTCACTTCCATTAATCTTAGATGTTTATGGGACTTGGTTTGAGGCTCTCTTCCCTCCTCTTCCCTTTTTACCTTCTACACTAGTTAAAGCCTATTCACAGCAGAATAAAATTGATAGGGGGAGGAGAAGGAGGAAGTAGAGGAAGAAGGCAGAAGTTATTTTGTATCAAGTTCAAAGTACAGTTGTGTCCAAATATGTTGAAACATGCATTTAAAAAAATTCATATTCTGTTTTAGCTTTGTGATTAAAATATACAGTGTATCACACAATGCACATTTTTTGCCAGATTTTCTGACATGTACCAATTTTTTTCAGTTTGCATCCTGAGAAAAAAGCATTGATTAGTGACTAAAATGGTCTCAGCATTTTTATCTAAGCCATAACTTACCGCTGGCACACACTGATCTCTCAAATAAATTAAAATTCCTAAACTGCACCTCTCTCATTCTATAATTTGTAGTCAAATTTTTGAACCAAAGAATAGGACGATACATTTTAAACCTATGATGTTTTATGTTGTTAGATTTGGCCTTAGGCACTCAAAATATTTTTAGATCCTAATTCTTTTATCTAACATTATATATATTTTTTCATGGAGTTGGGGAGGGGGGCAAGGACTTCTTGTGGGCTGTTGTTGGGCTGGGGGAATCTTCCATGATGCAGAGGGAGGTCTCCCAAATCTAGATAAGTTGCTACTAGAATGAATATTCTTATTTAACAAGGTTCTAGAAGCCTGTATTTGGGTTGGCAGTGCCAAGAATCATTAATTGAAAATACAAAGTTGGAGAGCCAAAGGGACTCTAAAATAGGAATCAAAATTGAGATTAAAATTAGGATCATTGGCTTCTATCTTATTGTTGTTGTTTAGTCATTTCAGTTGTGCCTGATTCTTCCTGACCCCATTTGGGGTTTTGTTGTCAAAGATCCTGGAGTGGTTTGCCAGTTCCTTCTGCAGCTTGTTTTATAGATGAGGAAACTGAGGCAAAGGGGATTAAAAGATAATACATATTTGTATTCGTATTTCATTCCCTAGATGAATTGTAAATACCCCAGGCGTTTATTTAGTCTTTAAATCTTCTCAACTCCCAGTCCAGTGCTCTACACATAGTTGGTACATTATCAAATACATGTTAAATTGAAAATGAATAAGAACTTGATATTTTTCATTATTATTAAAGAGGTGACTTTACATACTAGGGACTCTGGACACAGATGACAAGAGGAGTAGTTGGAGAAGGAATCTTGTATCAAAGGTTCAGGATCATCTGAGTTTGAAAAACACATTAGAGACTACAAACATAGCTCTCATTTTCCTCCAAGTGCTTGTGCTGTTGTGCTTGTGAGAATAGCCCCACTTTCTAGTATTCCCTAGCAATTCTCCACCATAGGCGGAGGCTTTATGCTCTAGAGCAGGGATGGGCAAACTTTTTAAAGAGAGGGCCAAAGGGAAGGAAATGCTCATCTGTCAGTCTGTTCCTAAGGCAACTCTTTCGAAGTTTCATCGTATTGTATCCTACTCTTTGTATTGGTCAGATTAGGAATAATGTCACATGGCTGGATAGAACATTTCAGGGGGCCACATCTGGCCTGCGGGCTGTAGTTTACCCATCACTGGTCTAAAGAAATAGCCATTTCCAAGTGGTGCCAGATGTCTATTGTCTCTCCCAAGTTTGTATCATAACCACTGCCAATTAAAGACCTTGACAACCACATTCTAACTGACCTTTCCCAACCTATTATATATTTCTCTTTTTCACACACTTTGTAGTTCAGGCCAACTGGCCTTGCCATTTCTCAAACATGGCACTGGCACTCATTTCCCATCTCCACATCTTTACATCGTTGTGCCTGATGCCGTGAATTTCCTTTGTCCTCAACTCTACCTTTTATTTTATTTTATCTTATTTTTTTAAAAACTTACCTTCCATCTTGGAATCAATACTGTGTATTGGTTCCAAGGCAGAAGAGTGGTAAGGGCTAGGCAATGGGGGTCAAGTGGCTGGAACATAGGAGATCATTGATAAATACATATTGACCAATTTATCAAGTCATTGGTAAAAACTAAGCCACGACTAACAACATCTTCTGGATAATCTTGTCTACTTAGATACTGATTTACAAATCAGGACTCTGCACAATTCTTCAGTTATAATTTCACCCAATTATACCATCATCTAGACCAGTGATGGGTATGATGCGGCCCTCTGAAATGTTCTATCCCACCTGGGCACATTATTCCTAATCTGATGAATACAATGAGTACTATACAATACGATGTAAGTTTGAAAGAGTTGCTTTAGGAACAGAATGACATGAGCATTTCCTTTCCTTTGGCCCCCTCTTTAAAAACTTTGCCCATCACTGATCTAGACCATTTTTTAAATTCTCCCTATAACAATATAAGAAATTTTATCAAAACTCTTGGTTATTTCAAGATATATTATTTAATTTTATAAGGGTATTTCCCCTTCCTACTCTATGACATTTTAAACTCTTCTTGATAAGGCCAAGTCTTCTCAGGGTAAACATATTCTTTCCATTCCTCCATTTCTCAGAAAATGACTCTGTTCCCAGTCAAGAGTATTTAATTTTGCTGTTGTATTTCATCAATAGCTAGGTGGTACAATGGATATTATGCTGGTCCTGGTGTCGAGAGGACCTGAATTCAAATTTGGGCTCAGATACTTCCTAGTTAGATGATCCTGGGCAAGTTATTTAATCCTTTTTGTCTCAGTTTCTTATCTGTAAAATGCGGTGGAGAAGGAAATGGCATGCCATCTCAGTGCCTTTGCTAAGAAAACTCCCAATGGGGGTCACAAAAAATTGGATCAGACTCAGACTAAAGAACAACATTCATATCATAGTTCAGAAAACCAAATTCTATTTTTTCCTTTTTTTATTCATTTTTTAGAAAAATTTTCCATGGTTACATGATTCGTGTTTTTTGTCTCCCCCGCAACCCCCACACCCCATAGCCAACGTGTATTTCCACTAGGTTTTACATGTATCATTGATCTATTTCCATATTATTGATAGTTGCACTGGGGGGGTGGTGGCTTAGAGTCTATATCCCAAATCATATCCCCATTATCCCATGTGTTCAAGCAGTTGTTTTTCTTCTGTGTTTCTACTCCCACAGTTCTTCCTCTGGATGTGGATAGAGTTCTTTCTTATAAGTCCTTCAGAATTGTTCTGGATCATTGCATTGCTGCTAGTAGAGAAGTTCATTACATTTGATTTTAGCACAGTGTATCAATGTCTGTATATAATGTTCTCTTGGTTCTGCTTTTTTCACTCTGCATCAATTCCTGGAGGTCATTCCAGTTCACATGGAATTCCTCCAGTTCTTTATCCCATTGAGCACAATAGTGTTCCTCACCAGCATATACCACGATTTGTTCAGCCATTCCCCAATTGAAGGGCATACCCTCATTTTCCAGTTTTTTGCCACTACAAAAAGTGAGGCTCTAAATATTTTTGTACGTGTCTTTTTCCCTATGATCTCTTTGGGGTATAAACCCAGTAGTGGTATGGCTGGATCAAAGGGCAGACAGTCTTTTATAACCCTTTGGGCATAGTTCCAAATTGCCATCCAGATTGGATGCATCAATTCACAACTCCAACAGCAATGTATTAGTGTGTCATTATACTAGAAACACTAGCAGTGGCAATTAGAGAAGAAAAAGAAAGTGAAGGTATTAAAATAGGCAATGAGGAGACAAAGCTATCACTCTTTTTTTTTTTGACTATTTAATAATATTTATTTTTTAGAAAAGTTAACATGGTTACATGATTCATGTTCATACCCTCCCCTTCACTCCCCTTCAACATCCCCCCCAATAGATGATGCGCATTTCCCCTGGTTTTAACATGTGTCATTGATCAAGACCCACTTCCAAACTATTGATAGTTACATTGGTGTGATAGCTTCGAGTCTATATTCTGAATCACATCAGCCTCAACCCATGCATTCAAGCAGTTGTTCTTCCTCTGTGTTTCCACTCCTGCAGTTCTTCCTCTGAATGTGGGTAGCGTTCTTTACCATAAGTTCCTCAGAATTGTCCTGGGTCATTGCATTGCTGCTAATACAGAAGTCCATTATATTCGATTTTACCACAGTGTATTGGTCTCTGTGTGCAATATTCTTCTGACTCTGCTCCTTTCACTCTGCATCAATTCCTGGAGGTCTTTCCAGTTCACATGGAATTCCTCCAGTTTATTATTCCTTTGAGCACAGTAGTATTCCATCACCAGCATATACCACAATTTGTTCAGCCATTCCCCAATTGAAGGGCATACCTTCATTTTCCAGTTTTTTGCCACCACAAAAAGCACAGCTATAAATATTTTCATGCAAGTCTGTTTATCTATGATCTCTTTGGGGTATAAACCCAACAATACTATGACTGGATCAAAGGGCAGGCATTCTTTTGTAGCTCTTTGAGCATAGTTCCCAATTGCCAGCCAGAATGGTTGGATCAGTTCACAACTCCACCAGCAATGCATTAATGTCCCAATTTTGCCACATCCTCTCCAACATTCATTACTCTCCCCTTCTATCATTTTAGCCAATTTGCTAGGTGTGAGGTGATATCTCAGAGTTGTTTTGATTTGCATTTCTCTTCTCTAATAATTAGAGATTTAGAACACTTTCTCCTGTGCTTATTGATACTTTTGATTTCTTTATCTGAAAATTGCCTATTCAAGTCCCTTGCTCATTTATTAATTGGGGGGAAAGGCTTGATTTTTTATACAATTGATTTAACTCCTTGTATATTTGAGTAGTTAGACCCCTGTCAGAGTTTTTTGTTATAAAGATTTTTTCCCAATTTGTTGTTTCCCTTCTGATTTTGGCTACATTGCTTTTGTTTGTACAAAAGCTTTTTAGTTTGATATAATCAAAATCATTTATTTTACATTTTGTAATTTTCTCTAACTCTTGCTTGGTTTTAAAATCTTTCCTTTCTCAGAGATCTGACAAGTATACTATTCTGTGTTCACTTAACTTATTTATAGTTTCCCTCTTTATATTCAAGTCATTCACCCATTCTGAATTTATCTTGGTGCAGGGTGTGAAATGTTGATCTAAACCTAATCTCTCCCATATTGTTTTCCAATTTTCCCAGCAGTTTTTGTCAAATAGTGATTTTTGTCCCAAAAGTTGGGCTCTTTGGGTTTGTCATACACTGTCTTGCTGATGTCACTTACCCCAAGTCTATTCCCCTGATCCTCCCTTCTGTCTCTCAGCCAGTACCATACCATTTTGATGGCCACTGCTTTATAGTATAGTTTAATATCTGGTACTGCTAGGCCCCCTTCCTTCACATTTTTTTCATTATTTCTCTTGATATTCTTGATCTTTTGTTACTCCAAATGAACTTTGTTATAGTTTTTTATGATTCAGTAAAAAGTTTTTTGGTAGTTTGATAGGTATGGCGCTAAATAGGTAAATTAATTTGGGTAGAATGGTCATTTTTATTATTTTAGCTCATCCTGCCCATGAGCAATCAATGTTTTTCCAATTGTTTCGATCTAGTTTTAATTGTTTGGAAAGTGTTTTGTAGTTGTTTTCGTATAATTCCTGTGTTTGTTTTGGTAGATAGATTCCTAACTACTTTATGTTGTGTAGGGTGATTTTAAATAGTGTTTCTCTTTCTACCTCTTGCTCCTGTGATGTGTTGGAAATATATAGAAATGCTGATGATTTATGTGCATTTATTTTGTATCCTGCAACTTTGCTAAAGTTGTTGATTATTTCTACAAGCTTCTTAGTTGATTCTCTAGGATTTTTTAAGTAGACCATCATATCATCTGCAAAGAGTGATAGCTTAGTCTCCTCATTGCCTATTTTGATACATTCAATTTCTTTTTCTTCTCTAATTGCTACTGCTAGTGTTTCTAGTACAATGTTAAATAATAGAGGTGATAATGGGCATCCTTGTTTCACTCCTGATCTTATTGGAAAGGCTTCAAATTTATCCCCATTGCATATGATGCTTGTTGATGGTTTTAGGTATATACTGTTTATTACTTTTAGGAAAGGTCCTTCTATTCCAATACTTTCCAGTGTTTTCAATAGGAATGGATGCTGTATATTGTCAAAGGCTTTTTCAGCATCTATTGAGATAATCATGTGATTTTTGTTTGTTAGATTGTTGATATGGTCAATTATGTGGATGGTTTTCCTAATGTTGAACCATCCTTGCATTCCTGGTATAAATCCCACCTGGTCATGGTGGATGATCCTCGTGATCACTGTTATATTGAATCTCTTCACTTGCTGGAGTATCTTTGCTAGTATTCTATTTAAGATTTTTGTATCTATATTCATTAGGGAGATTGGTCTGTAGTTTTCTTTCCCTGTTTTTGATCTACCTGGCTTTGTAATCAGTACCATATTTGTGTCATAAAAGGAATTTGGTAGGGCTCCTTCTTTACTTATAATATCAAATAATTTGTATAGTATTGGGATTAGTTGCTCTTTGTATGTCTGATAGAATTCACTTGTGAATCCATCAGGCTCTGGCGATTTTTTCTTAGGGAGTTCTTTGATGGCTTGTTCAATTTCTTTTTCTGATATGGGATTATTTAGGTATCCTATTTCTTCTGCTGTTAATCTAGGTAATTTATACTTTTTGTAAATATTCATCCATATCTCCTAGATTGCTGTGTTTATTGCCATATAATTGGGCAAAATAGTTTTTAATGATTGCCTTAATTTCTCCTTCATTAGAAGTGAGGTCTCCCTTTTCATTTTTGATACCATCAATTTGGTTTTCTTCTTTCCTTTTTTTATTAGATTGACCAGTACTTTGTCTATTTTATCTGTTTTTTCAAAATACCAGCTTCTAGTCTTATTTATTAATTCAATAGTTCTTTTACTTTTGATTTTATTAGTTTCTCCCTTGATTTTTAGTATTCCTAATTTAGTTTTCATCTGGGGATTTTTAATTTGCTCGCTTTCTAATTTTTTAAGTTGCATGCCCAATTCATTAATCTTTGCCCTCCCTAATTTGTTAATATATGCACTCTAGGATATAAATTTCCCCCTGAGTACTGCCTTGGCTGCATCCCATAGAGTTTGGTAGGATATCTCATCATTGTCATTCTCCTTAATGAAATTATTTATTGTTTTTATGATTTCTTCTTTGACTAGCTGGTTTTGGAGAATTATATTACTTAATTTCCAATTAGTTTTTGATTTGCCTATCCAGGTGCCCTTACTAATTATTATTTTTATTGCATTATTATTTCTGCTCTTTTGAATTTGTTTGCAATGTTTCTATGCCCTATTACATCGTCAATCTTTGTGAATGTACCATGTGCAGCTGAAAAGAATGTGTATTCCTTTTTTGTCCTTATTTATTTTTCTGCATATATCTATTAAATCTAATTTTTCTAAGACTTCATTCACCTCTCTTACCTTTTTCTTATTTATTTTTTGGTTTGTTTTATCTAGATGTGAAAGAGGAATATTTAGATCTCCCACTAGTATGGTTTTACTATCTATTTCCTTCTTGAGCTCTGCCAGTTTTTCCTTTACAAATTTGGATGCTATGCCATTTGGTGCATACATATTGAGCAATGTTATTTCCTCATTGTCTATACTGCCTTTTTATCAGGATGTAATTACCTTCCCTGTCTTTTAAAATCATCTCTATTTTTACTTTGGCTTTGTCAGAAATCACGATCGCCACTCCTGCCTTCTTTTTCTCAAATTTTGCTCAATCCCTTTACCTTAAACTTATGTATATCCACCCGCCACATATGTATTTCTTGTAGACAACATATGGTAGGATTTTGGTTTCTAATCCACTCTGCTATTTGCTTCCGTTTTATGGGCGAGTTTATCCCATTCATATTCAGAGTTATAATTATCAGTTGTGTATTTGCCGACATTTTAGTATCCTCTCCTAGATCTACCCTTTCTTCTTACACTATTTCCTTTTAAACCAGTGGTTTGCTTTAATCCAGTAACCCTTGTCCCCTCCCTTGATTACTTCCCTTTCTATCCCCTCCCTTATTATTCCCCTATTTTTATTTTTAAGGCCTAATGAATTCCCTCCCCCCTCTTCTTCCCTCCCTTTTATGACCTCTTCCCTCACCTGCTCCCCTTGGTTTATCCATTCTGACTTTCTCAGTAGGGTTAGATAGAGTTTTATATCCCAATGGATATAGCTACTCTTCCCTCTCAGGGTTAATTACAGTGAGAGTAAGGTTTAAATATTACCTCTTAATGCTCTCTTCCTCTCCTTCTTATAATAGTATTCATCCCTTCCCTTTCCCATGCCCTCTTTGTGTGTAAGAGAATATCCTATTTTTCTTATTCATTCAAGTTTCTCTTGGTGTCCTCTACTATTCACTCCCCTTTTTCCCACCCCCATATCATCTTAGACCATTAAGACCTCCAACCTCTCCCTATGAATAATTCTTCTAATTATTATAATAGTGAATACTATAATAATGAATAGAGTTCACTACAGAGAATTACATATAACATTTCTCCACATAGGAATACAAATAATTAGATCTTATTGAAGCCCTTACAGAGGCAAATTCAAAAAATAAGAATTTTCTTTCTTTCCCCTCTGTTTGTTATTTACCTTTTCATGTTTCTCTTCATTTTTGTGTTTGGATATTGAACTTTCCAATTAGTCCTGTTCTTTTCTGTGCAAATACTTGGAAATATTCTATCTTGTTGAATGCCCAAACTTTCTTCTGGAAGTATATAGTCAGTTTTGGGGGGTAGGTGAACCTTGGTTGTAGAACCAGTTCTCTTTCCTTTCTGAATATCATATTCCAAGCCTTGAGGTCTTTTAGCTTGGAGGCTGCCAGATCCTGTGTGATCCTGATTGGTGCTCCTTGGTATCTGAATTGCCTCTTTCTGGCTTCTTGTAAAATATTTTTCTTTTACTTGGAAGCTCTTGAATTTGGCTATTATATTCCTGGGGGTTGTCTTTTCAGGGTCTAGTGTAGAGGGTGATCTTTCAATGTCTGTATTGCCCTCTTGTTGTAGAACTTCAGGGCAGTTTTGCTGAATAATTTCTTTTAGTATGGAGTCCAAATTTCTATTAATTTCTGCTTTTTCAGGGAGGCCAATGATTCTCAAATTGTCTCTTCTAGACCTGTTTTCTTGATCTGTCAATTTCTCATTGAAATATTTCATGTTTCCTTCTATTTTATCAGACTTTTGACTTTGCTTTATTTGTTCTTGCTGACTTGAGAGATCATTAGCTTCTATTTGCTCAATTCTACCCTTTAGAGACTGGTTTTCCTTTTCAATCTGGTTATTTCTGGTCTTCAATTTACTTGCCTCACTTTCCAATTGTGAAATTCTGCCTTTTAAACTGTTATTTTCTTGCCAGATTTTGGTTTCCAATTTCCTTACAATTTCGTTTGATTTTTGGGTTATCTTTCTCTAATTGGGAGTTTCTTTCTTCTAACCTGTTAATTTTCTTTTGAGCTATTTCCCACTTCTCTCACCAAATCACTTATTATTTCTGCTTTTCTGCATTTAGTGGTGGTGTTTTTATGTCCTAGCACATGGTCAATCTTTGTATATGTGCCATGTGCTGCTGAAAAGAAGGTATATTCTGTTCTTTCCCTATTCACTTTTCTTCACGAAATCTATTAACTCTTAACTTTTCTAAAATTATATTTACTCTACTTCATTCTTATTCATATTTTCATTCAATTTATGTAATTCTGGTATAGTTTTTTATTTTCTCCTTTAGCTCCTTTAGTTTCTTATTTAAAAATCTGGATGTTATACAATTTGATGCATATATATTGAGTACTGATATTTCTTTATTGTCGATACTGCCTTTTATCAAGATGTAATTACCTTCCTTATCTCTTTTAATCAAATCTATTTTTGCTCTACTTTTGTCTGAGATCATGATTGTTACTCCTGCCTTCTTTGTCTCAGTTTAAGCCCAAGGATTCTGCTCCAGCCTCCTACCTTTACTCTGTGTGTGTCTACCTGTCTCAAATGAGTTTCTTGTTTTTTAATCCACTCTGCTATCCACTCCATTTTATGGGTAAGTTTATCCCATTCCCATTCACAGTTATGATCACCATCTGCGTATTCCCCTCCATCCTGATTTCTTCTTTTAATCTTGCCCTTTCTATTTTCACTCTTTCCTTCTACACCAGTGATGGGCAAACTATGGCTATTGGTCCAGATGCAGCCCCCTGAAATGTTCTATCCAGCCTTGGGACATTATTATTCCTAATCTGACGAATACAATGAATAGGATACAATACAATGAAATTTCTAAAGAGTTGCCTTAGAAAGACTGACAGATGTAATAAGGGAATAAATCTAGTGAGGTAATAATAGGGGATAAAGCAGGTAAGGTAATAAGGGGATTAAGGCAGAGATAATAAGGGAATAGTCAAGTGGTAATAAGGGGATAAAGGCAGGTAATAAACTGAGGTGATAACAGACTAAAGGCAGGTAGGGAGATAAGGTAGTTGCAATAGGAATTAAGGCAGGTAAGGTTGTGATAGGGGACAAGGCAGGTAAGGGACTAAAGGCTGGAGGTAATAAGGGACTAAATCAGGTTAAGGTGATAATTGGGGATAAGGCACTGTGGACTGGGGTTTGTGAATCACTAAGGCAGTAAAGTGGATAAGGAGGGTACAATAGTAGAGCAAAGGGAGACACAGGCTGGGTACACAGGTTTGAGACAGAAACACTGAAGGGAAACAGACATTGATCCCTTCAGGTAGGAAGGGCACTTCTACAGACAAAGGCTAGGGCCAGCCAGAAAAGGCTTGAAACTGACTAGAGGGCTTTCTAGTCAGTTTCTCATGTTCACAAAGGAAAATTCCAGAGGAAGTGTAGGGATTACCACTCCCTCTCAAAATGGACGCCTCCAACTCCCTCAGGACCCAGAGAGAATATTGTTCCTTTCTCCCCTTCTCCCTCTCTTATCAATCAACTAATGAATTAGCCAAAGGTTTGATTAAGTGACAAACAGGGTTTATTGAGTTTCAGGGTTGATTGTAAAGGACAGAGGGATACAAGGTAACTACAACAGCTGCCTAGGGAAAGCTTCAGGTGGGGGAAGGAGACAGGAATGTGAGACTAAGAAAGGGCCTGCCTAACAGCCCCTGAGGTTTTGTTGCTCAAAAGGGTTAGGAAAGTTGCATATAATGATTCAAGAGGTAATTTTTATCAAGGGAAGCCTACTTGACTATGGGAAACTAAATCTACAAAGTTTGAAAGCTACCCTCCAGATCCACCCTCCTTTCAAAAACCCACAGGAAATTTAGGAAGGGAAAATGATGATTGGGAATAGGGGAGGTCAGGGAGATCCAAAGGAAATAGCTAAGCTAACAATCTTAAGAGAAAAGCTGCAGAATATAGGCCAGGTTTCAGTCCAAAGATAGAGCTCAGTTGACCCTCCTACTCTCATCGAGTCTCCAGGATCAACTACCACTAGTCAGGGTTCTAAACCCTTTTCAACTGTCATAAATTCTGCAGTAAGGCTTTGCAGGGTTAATATGCACCCTTTTGCACTACACAGATGGGCATTTCCTTTCCTTTGGCCACCTCTTTAAAAAGTTTGCCCATCACTGATCTACACCAGTGTTTTGCTTTTAATCACTCCCCCTTCACCCTCCCTTATTTTACTCCCCTTCCCACCACCTTCCTTCTTATTCCCATCCTATTTCTCTGTAGTGTCTTTTAATTACCAACCTTACAACTTTCCCCTCCCTTATATTACTCCTACCCCCACACTCCATTTCCTTATATCTCTTCTACTTCTCTATAAGGTAAGATAAGATTCTGTATCCCAGTGCATCTGGCTGTTTTTCCCTCTCTGAACCAATTTTAATGATAGTAAGGTTTAAGTATGGCCCATCACCACCTCACCCTTCCCTCCCTGTAATTTTATTCTACCTGCCTCCCATCCTCTTTAGGTGATATAATTTACCCCATTTTACTTCTTCCTTCCCATTTCTCTTAACATAATCCTCTTTTTTTTAACCCTAGTTTTTTTACATATCATCCTAAATAGCTTAATACCACATCATCTGTCTATGTCAGTGATTCCCAAAGTGGACACTACTGCCCCCCTGGTGGGTGCTGCAGCGATCCAGGGGGGCAGTGATGGCCACACTTTTTTGTATTACATTCTATTTTGAGTTCAATAAATAGTTTCATAATTTCCAGGGGGTGCTAAGTAACATTTTTTCTGGAAAGGGGGCAGAAGACCAAAAAAGTTTGGGAACCACTGGTCTATGTATACTTCTTCTAACTATTATGATAATGATAAAAATTTTAAGAGTTACAGATGTCATCTTTCCATATAGAAATATAAACAATTTGACCTTGTTTGAAGTCCTTAAAAATTTTCTCTTTGTTATTTACCTTTTTCTAGTTCTTTCCAATTTTGTATCTGGACATCAAATTTTCTGTTTAAGTCTAGTCTTTTCTTCAGGAATGCTTGGAAATCTTCTATTTTATTAAAAGGTCATACTTTCCCCTAAAAGCATATAGTCAATTTTGATGGGTAGGTGATTGTGGATTGGAAACCTGTGTAATCCTGATTGGGGCTCCATGATATCTAAATTGTTTCTTTCTGGCTGTTTCAGTATTTTCTCCTTGACCCAAGCTCTTGAACTTGGCTATCACATTCCTGGGAATTGAATTGTCATTTGGGCATTTATTGTAGGAGGTGATCTGTGGATTCTTTCAATGTCTATTTTGCCTTCTTGTTTAAGAATATTAGGGCAGTTTTCCTGAGTAATTTCTTTTAATATGACGTCTAAGCTTTTTTTTTTTTTTTTTTGACTGTGACTTTCAGTTTTCATTTAAGAATAATTTTCAAATGGTCTCTCCTGGATTTATTTTCCGGGTCAGAATTTTTATTCAATGAGCTATTTTATATTTTCTTCTTTTTTTTTCATTCTTTTGATTTTGTTTTATTGTTTCTTGGCTTCTTGTGAAATCATTAGCTTCTATTTGCTCAATTCTAATTTTTAAAGCCTGAATGTCTTCAATGACCATTTGATCCTTCTTTTCTATTGGGTCTATTCTACTTTTCATGGTACTCTTTTCTTCATTTATTTTTTTGCCTTTTTTGTATTTGACCAACTGTTCTTTTTATGTTGTGTTTTTTTTTGCATTATTTTCATCTTTCCCCTCCTTTTCTTCCCATTTTTTCTTCAACCTGTCTTATTAGATTTTTGAATTACTTTTTGAGTTCTTACAGAGCTTGTGACCAATTTCTTTTTTTGGGGGGGGTGGAGGTAGGAGATTTTGCATGTGTTTGCTTGAGTCTCACCATTTCCTGTTGCTTCTGTTCTTTGCTCTTTTTCCCCATACAAATTTTTGAGGATCAAGAGTTTTTTTTGCTGCTGTTTGCTCATTTTCCCACTAGAGGACTGGGAAGTCTGCCTGTTACTGGACATTTCTGTCTTAGTTTTTGATTCACAAGGTTTTGCCCTGGAGCTATCTTCACTACTGCTGAGGAGGCTCCAGAGTGTCCAGCAATATGGACCTATGGACCTTCTTGCCAGGGCCTGGGGCTTCAGGCATTGGATTTGAGGTGTTATTTTGTTGGTGTAGCCTGTGACCTGGTATCCTGAAATTTTCTACTCCCTGGCTCTGAGTCTGGTGTGGTAGGTGATGGGGTGGTTGGCCTGCCCTTATTTGTTTGCAGTTTTGCTTATTGTTTCCCCTTATATTGTGGAAATCAACTCTCTCTGCCTACCTTTCATGTTGTGTTCAATGGGAGAACCCCCTCACTGGTCCTGCTTTGACGCTTGTCCTTTTGAGGCACATTTTAAAGAGTGGTTTGGAAGGATATTCAGAGTGGTTTTTGGTTTTCACTGCTACTAAGTCACCATCTTGGCTCTTCCCTACCCCACCCCCATTCTATTTTTAATCATCAGTAGACCAGCTATTTACTTCAACTAGCTGACAAACATTTATTAATGTACAAAGAATGACACAATTCCTACTTGGAAAGCATCCATCACTGGTATCTTAAATCATGTTCCAGAAAACCAAGTTCTGCTCTTTATCACCATCAACATATCCAGCTATTTACTTTAATCAACTAACTAACAAAGGATGAAGTTCTACTCAATCTCTACTCATAAGGATATTACTTCCTAAGAGAAACGAAATTAATTTAGGGTTAGGGTTAGGGTTAGAGAAACAAATTTAGGGTTAGAAATGAATTTAGGGTTAGGGTTAGAAACGAATTTAGGGTTAGAAACAAATTTAGGATTAGGGTTAGAAATGAATTTAGAGTTAGGGTTAGAAACTATCACCTTATTCTTCCATGTCCCAACACTGAATGAAATGATTAAATATTTAGATGAAATTCCTATTTATTTCCCAAATTTCTTTGGTTTCCTTTTCTCAACGTCAGTATTTTTAGAGATATTTCCTAGCATCACTGGACTGAGTAAAGTGGAATAGAGAATGTGAGTGCCTGAAGGTCAGGGATTGCTTTGTTTTGTCTTTGTATTCCCTAGCAAAGTGTCTAACATGTATTAGGCACTATATAAATACAGTAGTTGTTGAACTGAATGTATTTTATATGTATTTAGTATAGATTAATGTTGATTAGGAGGTAGAGAGAATTTTATTCTTAAATTTAGGAGGGTCATTAACCTGCATTATAAGATTTTAGATTTAGAGCTAAGAGAGTCTAGAGGGCATTTAGTCTAAACCCTAATTTTATAGATGAAGAAACTGAAGCTTATTGAGGTTAAGTGATTTGTCCAAGATCACATAGTAAGTCACAAAAGTAGCTTTTGAATCCAGGTCCTCTATAACCTAAAGAGGTGGATTTTTATTTTATTTTGCTGAAGTAGCAAGAGATATCAGGCAGTGAGGCATCAGGAAAGATTCAAAATGTAAATTTTAGGTCTTTTACTTGAATACATAAATTAATAAATGAGAAAATATTTATTTAGAACTTACTATGTGTCATCATCTAGGTGGAGAGCTGACCCTGAAATCAGGAAGACCTGAGTTCAATTCTAGCCTCAGACACTCCTAGCTGTATGACCTTGGGCAAATTAGTTTACTCTGTTTTGCCTCAGTTTCCTCACCTGTAAAATGAGCTGTAGAAGGAAATGGCAACCCACTCTAGTATCTTTGCCAAGAAAATCCCATATAGGGTCATGAAGAGTTGGATATGCCTGAATGACTAACCAACAATATATGCCAGACACTATACTAAGTACTGGGGATAGAAATATAAGCTTTGTAAACTTTTTGGCTTGTGGAATAAAAGAGGGATAGATTTATTTTTTTCACCATTTAAAGGATTTTAAAATATCTGCCTTGAGGATTTAAGAAATAGTCACTATATTGCTCTCTCTCTACCTATGTACCTCTCTCTCTCTCTCCCTCTCTCTTTTTCTCTCTCTAAAATATGTAAAAGAAATTCAAGTTTTATATTTCAAATCAAGTATCTTCCTGGACATTAAAAATATTTTTTACATTTATTTACCTTTGTCCTTTTAGGAGTTATTTAAATAATAGCATATTTGGAAATAAGACACAGAAATATATTTTAAGTCAATCTCCTCCTTTGGCAGGCAAGGAAATATATAAAATTCATTTCCCTCCCACCCTCCTCTGTCTCTGGCAAAAAAAGTTCTGACATAGACTCTATGAAAGGGGTTATAGTGAGGGGATAATTATAATTGATAATGAGTATTTCATACTACTTAACCTTTGCCATATAATGTCTTCTCTCTCATTTAAAAGACATTCATAAACTATCATTAAATTGTTTTGAAAAGAGAATTAGAATCTTCTTGATGCCTGTAACATCTTTAAAAATGTATTTCCATCAGAACTGTGATTGACAGTTCTATTCTGATGAATGTGAATAGTAGGAATTCATTATGAAGTCAGGTGATTTAATTTTCAAGAGAATGAGAAAAAAATTTGTTGTTTTGTTTTCACAAACATAGATTTGCTATAAGACAGATTGAACTTGTCACCAACTCAAACACATCTTCCAATTTTAGAGCTGAAGGTTTGGAGTGTGGGTGAGCCTTTTAGCACTGAGATAGATGAGTCCAGCTTTCTAGCAAATGTTCTCCCTAGTTAATCTTTGTCATTCTGGTTTCCTGTGGATAGGAATAGAAGGTGAGAAAAAAAGAAGCCTGAACTCATTCAGGGAGTAACAAAGGGGTGGGAAGAAGCTGGAATGATTTTTGCTACTCTTGACATCCAGATAGGAAAAGAATTTGCTGACTTAATGTATTCACCTGATGCATGAAGAATCAGTAGGTTAATCTCAAGTGGGTCTGTACTGTATACCACTGGTTGGTTTTCTGAAATTCAAGTGTATTTCCCCCCATAATAGGCTCAAAGCCTATATTGAGAATATTCCTGTTTCCCATATTTAGTGACAAAAGTCCTCTTATCTTTGAGTGCATTCTACAAAGATTAATAGAGTTATTCGTAGACAAAGGAATTCAGAGTCAGGTATCCTTTAGAGTTTCATAATCTGCAAGCCTGGATGGAACTGAGAGAATATTTGATGATGGGCATCACTAAATCATAGAATTTTGGAGTTAAAAAGGGGACTAGAAGTGTCCACATAAAGCAAGAAATCTTAACCTTTTTGTGTCATATATAGGCCTCTTTAGAAGTATGGTAAAGTGTATAGACTCAGAATAATGTTTTATATGCATAACATGAAACTACTAGGATTTAAAAGGAAACTAGTTATAGCAATATTTAATTGTGAAAACTTAAAAAGCCAAAATTTGTTGATTATAGGTTAAGAATCCCAAATCTAGTCCAAACTCATGCAACCAAGCGACTCCTACTATAATGTACCCAACAAGTTGTTGTTCAGTTTCTGCTTGAAAACTTCCAAGGAATTTTAATCAGGGCTAATACCATTGCCATTTTTGAATCACTTTGGCAAATGGCTTACTTTTTCTGCATCTCTGTTTCATTTTCATTTTGGATTAGTGTTTTATTTATTTGTTTTATATGTAGATGGTATAATACTACTGTTTCATTTAGTCTCAGTTGATGAGCTCATAGTTTTAGCATTGTAAAGAACTTTAGAAATCATCTAGTCTCAAACTCTCATTTTACATGAGAAGAAAAAAGGTTAAGTGACCTTCTCTCTAGTTACACAGAAATTCAAACCCAGGTCCTCTGAACTTTTCATCTTTGATATTGTTAACTTGCTTTTCTTCCTTCTTTTTAAAAAAATAGATTAACCAGTACTTTATCTTCTTCATTTTTTTCAAAGTACCAGCTTCTGGTCTTATTTATTAATTCTTCTTTCACTTTCACTTTTATTAATTCCTCCTTTAATTTTTAGGGTTTCTAATTTAGTTTTTATCTGGTGATTTTTAATTTGTTCTCTTTATAGTTTTTTAATTTGCATGCCCAATTCATTGCCTTCTTCCCTCTCTGATTTGTTAATATATACACTCAGGGATATAAATTTCCCCCTGAGTACTGCTTTGGATACATCAATTGTTGAGTACTACTATTTCCTCATTGTCTACACTGCCTTTTATCAGGATGTAATTACCTTCCCTATCTCTTTTTTTTTAGACCCTTAACTTCGGTGTATTGTCTCATAGGTGGAAGAGTGGTAAGGGTGGGCAATGGGGGTCAAGTGACTTGCCCAGGGTCACACAGCTGGGAAGTGGCTGAGGCCGGGTTTGAACCTAGGACCTCCTGTCTCTAGGCCTGACTCTCACTCCACTGAGCTACCCAGCTGCCCCTCTTCCCTATCTCTTTTAATGAGATATATTTTTACTGACTTTGTCAGGTATCTTGATTGAGACTCCTGTCTTCTTTTTCTCAGTTGTTGCTCAATAGATTTTGCTCCTGCATCTTAACTTTACCTTGTGTATGTCTACCTGCCTCATGTGTGTTTCTTATAGACAACATGGTAGGATTTTGGTTTCTAATACATTCTGTTAATTGCTTCCGTTTTATGGTTGAGTTCATCCCATTCACATTCAAAGTTATGATTAACACCTATGTATTCCCCATCATTTTGGTTCCTCCTCTTTGTCCTGTCCTTTCTTCTTTTTCTATTTCCTTCTATATCAGTGTTTTCCTTTTAATCAGTCTCCCTAATGCCCACTTTTATATTACTTCCCTTCCCACCTCCTCCCTTTTTATTCCCTTCTTATTTTTCTTTAGAGTCTATTAAATTCCCTCCCCCATCTTTTTCCTTTCCTTTTGGTAATCCCTGCCCCTGTCCCCTCCATTTTTCCCTCTCAACTTCCCTTTAGGGTAAGACAGAATTTGGTACCCCAATGGATCTAGATGCTCTTCCCTCTTAGAGTTGATTCCATTGAGAGTAAGGTTTAAGTATTACCTATTAGCACTCTATCACTCTCTTCCTCTACTTCTTATAATAGTATTCTTCTTCTCCCCTCTTCCCCCCATGCACTTTTTTATGTGGTATAATTTATCCTATTTTTCTTAATTCCTTCAAGTTTCTCTTCTATTCCCTTATCCCATTTATTTTTTTACATATCATCTTAAACCACTTATTACCCCAACCACTACTTATGAATAATTTTTCTAACAACTACGATAGTGAATACAGTTTTTGAAAGCTACAAATATCATCTTTCCACATAGGAATATAAAAAATTTGACCTTACAGAAGCTCTTAAAAGAATTTTTTCTTTTCCTTCTCTTCCTTGTTTACCTTTTCATGCTTCTTTTGAATTTTGTATTTGAACATCAAATTTTCTTTATGAATACTTAGAAATCTTCTATTTTGTTAAATGTCCATACTTTCCCCTGGAAGTATATAGTCAGTTTTGATGGGTAGGTTATATTTGGTTATAGACCCGATTCTCTTGCCTTTCTGAATATCATATTCTATGCCTTGAGGTCCTTTAGTGTGGAAGCTGCCAGATCCTGTGTGATCCTGATTGGTGCTCCTTGATATCTGAATTGTGAGTGGCTTCTTGCAACATTTTCTCCTTAGTTTGGAAGCTCTTGAATTTAGCAATTGCATTGTTTGGGGTTGTCTTTTGAGGACTTAATGTAGAAGGTGATCTATGGACTCTGTCAATGTCTATTTTGCCCTCTTGTTCAAGAATATTAGGGTAGTTTTCTTGGATAATTTCTTATAGTATGATGTCAAGATTTCTGTTTATTTCTAGGTTTTCAGGTAGGCCTATGATTCTCAAATCATCTCTCCTAGACTTGTTTTCCAAGTCAATTGTCTTCTCAATTAGATATTTCATGTTTCCTTCTAATTTGTCATCCTTTTGACTTTGTTTTATTAATTCCTGCTGTCTTGTGAGATCATTAGCTTCTACTTGCACAATTCTAGTCTTTAAAGACTAGTTTTTATCTATGGTCTTTTGATTTTCCTTTTTGGTTCAGTCTGTCCTGCTTTTCATGACTTCTAGCAAGTCAATTCTGGTCTCCAATTTGTTCATCATTTCATTTGATTTCTGGGCTTCTTTTTCCAAGCGAGAGATTCTGTATTTTAAACTGCCATTTTCTTTTTGAACTATTTCCCACTTGCCAAGTTTGTTCTATCTTTCATACTTGATTCTCCACCTCCATTCTGATTTCTTGGAGGGCTTGTGATCAATTTTTATTTTATTTTATTTTTTTGTAAAGTTTGGTTGTGCTTGCTTGTTCTCCTCTGCTGTCTCCTCTGTTGATTGCTGGTTTTTCTACATAGAATTTATCCAGGGTGAATGATTTTTATTATTCTTTTTTGGTTGTTGTAGATTATAGTTCTTAGGTATTGGTAGCCATTGCTGTGTTAGTTTCTTCTTCCTTTCCCAGTCAGAAATCTGAGTAAAGAGGGTAGACAGGTCTCTGTGTATGGAGCTACAGAGCAGTTTTTGCCCTGAGGCTATTTTTTAGACTCTGCTGCATCTGCTGTGGGTAGCCCCTCTCTGCTCTATCTCTGCACCCAAGCTCCTCACTCCTCAGTCTCCTGGGATCCCAAGTCTCGCTGCTCTCAGGATTAAGTCTGCGGTGCCCTCAGCCAGCCCCTGAGAACTTAGAGTTTGCTCCGAGTTCACTCTGTCTCTGGCACTTTAGGTGGAATGGAGAAGGGGTGATCAGCTTGCACTTTTGTAGGAGTAATTTTATCCCCTTATACTATGGAAATGCACAAACCCTGACTACTTTCAAGGGTGTGCTCTATATTAGAGACCTTTCACTCCTCTGGTTTTGGTTTTGTCCCTTTGAGGCATTTTATATTGTTTGGTGGTGAGAAGAAGACCCTTGCTTCTACTCTCTGGCCATTTTAGCCTGGAAGTCCTCCATGGTCCTCTGACTTAACTTTTTCCATTGCATCTCAATTTTTAAACAATTTTTATGGGAAATTGACTTACTAAAGGAGTTCTCTTTCAGGTCTTACATAATAATAGGTTTTATCATATAATAATGAGATATTTACCTAGGAAAAGGGCATGGAGATTTCTGTCTTTATCAACTTTAATTATCAAGATTAGGAATATTCCAGAAGTTATAAAGGGATTATCTGAATTTTTTTTTAGGGCTAGTTATACATATTCCTTATGCAGTGTACAAATTTATATTTTGTCAGGCTGTAAAGAGAAAAAGAATACTTGACCAGTGCATAAATGCTTTTTTGTTCCTACACCATACTGGTTATTCTACATAGGAATATTCTAGTAGGTACTCTTCATATGAATGATCACATTTAAATATTTCTTTATCTCATAAGATGTTATAAAAGAAAATTCATCTCCTTTCTTGTAATTCAAGGTATCATTTCATATAGAACCGAAAGCTCTGATGACCATAAGCTTGAGTAGGCAGAGAGAATTAATATCTGTGCTTTGGTTCCTATTTTAAATTTGTATTACAATTAAAAGAATTTTTTTCAGACTGTGGGCTTATGGGTGCGTGCAAATTTGTATATCTATATTAAAGCGATTGAGATAAAAAGTAAAAAAAAAATGAAACATGCTTTGCTCTTAAGCAGCTTATATTCCATGTCTCTGGATCACAATCATACAATCCTCTGCAGAGTCCATACACAAAACTTTTTTTTCCATTTATTTTTATTATAAAAATAGTTTTCCATGTTTACATATTTCGTTTTATTTCCCTCCCCTCTTTCTTTCCCCCTCCCAGATTCAATAAGCACTTCCAATGGGTTATACATATGTTATCAGTTATACCTATTTATATCATTTTTTTAATAGAGCAATCCTTTAAAACCAAAACCCCCAATCATATGTCCATATAAGCAAATGATAAGTCATTTGTTTTTCTTCTGTGTTTCTATACCCACAGTTCTTTATTTTGATGTGGATAACATTCTTTCTCATAATTCTCTTGGGATTGTCTTGTATTAGCAGAGTCCATTATATTGGATAATTCCACAATGTTCACTTTCTGTGTATAATGTTCTCTTGGTTCTGCATCAGTTCCTGGAGGTTCTTCCAGTTTATCATACAACAGACTTCTCTAGTTTGGCAGGACCTTCCAAAGCCTGCTTTCTGATGAGGTAAATTTTCAAGAACCTAGGATACCTAGGGTCTCCTCTGTAACATAAAGTAATATAAGAGTAGGATTTTCACTTCATATAAAACAAAGGACATATTTTTTAATAACTGCTGAAGTACTTAATGCTTTTTTTCATCCATTGAGTTCTTCTCCTTAGAACATGACCTCTTGTTATAGAAGAGATTACTTTCATGTATGGGTTGAATTAGATAGCTTCTAAAGTCTCTTTCAACTCTCATTGTCTGTCATTCTATAAATCTGTTATTTTGATTCTTGATACTATTGGATTTGTCCTAGAATCATAGAACCTTAGAGTCTGAAGCTCTAAAAGGTCATCATTGACAACCAAGACCATAGGAAGATCTCTTTTCTATAGATGTCCTGAAAAACTTCAAGCTCTTTAGCTCCCAGAGCTGTCCCTTCCAAGTTTGGATATCTCTAACTGTTTCAAAGCTCTACAAAGTCAAAATCTGCCTCTTTGCAACTACCATGAACTGCTCTTAGCTTTGACCTCTGGGAAGTCTTATCTATATCCTTCAGATATATGAAAACAACCATCTTGTCCCCCTATCAAGCTTTTTCTTGTCTAAGTTAAATATCTGCTTTCTTTTAACCATAACACATGTAACATGATTTTGAATCCCTTCAATATCCTTTTCAATATCTCCCACCTTTGTGAATGAGGCAGACTTGAGAATTTTACAATTTGAAAATTGGTGTATATTCAGAAGCTTCATTATTAAGACCAACTAATTTAATCTTCCTTTTTTATCATTTTGAAACTTTCTAGGATATTTACCCCTGAAAACACAAGTGTCTAACACTTTGGGTCCTGGTTTACCCTTATAATAAGTAAATAAATCTTTACATTTTGAGGGATACAACTCTTTTACCTTAAATATTAAATCAATATTTGCTTTTACCCTTTGGATTCAAAGATATTATTTGAACCCACCCCTTTTGTTTTAAAGCCTTCCCAACCTTAAACAATCACCAAGAGATAAAAGTCTATCTGATTTTTAAAGATCCCAAGAGAAAGAAATTGCACTGTTCTTTCAGCATTGTTATGGTTGGTTAGTTTCGCCCATTCTAAGACTGTCTATTCTCAAGTAAAAACAGAATTTCAGATTGCTCTATCTGAACAAAGAGTGTGTTAACCAAGTCTTATGCCAGAATGCCACCTAAAGTCATATTGCTCATCTGGGACATCATCTTTCATTAGCTGCTCCTCCTCCACCTGAATGATTGACTTTATGTGCCCCTCTTTCTCTAATTGGGTCAGAATCTTAGGCACTGGTGAAAGGAACATGTATCTATCTTTATCCTTGCCCACTCTGCTCCCCTCAGAGCATCTCAAATAGCCTAGTTGCATCTATGTGGAGCCAGAAGGAGTCAGATTTGACCTGAGTTAGTCTGCTTGCTAAATGAGAGATAATCATATATGAGAACTGTCTTAAGACTAGGCTAATTAAGGATAGATCTCAGAATCTTCTTATGAGTGGAAGCAATGACATATTTGATGTAGCAAAGATATACATGATAACAATAATTAGCAATAGCCTTGTTCCCATTTTCTGAAGTCAGATTAATGGGCAGGCACTGTTTCAACTAGGCTTTGTTGGAGATCAAGCCACTTGCCTAGTTTCTCTCTCTCTTACACACTCTCTCTCTCTCTCTCTCTCTCTCTCTCTCTCTCTCTCACACACACACACACACACACACGCACACGCACACGCACACGCACACGCACACATACTTAGAACTGATAATTATCAGTATTGATTGAGGAGAGGGGGTACTCTCCTTTCAGAACTTGAAAATAATTGTCATGTTCCTCCTGAATTTTCTGTTTTTCAAGTTAAAGATCCATATTTCCTTCTATTTGTCTTTAATATAATATGCAATCAAAGCTCTTTATCATCTTTATTGTCTCCTTCTGGATCATCTCTAGACTATCCATATTCTTCCTAAAATCTGGTAATCAGACCCTACCACAATATATTAGCTATGGCTAACTCTGACAGAATATGTTGGAAACTTAAGTTCTTTAGATCATATCACAATTTGGAATCAAGAATGTGCATGCATAGTGAATATATCACTTAACCAAAGTAAAAAAAGTAAAGAGAACTCTTTCTGTACCTTATATACTTACACATTCATCTACTCCATATTCTATTAACATTCTCCAGAAGTTAAGATGATAGTTATACCTCAAAGTCATATTTGCCATCTAAAAACTCTGTGTTGTCTATCCAAAGTCACCTCTATTGCCAACTTGCATACCCTTCAAATTACTAAAAGGTAATTTTCTGGTTGACTGAAGTTAGAGATTTTTAAAAAATCAATGAAGTTGATGATACAAATGGAGTAAAGAACATGATTATCATACTACTTGTCATAAAAAGATGATGATTCAAGTTCATCCTTGAATGAAGGAAATTCTGGCTTTGATTCTGTCCAGTAAAGTCTTCTTCAGATATCTCATCATGATATAGAAGTCACTCTTGAAGGTTATGCTAAAGGAGCACAAGCTCTGATAGATGCTGCTTAGAGGGAAGGGTTTTGATTATTGGCTCAATCATGGGCTGTTATCTAAGGACCAGCTCAGCAGAGAACAAAGATGCTCTTTACCATGTTGGCCACAGCATAATGGATTTTTGGTCATGGTGATTCTTGAAGATTCTACCAAGTTGTAGAAGATAGGTTTTGTAAGGATGGGATTTGTTCAAGGGGGATGGGACAAAAAGAGCCAGAGAAGAAGTGGCTGACAGTTGGTGACAGTTGGTGACAGTTAAGACCAGAGGGAATTCTGGTAGATTGTCAGGAGGAGGAAGAAAAGGAGAAGGCCTTCCGGCAGGAGGACTATGAGGAGAGAGGAGGAGGACATCTCAGCTCAACTCCAGGCCAGAAGGCTTCCTGAGGATCTTTCTTTGGACCTTGAAGCCCTGATTCCCTGGTCAAAGATTCCATCACTTATCACCCAGCAAGACTTCAACAATCGAGTTAGTTAAGTTTTTGGACTCCATTTTGGGAGCGATCTCTTAGACTCTTCCCCCCCTTACCTAACCTTGCTGAGAGACCCTTTTCAGTCTAACTTACAATTATAGAAAAGGATAGAAATAGAAACAGAAGAAGGGACAAGAGGGGAGATGCTTAGGTGTGGGAACCCCAAAGGTTCCCACCTGAGTGATGGACCCCATAGAAATAGAGAAGAGGGCACCCCAAAATCCCTCTGCCCTTTGCCCTTTTCCCCAATCCCTGAATTGTGATCAATAAAAGCCATTCATTAGCCCCACAGCATTCCAGAGTGCCTGAGAGACAATGAGGGGGAGGGGAATCATCAGCTTGGTCTGGCTGCCTCCATCTTGGAGCCTGACCCCCTGCTGTGAAATTGACTGATCTTGGGGGAGGCTTGTGTGAACCCTGCCCTCATTCAGAATCAGATTGGGGTACCCCATACCTTGCCCCCAACTCCTGTGGGGTGGCATGACCATCCAGGTCACCCATTTTGGGGTGACACCCCCTTAAAGTCTCCTAGTATATATTTGGCAGGAGGGGAGAGCTAGAAGAGTGTCTCATCTCATAGACTTTATCTCTCTCCCCTCTCTATCATAACTTTGGTTACTGGCTCTTTTTATTATTATAGTTTTGGAGGGAGTTTTTCTCATCAATTAAATCAGTGATCCTGGATGCATCAAGGCATTTTTGGTCCTCTAACTCTTGACTTAAAACTTTGAATTTGAAACATTCTTCTTTGCTTAGCTATTAGATTTGCTACCTTTCTACTTGTAACCTTTTTTTTTGTAGGGTACTAGGTGGTACAATGAATAGAGGACTGACCTTGGATTCATGAAGACCTGAGTTCAGTTCTAGCCTCTTGACATTTAATATATTAGCCATGCAACTCTGGAAAAATCACTTAATGTCTAACTACCTCAGTTTTTTTTCATCTTCAGAATGAGGATAATAATAGCACTTATTTCCCAGGATGGTTTTGAGAATAAGAAATACTTGTAAAGTACTATAAAAATCTTAAAAGCATTATATAAATGCTAGTTATTATTGTTATAATAAAACACAACAGCAATTATTATTAGTAGTAGTATTAGTATTACTGTGTGATATATGTCCTTTTTGATTCTAGAGACTATGTAGGTCCTTAACTATGACACCTTTCTATTAATTTTGTTTTTTTTAAATTTTAAAAAAAATTTTTTTTAAACCCTTGTACTTCGGTGTATTGTCTCATAGGTGGAAGATTGGTAAGGGTGGGCAATGGGGGTCAAGTGACTTGCCCAGGGTCACACAGCTGGGAAGTGGCTGAGGCCGGGTTTTGAACCTAGGACCTCCTGTCTCTAGGCCTGACTCTCACTCCACTGAGCTACCCATCTGCCCCTCTATTAGTTTTTGATATTATCTTTGGTCCTGAAACCTTCACTGGCTAGTGGTGAGATGACAGTAATACTAATGAAGGTTGGATGCTCTTTTATCTGTTTCCACAGCTCTTCCTATTGATCAGAATGGAGAAGGATGCACTGTTTTATGCTATATGTCTAGTAGAACATTTTAATGTGGATGTATACTGTTAAAATGCAGAAATTCATGAGAAAAAAAGAAAAATGACAAAAACCTGATCCATATTTCATGGAAAATATGATTCCACACTTTAATCTCTGTTCTCCTTCTGAAAACTTTTACCTCGGCAGAGCCTAAGAGAAGGGGTCTGTGAAATTATTTTGTGAGTGATAATTTCCAAAATAGTCAGAATGCTATTATTAACCACATAATACAAAACTGACACATTCAAGGTCCCAGGAGGCATATGTGAAAGGGAATTTCTTTATCTTAACTTAATCGAGTACTTTGGAGTACATTTAACTCAGTCAGGAGCTTGTGAATATTTTTTTATAAGAGTTCACACCCAAGAGGATGGGAGGTGGATCCCACAGACACTGCCCTCTGGGCAGTGCTAGGCAATTTGGGAGGCTGTGATTGGTTCCTGTGAAGTGGGAGAGAGACAGGAAGTGTCATGGAAAAAGGACTATAAAAGACAAGACTGAAAAGAATATTCATTCATTCCTTGGCTTTTTGAGGAGGAGACTCTTCTGGGTAAGAAGGATTCTGCATGATTCTGTGATGTAGGCTTTCTGGGCAGATGTCTGGAACTGAAGGAAGAGGCTTACACTGGTGAGACCCATATTGAAGAGCTATCAGACTTCCACATGGAGTTTGGGACCTGTAGGAGCTTTTGTCAGAGTTGTACTGAATTTCTTCAGATCTTCAGATCTAAATATCTCCAGATATTTAGCTAGGAAATATTTTCTACTTCCATCTTACATTTCTCTCTTTTGCTGTATTTATATTATATTAAATTATTAAGAACTACTAACAGCTTTTTTTGCCTTAAGTTAATTATTTTTACAAATGGCAACTACAACAATCCTCATTTATAACTCTCATATTGAGTCAAATCTAATTTTAATTCTTACACATAGAATATAGCTTTTAGCCCAATTGCCAGGGCTATATGAATAGCCCCAGTATCCAGATAATCAGCAGAGCCACAAAAGTTGATATGGACCTTTAGAATTGTGCCCACTCATAGAAGTACTTCCTGAAAGGGATAAGTCTTGATGATATTTGCTATGATATTTTAGTGGATCTCTATTCTCATCAAAATGGCTATTCCCTTCAATGATGCTGATTGCATTCTACCATTCTCTCTCACCCTTTGTATGTTCTTCTCTATTATCCTATGTGTAGATCCTCTACCCTTCTTACTTAGGATCTTCCTTAAGTTCCTCTGATACCCCAAGGATACTGATGGAGCACAGGGGCTGCCCATTGACTATCTTTCATTCTTACTTTATGACTGATTAAGTGATTTATCTTTCTGATGTCATCTTTTACACTGTTTATTTTGTGTGATTATTTGTTGGTGATGCCTTATGGCCTACTCATGTCCATCATTTGTCTCCCCATTATCTTTTGGGTGAACCACAAATTTTGATTCCATGGTATTCCATGATTTGTACTCATTCAACATGACCAGATGAATATTGCTGTTAAAAGTATGTAACTGAGGGGGCAGCTGGGTAGCTCAGTGGATTGAGAGCCAGGCCTAGAGACAGGAAGTCCTAGGCTCAAATCCGGCCTCAGACACTTCCCAGCTGTGTGACCCTGGGCAAGTCACTTGACCCCTATTGCCTTCCTTTACCACTCTTCCACCTATGAGTCAATGCACAGAAGTTAAGGGTTTAAAATTTTAAAAAAAAGTATGTAACTGAATTTAAAAAAGTTTCAGGTTATTAAAAGTTCTGCACAGGTTCCCGAAGGCAAACCACCCTACTCTTTTATTCATTTCTAATTCTGATCCTGGCTTATTCTTTATGAACATTGTCTTTCTATTATAAATGCTCTTCCGAAATAATTCTATGGGTTGTTCATCCATCTCATGTGTAGATCATACTCTGGAAAATAGAGATTTTCATCCACTTGGTTTTCCTAGGGTAGATATTAAGGTTATCTAATTTTGAATATTCCTGGGTCTCATTTAGGGGGGTTCTGAGGTTCTCAAAGGCTTTATATAGTCAGCACAGTGCCATACATAAACTGAAACACACAGAGGATCCTTTAGAGGGTTACCTTCTTACATTGGTACTCTGCATTGTACATGCTTCAAAGTGTTGAAACACATTTTGGAGAGCATAATTTCAATTGATATTAATAATGAGAAGTAGCTAGACTCTGACATATTTTAAAATAATAATTATAGGTTTGTCTAAAAATGTATGCATGATTTCAAGAAATCATGTGTGATTTTCATCTGTCCTTGTTGGGGAATCTTTTGAAAAGTAATAGTTTGTTCTATTCAATTTCAAGAATCTATGATTAAAATCCCTTTGAATTATATTAGCCTCTATGTCTAGTCCTGAGAGTATAAATGAGTGGAAGCCAAAATAAAATTGATTCTACATATCCTGGCAAATTAAAGCTCATTACTGACTTTGGATTGTATTTTTTTTTATCTTGGAAAGGGTAATTTACACAATGGTCCGGGGGAGTTCTGAAGCAGTAAGACCATACAGTCCATTGTATTAAAAATGTGATTAGGGACCTTTAATTCCTCTGAAGCCTAAAATGAAAGTTATTCTGCTCTCTCATGTTGACACATACTTGATTCCTAAATTATTGACTGCATTCATGCTATTAAGAAGCTGCTTTTGTTATTTATTATTTATGTAGCACCAGACATGTATATGATATTTCACAGCTGTTGAGGTCTCTAAAGACCTGACAATCAAAGAATGGTGATATATTAACCTCGACCACTTAAGCCCTCCTCCCCCAAAACAAACAAAGAAACACACCCCTTGCTTTATCACAGAAAGAGAATGATTTCCCCCTTCAAAACCACATACATGACAATTTGAACAATTGTATATATCATTAAAGGAAAAGAATATTGAATTTGATTAGAGATATTTGCTATCAGCACAAAATGCCAAAACAATACCATTCTTAATTTAAAAAAGTAAAGCAGTGAGTGTTTTCTTTCATATTGGAGAGATTTTTCTCATGCTTTTCATTGCCATCTCTCTGAGAAGGCCACAAGCAGATTTGTTTGAAAGACATTTTGCAGTCAATGTCCTCTTTTAGGAGAGGCAGAGCACCAGGGGGTTGGAGGAGGCAACATTTGAAGCCATAAGAAAATTACATTTTGAAAAAGTCATTTGATTCCTACAGCAGTGCTGCCCTGTTACTTGCATTCTCGAGGCAGCGAATGGATTTTATTGGAATACCATCCACGTGCAGCCTGCTGCTAAGAATAAAAAGGCACTTTCTGGTAACTATGCAATGTGGAGGGAAAAGATTTGGCAAGGCATTGAAATGGTGACAATAGCAGATCTTAGTGTGTGTAGCTGAACATATGGTAAGCTTCAGAGAAGAAACAAGTGACTTTGTGTGGATGACATCCTTAAAAAAATCTTTATTTCAGTTGGCAGGGAAAAACCAATGGGAACATCTGCAACAGCTAGCCAACAGGAAGAAAAGGCCAGAGAATCTGGGAACCAAGCAGAAGCAGCATCTCAGTACATGGCCCATAGCCCATCCTACTCTCTGGCCTCAAGTAAGTTACAATTAATACTGGTTCATAATCAGATGCCTTGCTATTTGGTAGTTTTTTCCACCTGAATAGAGGATTACCTGCTGGGAAATACAAGGAGGGAGGACATCTTTACATGTTAATTCTGGTTATTTTTTATCTGCATTGAGACTCCTTTGTGGCAAACCACAGGGAACACATGGAATGATTTTCTGGGAAGATGACATTTTACCACACGAAAGTCCTTTCGAAATATTATCATTTCTTTTTTGGAGTCCTTGTATTTTACAATTTATCTCTCTCACTCTATGGAATTCAATATTAATTTATTTACTATGACTCCTTCCTTCCTTCCTTCCTTCCTTCCTTCCTTCCTTCCTTCCTTCCCTTTCTCTTTTGTTTCTATTCTAAGACAGAGGAGCAGAAAGGACTAGTTAATCAGGCTTTATTGACTTGCCCAGGATCACATAGCTAGGAAGCGTCTGAGGTCAGATTTGAAACCAGGTCTTCCAAATTCTAGACTTAGAGTTATATCCACTGTGCTACCAATCTGCTCAATATACTCTTTCAAGTGTACTACTTTTGATAATTATTATATAATACCCTAAAACAGTTTGCTATTATTAAATGATTTGGTTTGAAAAAACCAGCCATCCTCCAAATAATAACTGACATAGGTCAACTAGTCAATCAACCAGCATATATTAAGGACTTGCTATGTGCCAGACACAGTGCTAAGTTATAGGGATTCAAAGAAAGGCAAAAGACAGTCCTACTTCCAAAGAACTCACAGCCTCATGTCAGAGACCACATGCAGACAACCATATAGACAAATGAGATTTCTCCAAGATAAATGGGAGACAGTGAAGAGAGGGAAGGTGTTAGCATTAAAGGGGACTGGAAATGGCTTCTTGCAGAAGGTGTGGCTTTAGCTGAGGCTTGAAGGAAGCTGGGGAGTAGAGGTAAGGATGGAGAGAATTCCATATATGGGGGACAACTGAGGAAAATGCTCATTTGGGAGATGGAGTGTCATGTGTGAGGAATAGTAAGGAAGCCAGTGTCACTGTATTGTAGAGCAGAGTAGGCAAGTGTGGTGTAAGAATACTGGAAAGGTAGGAAGGAGACAAGTTATGGAGCCCTTTATAGCCCAACGGATGATTTTAAATTTTCTTCTGGGGACAAAAGGGAGCCAGTGGAGTTGATTGAATTAGAGAGGTGACATTGTCAGACTTGTATTTCAGGGAGATCAATTTGGCATTGCATAGATAGAAGTGGGGAGACACTTGAAACAAGGAGAACAACCAGATGGTTATTGCAGTAGTCAAGGTGTGAGGTACTGAGGGATTGTACCAGGGTGGTAGTAATGTCGGAGGAGAGAAAGGAAAATATACAAGAAATGTAATGAAGCTTACTCATGACACAGTGGAGAAGAACATTAGGTTTGGGGTCAGGAAGATCTGAGTTCAATTCCAACCTTTATATTTACTATATGTGTGACCTTCAGCAAGTCATTTAACCTCTAGTTGCCTCATCTATAAAATGAGGATATTAATAGCACCTACCACCCGGGGTTGTTGTGAGGACCAAATGAAATAAATGCTTAGTGTAGTGCTTGGTAAATAATTGGCTCTATATAAATGCATATTCTATTTTCCCATTCCCCTTTCCGTCAATGTAGAAATAACAGTATTTTGCAATTGATTTGATATGGATCGGGATGAGATAGAATAAAGAGTCAAGGATGAGATCTGGGTTATGGGCTTGGGTGACATTAATGGCAAAGTGAAGAAGAGGCAAGAATTTGAGAATAAAACTAATGAGTTCAGTTTTGGAATACTGGATTTAAGATCATTAAGAGACAAGTTAGTTTGAGTTGCCCAAGAGACAGTTGGACAGCAAGATCAGAGGTCAGGAAAAAAGTTAAGGTTGAATCAATAAATTTGAGAATCACAACATTAAGATGGTAGTTGAATCTATGGGAGGTCATGAGTTTGTTAAATGAAATCATATGAAGAAAGAAGAGAAGAAAACCCAGAACAGTGCTTTGATGACAGCCACAGTTACCAGACATGACCTGGAAGAAAATCCTGGAAAGTGAGGACAGGTAGGCAGAGGATGAGAGAAAAGTATCACAAAAATGTAGAGCAGAGTTGTATCTGAAGGAGAAGAGAGTGGCCAATGCTATCAAAGACTATTGAGAAGTCCGGAAGGATGAAGATTGAGGAAAGACTATTAGATTTGGTAATTAGGACATCATGAATAACTTCAAAGAGAAAAATTTCAGTTGAGTAATGAACTTGGAAGCCAGATTACAGAGAGTTAAGAAGAGAACAAGAGGTAAGGATGTGGGAGTATGGAGGGCAGACTATCTTCTTAAGAAGATTAGACACAAAATTGAGAAGGGAGTTTGACTGAGGGGATAGGAATAAGGGAGCAGTCTGTGGAGGACAAAGAATGGATTTTGAGTACAGTGAATAAGGGGTTCAGAATCACTGGAATGAGAAGGAATAATGGGTTTGGAGTTTGCTAATCATCATTGGTGAATGAATTTAGGTAAGTTATCCTTTTCCATATATGTTCAGCCTAGGAATGCAATCAGCCCAGGGCTTTTGGCAGCAGTGTGTAGGAAAGCATTTATTTTGTTCTAGGCACTTGCTACATGCTTCTAGAGCTAGTTAGTGCTACATAAAATCCTTTTTTCTTATGTGAGGACCATTACAACTCTGTGCATTTGGTATTACTATCTCCATTTTACAAATGAAGAGGCTGAGGCACAGTGAAGTTAATAAATTTTCCCATGGGCACATAGCCCATAAGTATTGCTTTCCTGACCCTGGATCCAACATTCTATTCACTATGTCAGGTCTCCGAAAAAGAAAACAAACCCTAAAGCAATCTTGAAATTTGCTTCCTCTTACTAATGGAGAGACTAAAGCAGATACTGCAAAAATCAAATAAATAGATTTGAGAATCACTGGCAAAAGATGAAAGTTAAATCCATGGGAGGTAATGAGTTCATTAAATGAAATTGTATGAAGGAAGAAGAGGACCCAGAACAGAGCTTTGGAGACAGCCATAGCTAGCAGACATGACTATATGAAGATTCTAGATGCCAGAGTCCTTAATTTCCAGTCTCCACTGCAAACAACTGGACCACATCTTGCTTTTACATGTATTATATTATAAGACGTGGTATCTAAAATGTTCAGATTGAGTCTTATGGAGCAGAATGATAGCATCTCAGAGAGTTTTGTACTTTATGCCAAGAAATAAATAAATTATTTCATGTTTCCCCAGATAAAATTCAAAATATTCTTTCAAAACTTGTGATCCTCTAAGTTAGGAATTCCTAATCTGGGGTACAAGGAGCCCCAAAGAATCTACGAATAGATTTCAGATGATTTAAGAACTTGGATGGGAAAGAGAATCATATTTTTCTTACTTCTAAGTAAAATTTAGTATTTTCTTCAACTACTTAAAAGCATTTTATTCCGAGAGTACGTGCCCTTCACCAAACTACCCAGAGCATCTGTGTCACAAGAAAGATGAGGAATTCCTGCTCTAGGCAATGTTTTCATGTTTGTACGATACAGATACTATAAAGACATTCACTGGGAAGCTTGAACATCTGTGTGGAATCATCTCTTCCATCAATGGCAAGAGAAATCCATTTTTGTTGTGTTGAACAGTCTTGGAACTGCACCCCACCCAGGTCCACTGAAGGCTTTCAGAAAATGGAGTGAGAACAAGTAGAGTATTTCTCAGCCTTTCACAGAAGTCATGAAGTATTGAAGCTCCAATTCATTTGGGTAACCCAAAGTAAGTGTAGGATCTTACTGAGAACAGCAGGCTTGGTTGAAATCACTTAAGAATGGACACCTTTCATAAAAAAGACTTTTATGCTTTATTAAAGTTTGTCAGCTGTGACAAACACTATTTCAAATATATTTCTGGCCTGGCCTGTGCAAGGAATGGAGAAGGTAATGTTTTTGGTGAGGTAAGCCAAGTCGTTTCTGAAAACAATCAATTTAGGCCTCATGACGAATGTAAGTCTTTTCAAATTAGTGCTTTTACAAAGAGCACAAATTCTAGAAGCTCAGGGGAGAGCATGAGTCATAAGTCCAATGGAAAATGACTTCAAGCAGGTTCTTTGTGATTGCTTAATGGCTCTATGCTAGAAGGACACTGGGAATTGAAGTCAAAGAGAGTAGAGAGACAGGCTGAGTATTCAACGTGTCTAAGAATGTTAATGGACATCATTTAAGGAAAATAGTTTTGAGGCAAATTTATTTTCCTTAAAATTTTTATTCCTTAAAAATCCTTTTGAGGAAAATAATTTTTTTGTTCTTTGGATGATCACTAATAAACATTTCACATCTAGCCACGACATGGTATAGTAGTTAGCTAGCCTGGAGACAGGAAGACATGGATGGGTTCCAGTTCTGTTTTTGAGACCTATTGACTATGAGACCCTCGGCTATTTTTTTAACTCTTACCTTCCAACTCAGGATCAATAATATGTGTTGGTTCCAAGGGAGAATAATGGTAAGAACTCGGCAATGGGAATGAAGGTTAAGTGACTTGCCTAGGGACATACAACTAGGAAGCATCTGTGGTCAAGTTTGAACCCAGGACCTCCCATCTCTAGCCTTGGCTTTCAATCCACTGAACCTCCCTTGAGCAAATTATTTGACTTCTCAGTGATCTAGACAACTCCCCAAGACTCTAAGTTGTACAAAGGATATCTATATTGGCAGAAGGACTTCCTAGGAGGTGGGATATGCTTGTGATAGTGGTGATTGGGAAGTGTGGTTTATACCAAAGATATCACAAAATCAGTTAAAAAAAATCTAGCAATTCCTGAAGGAATAGAGGATTATGCTGAAAGGTCCATTCATTAAAGTTCTTTTCTTTCATTTAAAAAAATCCTTTTTTTGGTCACATTTTGAGTTCTGAGTCATCTCCTCTTCCCCTCCCCGAGATTGACACTTTAAATATGTATATACATGTGTGCATGTACATGTATATATGACTATATGTAGATAAGTGCGTCATATTGTATATATATCAATGATGTCTTAATTGCCAAATCTAATGATCTTTTCTCAGTCTTCATCCTTTTTGACCTCTGCAGCCTTGGCTAGTGTTGCATCACTCTCTTCTTCAGATACATCCCTTCTCGCTAGGTTTTTGTGACCCTGCTTTCTCCTTATCTTCTTTCTACCTGTCTGACATCCTCATTTTCTCCTCATTTTCTTTTCCAGGATATTCCTCCAAGTCAGGTTGGCTCACGGTGGCTATCCCTAAAGCTCTGTCCTGGCCTCTCTTCTCTTTTTCCTCTATACCAGTGATGGGCAAACTATGGCTCGTGGCCCAGATGGGGCCCCCTGAAATGTTCTATCCTGGGTCTTGGGACATTATTCCTAATCTGACGAATACAGTGAGTAGGATACAATACAATGAAACTTCGAAAGAGTTGCCTTTGAAACAGACTGACAGATGAGCATTTCCTTTCCTTTGGCCCCCTCTTTAAAAAGTTTGCCCATCATTGCTCTATACTGTTTCATTTGGTGAACTCATTACCTACCATGGATTCAATTATCATCTTCATAAACACACTCACCGTACAATACTTTGGCATATCAGTTCTTTCTCTGGAGGTGGATAGCATTTCCTTTCATAAATCCTCTGTGGTTGATTTGAATGAGGTTATTAATCAGAATATCTTAGTCCTTGAATAATATTGCTGTTACTTTATTCCGTGGTTCCCAAACTTTTTTGGCCTACTGCCCCCTTTCCAGAAAAAAATATTACTTAGACCCCTGGAAATTAATTTTTTTTAAAATTTTAATAGCAATTAATAGGAAAGATAAATGCCCCTGTGGCCATCACCACTTCCCTGGATCGCTGCAGCACCCACCAGGGGGCGGTAGCACCCACTTTGGGAATCACTGCTTTATATAATGTTATCCTGGTTTTTCTCATTTCACTCTGCAAAAATTCTTTTCTTCAGGATCAAAATTTTGAATCTTGAGACTAGCAATTGTAGGTAAAATGAAATCACTCATAGAGAATGTTGAGGCAGTGAAATAGCATGAAAAATACTGAGTTAGAAGTTAGGTGCAGTGAATTCTAGTCTAGAGTCTGCTTCTATCTTTCTTTTGGCAAGTCACTTACCATTCCTTTGCATTATGCCTTGCATAGAATAGATGCTTCGTTTTTGTTAAATGGATGAGTGGACCACATTTTCTTCTTCGGTAAAATAAAGGGGTTGGTTGAATAACCTCCAACATCCTTTTTAGCTAAATTTTTTTCTGCTTCTCTAACCAAAAATGCTTTTAAAGAGCTTGGCAAAGTAGAAATGTTTACCTTTAGTCATCCACATTAACTCATTCCAAAATATGGGTACATATAACAAAAGTATTTACATCTATACCATATTGAATTTTTGCCCAAGCCATTGGTTTCTTAAGAATCTATACATGGCATTTTAGAAAGGAAATATCTTGTTTGCATGAGTAACCTTTTTTTCTTGCTCAAAACCCTTTTTTTTTTGTTTAGGGTTGATTGGCGTTCTCACACTTAAAACAACTTAAACCATCTTTGTTGCCTATCTCTCTGTTACTTCTATATTCATTTCCTGCCTCTAAGCTAGCTTCCCCTTGTCCACCTCTTCTTCCTTGCTGCTCCTCCAGTGATCCTATGAACCCCCAGAAGAATTTTCCCCATCCTCCCTTTCTTATCTGCTAGATGACTAATTCTTAGGTGTACCAGTGATATTTGGCAGCATGAGGGAATGGTTTGGGGGGATTATTTCATAGGATAACAGAGTCTATTATCACAAATTTAGAGCTGGAATTGTCCTCAGTGACTTTCTAGTCCAGTCACTTCATTTTTCAGAGGTTAAATGATGCGGCCAAAGTTACCCAGATAATAATATACACAGAGCTAAGATTTGAACCCAGGGGATATAAGAGGAAGGGAACTGTTCTTACACACAGCTATATCCATCAAGATATAGATGAGTTGTACCACATATGCATTATAGGATACTGACCTGAAAGAGAGTTTAGAGCTCTAGCTTCATTATCTTGATGTTCAATTGTTCCAGTCATGCCTGACTCTTCTTGACCCCATTTGGGGTTTTTCTTGGTAGAGATATTGGAGTAGTTTGTCATTTTCTTCTCCAATACATTTGACAGATGAAGAAATGGTAGAAAACAGGGTGAAATGACTTGCCCAGAGTCACACAGCTTGTTAGTGTCTGGAACCACTTTCAAATTCATGAAGATATGTCTTCCTGACTCCAGGCCCAGCACTCTACTCCCTATGCCACTTAGCTGCCCCCATTATCTTAAAGAGGAGAGTATGAGGCCCAAATAAATGATTTACTTAAAGTCACAGTAAATAAGAGTTGAGATTCAAAGCCAGGTCCCCTGATTCCAAATTAGGTGATCTTTTCACTGCATTGTGAGTACAGAGAAAACCAAGGAAGATGTGCAAGGTAGAAGGGCTATAGATAAAAGCCTAACAGTCCCTTTCCTTTAAGAAGATTATATTTTAATGAAGGAGAACAATATTTAAGCAAATGCAAAATATATACAATCATTGTAAAGTTATGGGAGGCACAAACAGTTTTGGGAGTCAGGAAGGGTTTCTTGTGAAAACTAGTGCCTAGGCAATGCTTTGAAGAGAATTAGGAGTTCTTAAAGGTCAGATGTGGGGAGGGAAAACATTCTAGGCATGGAGAACAACCTAAGAATGGAGACAGGAAATGGAATGTCATGTGAGGAAATTGGTGAATAGATCTTTTTGGCTGGAATGTAGAGACTGAAAAAGAGTAATATGGAATAAATCTAGAAAAATAGGCTGGAGCTATTATGATGAAGGGCTTTGAATTTCAAATATGGACTTTGTATTTTTTTCCTTAAGGCAATAGGGAGTTATTAAATCTTCTTGAGTAAGGGAATAAAGGGAATGGCATGGTGGCACTATAGCTAGAATATTGTATCCACTTGTGAGTGACAGTTTAAGAGAGACACTGATAATAGAGAGAGTATTCAGAGGAGCATGATCAGTAAGGTGAGGATTTGGAAATCATACCATGTGAAAAAAGGCTCTGTTTGGAGAAGTAGGGAAATATGGTAGCTGTCCTCAATAGTTAAGATATGATCATGTGGATAGGGGATTAGACTCATCTTTATAGTTGCAGAGATAAGAATTAGGACCATTGGATGGGAGCTGCAGGGAGGTAGATTTTCAATGAACATAAAGGAATAATTTTTTAATGATTTGAACTATGAAATAATAAAGTACATTATCTCTTGAGGTCCTAGTTTTCTCCCATTGCAAATATTCAAGGAGACACAGTATGACGAATTGCCAGGGATTTTGTAGAAAAGATACTTAAATTGGAAAGAAAGATTAATCAGACAACTTCTAAGGTCCCTTTGTGTACTTGGATTCTAAGAAACATACTTTAGGAAACTGTACTTTTATTAGTGTGAGTATTCTGGATACAGGAAATGACTTCAATATTTCTGTGACTTAGTAGAAGGTTTTCAAAAGTTTTTGAGGACAGAAAAAATTCATTACCTTTTTGCCATCTTTTAATAAGTCTATCCCAAGTTGGCTGGAATGGTCCCTAGACAAGAGTCTGTCATTGGACCTGGATTCAAAGGCTTCCCTTTTTAGCAGGATTGTTCAGAGCTTATGCTCAGCTGGCCTTGCCTTTGGGAACTCAGGATTAAATCTATTCCATGATAAGACATCAGGGTAGGACCTTATTCTTTTACATGGTGACCTTAGAAAATCCAGTGATATTATGATTCCCTGGTAGTCCAGTACACTGACATTATTTGTAGGGAATGTGAAAATTAATTATTTGATGCTTTAAATTTATATAAATATATATCTAGAAAAATTGTCTTTCATAAGGAAAAGAACATTTTATTCACTTATTTTTCAGTACTGTCCAATTCTTCATGACCTGATTTGGGGTTTTCTTGGCAAAGATGCTAGAGTGGTTTCCCATTTCCTTTTCCAGCTCATTTTACAGATGAGAATTTCAGGCAAACAGGGTGAAGTGACTTCCCCAGAGCTACATAGCTAGTAAGTGTCTGATGCCAGATTTGAACTCAAGAAGACGAGTCTTCTTGACTCCAGGCCTGGCACTCTATTCACTGTGCCACCAAAGTGTTCCCTGTAGAACACCAGATGAAATTAAACGACATGGATAACTTGCTTGCATTTGCCATATATTTCTTTGATTGACATTTAGTTGATGACTTAATTTTCTATAACTCAGTCTGGTTATCTTGCAAAGTGCATATATTATAGTCTCTATCTCCTGTTTTACAAGAATGTGAGGATTTAAAACTCTTCAGGCACTTAGAAAAGGAAGCTATGCATATTATTCAATCACTAATTCAACCCTTATTTATTGCAGGACTGCTCTGTGTAAGTAAGGCATTGCACTAGGTACTACAGGGGATATAGAAACACAATTTCTGCTCTCCAAGAACTAATCTAAAGGCAGCCTTGTGCTCAGAGTGGGATAGTGCCATTGGAGGGATGCAAATCAAGTGCTATGAGTATTTGGAGCAAGGAAATATCACATTTGATTGAAGGGGACCAAGAAAAGGCTTTGTGAAGGTGGTGAATGTGAAATGAACTCTGAAGGCTTTGTAGTATTTAGACAAGCAGAGGTGGGCAGGGGAATGGGGAGTGCCTTCCAAATGGGGGAAACTAAGTGGGAAGGAGTAAGAGAGGAACCCAAAGAAGCAGAAAATCACAGAACTTCTTAGAGAATTCACTGGTAGTAGTCATAATGTGTGCTATGGGTTAGGGAAAAGTAGGAAATATGGCTGAAAGATTAGATTTTGTCCAGATCATAAAAAATTTTGGATTTACTCTGTTAGGCAGTGGGATAGATGCCACTGAAGGCTTCTGGGGAGTACGACAGCATAATCAGGGCTAAGCTTTACAAGATTAACCTGTCAGCATGATGTCAGATGAAAGGGAAGAAGGCAAAGAGACCAGTTAGGAGGTAATTGCCATAATCCAGGCAAGAAGTAATGAGGGCCTGGGCTAGAGCAAGTGAAGAAAGAAAGGAGGGTATAAATCGGAGAGACGAATGCATTTAGGAGGCAGTTGAGTAGTGCAGGAGATCGAGTGCTGGACCTGTAGTTAGAAAGACGAGTTCAAAACCTTCTTCAGACACTCACAGGCAATGTTATTTCAGACAAATCATTAAATCTCTCTCAGTTTCAATTTTCTCATTTGTTACATAGCCTCTATCTTACAAGGTTATTGCAACACTCAAATGAGATCTTATTTATAAAATGTATTGGAAACCTAAAATGCTATTTAAATGCTAGCTATTATTCACTATTTATTTGTTAATAGAGTCTTCAAATATTGATGGAGTTTGTCACTATATTTGATGTCTTTTTTATTCAGAATTCTTTTTTCCTTTAGTTTTTAAATCTTAAAAGGGAATGAATTGGTTTGTATGACACTATACTTTAAGCTTTTGCATCTGAACAAACTAGTTGAATTAGAAAGCACTGTGTGTGTGAGTGTTTGGGACTCAGGGATTCTTAGAGCTGTAAGAGACCTTAGGGATCATCTAGCACAACTTTTTTATTTTTATATATGAGATGCTTGTCTTTTGAGGTGACCATCATTGAGATGAGAGTCATTTGCCCAAAATAATGCAATGGGTAGTAGCATCAACAAAAGCAAGACCTTGATTCCTAGTCTACTGTTTTTTTAAAAACCCTTACTTTCTGTATTAGAATCCACACTGGTTATTGGTTCTAAGGCAGAAGATGGTAAGCGCTAGACAATGGAGGTTAATTGACTTGCCCAGGGTCACACAGCTAGGAAGTGTCTGAGGACAGATTTGAACTCAGCACCTCCCATTTCTAGGCTTTGCCCTACTGTTTTTACTAATATAAATTGCTGCCTCTTATGTGTATGACTACTATAGCTCTGGCATTCAGAAGACTGATTTGGTCCATTTTGAATAGTTTTGCTATGATAAGCCAGTTTTCAGTTTAATTTAATTTATTGATTTCCAGGTTGATTGGCATTTATTAACCACTGATATAGAAAGACAAAAACAAATCAGTCCCTGCTCTCAGAGATTAAACATTACTGGGTCAGGGGTACAGAATAAAACAAACAGGATATTTTCTAGAGGAATAGTGATAAGAAGTGGAAAAATGAAGATATGCTTTATATAGGAGGGAAGCACTTGACCTGACTCTTGAAAGAACCCAAGAACTCTAAGAGTTTGAGGAAGGAAGGAATGGGTGTCAGAAACAGGTGATAGCCTACACAGTAGCATGGGATGGGAGACTAGTGTGGGCAACAACGAGGAGGAGGATTTATGTCTAATAGAGAGTCAATGAAAAGGATTAGTAAGAAATACATCTGGAAAGATGGGAGTCAGATTGGGGAGGATTTCAAATGCCAATCTGAGGCTTCTGTATTTTATTTTAGGGGCAAAAGAGGACTACTGAATTTTTGAGCAGAAGGATAACCTAGTCAGATTTGTATTTTGGGAATACTAACCAAAAACTGTGGAACATGAATTAATAGTAAGAATAAAAATGATTGTTAACATTTATATAGCGTTGACTACTTGCCAGATACTGTTATTAATTATTGCCATTTAATCCTCACAATGACTTTGAGAGGTAGGTGCTATTATTATGCCCATTTTATGAAAGAGAAAATGGAGGCAAATAGAGGCTAAGGGACTTGTCTAGGATCAAATAGCTAATAAGTATGTGAGATTGGATTTGAACTCCATTCTTCCTGATGAGAAGCCTCTACTTTCTAATTTAGCTGCATTAGAAAGAAGGGAGACCAGCAGCAAGGAGAACAAAAAGACAATGGCAAAAGTTTTCATATAAAAAAGAATTATGATTTGTATTTTCTTTGAGCCATTCAGATGATAAGAAAAATATCATCTGTAAATGTGAAAGTTGAACAAGATGGCTTCTAGGGTTCCTTCCAGATCTAAAACTCTCATCTGATGTTCATAAAAAGTAAAAAAAAATTGGGCAATGTGAATCTCACAATTTCTTTTCATTTCATTTTTCAAAAGATGGTAGATGGGGTCTAGGTTTTGCTTTCGATGAAACTATAATATAAAAGAATCACAGCCAATTTTGACCTGGACCCTACCTTTATTAATGTAACCCAAGATTGCACTAGCTTCTTTAGCAGTCATATCATATTATGGTCTCATATTAAATTTCTTATTAATATTCTACCCATGATCCAAGGACCAGTTTACATACTACCTTCTCCATGAAGCATTTTATGACACATAGATGATAGCAAATTAAGTTTAAACAAACATCTCACACCATATGCCACAGTAAGCTCCAATGGATAGATGACTTACAGTAGAAATTAAAAGTCACATTATAAACACATTAGAGGAGAATAGAAAGAAATGCCTTCTCAACTTTGTATTACTCCTTTCTTGACCAAAGAAAAGAATATGACAGGAGACAAAATGAACAGTTTTAATTAAATAAAATCAAATTTCTTTTGGCCAAACCAAATGAATGCACCAGATGTCAGAAAAGAAATAGTTAACTGAGATTTTATTTTTCCATTAACTTTCCCTGATAAAAGCTTACTTGCTAGGATATATAGGGAATTATTCAGATATTAAGAGCAAAAGCTATTTCCTAAGAGATAAATGGTCAAAAGATGTGTATAAGGCAGTTCTCAAGGTAAGAAAATCACACTATTAATAGCCATATAAAATTCCATATCACTAATAAAAAGGGATGTGAAAATTAGAACAACTTTGAGATTCTGCCTCATACTTATTAAAGTAGATGATAAAAATAGAAAATAACGACTGTTAGAGGTGATGTAAGAGTAAAGGCACAGTAAAACTGTGATTTGGTATCGCTATTCTGGAAAGGAATATTGACCAGTACTTAGAAAAAAATCAGTTAATTGTGTATAGTTTTTGATCCAGAAATACCACTCCTAGACATATACCCCAAAGAGATCAAAGAAGGAGGAGAAAGAAAACCCATACATCCCAAAAATATTCATAGCAACACCTTTAGTTGTAGAAAATAATTATGAACTATAGAGTTGCCCAAAAATTAGAGAATGAGAGAACAAATTATGGTATATATTCTATTATATTATTGTGTTATAAGAAATGATAAAAGAAATGGATTCACAGAAACCTGGGAAGACTCAAATGAACTGTTGCAGAATGAAGTAAACAGAACGAATAGAACAATTTTTATATTAACTATAATACTTAAAAGAGAAATTATTTCAAAGACTTTAGAACTGTAATCAATGCTCTTTCTTCTCAGCTCAGCCTCTTAGTTTCTTGGGCTTTCTTCAAGATTCAGCTCAAATCTTATGCTACACTGGTGAACTTTCATTGTTCTTCCAATAAGGAGTAGCTTCCCCCTTGATATTACTGATTACTTTGAATTATTTAATTACTTTGCTGTTAACTTCTCTCTATATATCATATATGTAGACACTTATTTTCATGTTTTTTATTCCATTAGCATGTGAATTCTTAGAGGATAGGGACTGATTTTGTCTTTCTTTGTATCCGCTAGTCTTACCACAGTGCTGGTACATAGTAAATACTTAATATATTTTTTTATTGACTGAAATGCAATGACCAATCATGACTCCGGAGGACTAAGGAAGAAGCATTCTTCTTGTCTTTTGATAAAGAGATGATAGAGTAGAGATGCAGAACGAGATACACACACACACATATACACACATATATATTATATATATTCAGACATGGCCAATATGTGTATCTGTTTTAAGTGATTGTGCTAACATGCTACCAAGTAAGGCTTTTATTTTTGTAGGGGAAGTGAGTACTCTTGATGATAGAAAAAAGAAAGAAAGAAAAGAGTGTCTGTAAAAATCTAAAAATGTATAGAAGGGAACAGAAAGAGGTTCAGAGGGAAACAAAGGGCACTGATTACAGCTTTTGGAATTGACATATTGAATTTAGTACAAACTTGAAATAAAAAAAACCTCAAACTGAAACAGCCAAAACAAGTCATAAAGATATTTATATTTTTACATTCAATGTGATTATCTTTACATGGAAATGTTTATGTTTGTTGGTATCTGTCAAATTTAGAATATGAAAATTTTAAAATGAAAAGATAATAGATCACAGAATATTAAACCTAAGGAAGAAATTTTGCAGATTTTAGTTTGACTCCATCATTTGTGTTATGAGTAAACTGAGTTCTAAAAAGCAGAAATGATTTGTCCAAGAGCACACAGGTCTAACCATAGATTGAGTCTTCATTTAAACCCAATCCTCTGACACCCAACTGAGAGCTTATTTCCTTAAACTGTATTGTATTTCTTTTAGCTGAAAGTGTTCTTTATTTCATCTAATTTTATACAGTTTTGTATTCCTGTTGTGGACTTATATTCTTGTTTGTTTTACTTAGATAGTTTAGCTATGTAAATTTCTATCTCCCACTTGATCAGAAGATGCATTATAGGAAGGACTATGTCTTATTTGTTTTTGTATTGTCTTCAGCATATAGAGCCTTTTGTTACACATAGTGGGTGTTTAAATGATTGTCTAAACAATTATTCATAATTTGATAGTGAAACTTTCAGTGAGTCATTAATTTAGAATTGAAAGGAATATCAGAAGTCATTTAGTCAAGTTTTCTTTTATAAACTACAGAATTTCCTCATAATAAAAGTCCTAAAATGTGGTCATCTAGTTTCTATCTGAAAAATTTTTAAATTTTTTAAATTTTTTTGAAAATTAAAAACCCTTATCTTCTGTCTTGGACCTGATACTGTGTACTGTAAGGCAGAAGAGTGGTAAGGGTAGGCAATGGGAGTTAAAGTGACTTTCCCAGGCTCACACAGCTGAGAAGTATCTGAGGCCAGATTTGAAACTAGGACCTCCCCTCTCTAGGCCTGGCTCTCAATCCACTGAGCTACCCAGCTGCCCCCCAGAATCTAATGATAGAAAACTTACTACCTCAGAAGCAATTTGATCAGTGGTTGGATAGGTTTAGTTACTAAAGAGTAAAATCTCTTTAGTTGCCATGAAAAACAATTTCCTTCAGAGTTTTACCTCTTGCTCTTAGTTTTTACTTCTAGGACAACACAGAAAAATTATTTGAAAACAAGCATCATGCCTCCTCTTATTTTCCTTTCTCTAGGCTAAATGGCTCCAGTTCCTTATATGACATGTTTTCAGTCGTCCCAGACACTTTCGCTGGAAGCAATCTAGTTTGACCATTATTAAAATGTTGTGTCCAGATGTGAACTTGACACCACAGATGTGATCTGACCAGCTCAGGGTTCAGTGGGGTTGCTACTTCCTATTGTAGACACTGCACTTCTACTAAAGCATATTGATTACATTTGCTTTTATACTGGCCATATCAAACGTTATTGTAAGTCTAGGATCAAATAAAACCATCAAATCTTTTTTTAACATGAACTCTGGTTAAAGCAAACCAAAACTTCAACACTGAATACATGTCCAATTGATATTTTGCTTCTCTATTAAGAGAAAATAAGTCTGTTCCCTCTTCTACATGACAGTCTGTCTAATATTTCAAGAAAACTGTAATGCTTCCCCTTCATTCTCTCCTGTCCAGACTATTCTTTCTATGATTTAGTTCATGAAAGGATCTTATTACAGATTTTTTTTCATCCATGTTAAACTGCTTCTTGTCCTTAGCTCAGTGTTCCAACTTGTCACAATGGTTTTGAAAATATTCCCATTCATTTTTTTAAACCCTTAACTTCTGTGTATTGGCTCCTAGGTGGAAGAGTGGTAAGGGTGGGCAATGGGGGGTCAAGTGACTTGCCCAGGCTCACACAGCTGGGAAGTGTCTGAGGCCGGATTTGAACCCAGGACCTCCCATCTCTAGGCCTGGCTCTCAATCCACTGAGCTACCCAGCAGCCCCCTTCCCATTCATTTTTTAGCAATTCTTCCCAGCTTTGTGTATCAAAAATCTTAGGAGGTCTTTTATATTTTTTAGCACCTGATACAGTCCCTGGCATATAGTAGGCACTTTATGAATGCTTTTGGATTCATCAGTTGTTTGATTAGTAAGCTATTAAAGGTGGGGAATGGATTTGACTGTTCATATTAGGTCTGGCAAAATTGGCATCTCATCTTCTTGAAGTACACAGAGAGGGCATGCCTTTACTATTTATTTCCCTGGCTTTCACCACAATATCTTTGTGTACATTTGAGTACACAGAGTCTTAAAAAGTAATTTTATTTGTCCAATATAGTGTAGATTGGTGCAAAACCCCAGACTTCAAATTGCTGCTTTAGGTTTCAGTATAAATCAGCTCTCTTGAGCATGTCCTTGTCACTTCAGTGACATCTCCTTATCACTTAGGCTCTCCCCAGTGGTGATCTATGCTTTAGGCTGACCCCAACCTTGACCCAACCTATGAATAAGTGGGATTCATTCATTCATTATATATTTCTCAGACTCATCATCAGCAACAATTGGGGCATATTTTAGAACTAACATGTTGAATTTAGAACACATTAAAAAAATTAAACCCAGAACAAGTTATACTTAAACAGATTTATGATGTACAATCTCTGTCCTAGAGGTCCTATAGGATGGCACAGAGAGATAATGAATCACTATCAGCACACGATTGGTGAGAGCTGAAATATTCTGTCACCCCCACTGAGGACGTTTCTGAGCCATTGGGATATATGTTATTTAGGATGGATTTTAATCAGTAAGGCTTCTGAAGGAGAGAGCTCTGTCGATTAACCCAGAGTTGCCAGCAAATGCCCTCTCTTTATAGATTATTTTTAGCCTTTAGTCAACAAATGCCTCCACTTTTATGGTCCTCAGAAGGAGAAATTTATAGCTTGAGACTAATGGACATCCATTTGTTTCCAAAAGATCGCATCATTCCATTATATTCATTTTTAATTGGGAATGACATAAATTATAATACATTATTCTACTTTACAGATGATACCATATTATGTTATCAATGACCATAACCCAAAGTAGAAAGTGCCCTTGTGCTCTGACTCTGTACTATATAGTCTAACAGATATTTGATTCCAAATATTGCCCTTTGGATTTGTTTGAAGCGAACCCTGAAAAGTCAGCTGCCAGTTTAGTTTACTACTGAACCTATCAAGTCCACAGAGACTTGTTATTGGGTAATATCCTAGAAGCACTTTTGGATTGAGAATAAATTAACTACCTTGAGAAATGTGTCACTCTTTTTGGCCACCAAGTTGCTTCTTCTTGTTGTTTGATCGTTTCAGGCATGTGTGATTCTTCATGACCCCATTTGGGTTTTCCTGGCAAAGATACTGGAGTGGTTTTCCATTTCCTTCTCCAACTCATCTTACAGATGAGGGAACTGAGGCAAATAGGGTTAAGTGACTTGCCCAAGGTCACACAGCTAGTAAAATGCCTGAGGCTGGATTTGATCTCAAGAAGATGAGTCCAGGCCCAGGGCTTTATCCACTATACCACCCAGTTGCCCCTAAGTTGCTTTAGTATTAGGTAAATTTTTACACAAATGTACTGTAAGGTAATGTGCTTGCCTGCAATAGTTAATGTTACTTACTTGGAATATTTAATTACTAGGGAGTTTTAGTAATCACAGAACTGGTCTGGAGCCAGAAAAACATGGATTCATTCCCACCTCTGCTGAATATTGGCTGTGTGATCCCAGGAAAGGCCTTTAGCCTCTCTAAGCAACTCCAGAAATTGCCAAGTAGATGCCAACCTGTTCTGAAATTGGAAGTTTCCTTATCTGGGAATTCCCTATACCAAGGAAATCACAAGTCCAGGCCCTCTTCCTTCAGGCAACTATTGATTTCTAAAAGTAAGGGTGTACTAGTGGGCTGGTGGGATTACCATTTGACTTTTTGTGAGATCCTTTATAGTCTCTTGACTCATAAAAGAGAGACATTTCATGTAGAGTTAGTAATCCCAGATTTATTTAAAAATAAAATTATATTTAAAAAAAGATACAAAGGAAAGGATTATTAGCTGAAGTCCAGAATGAGGAAAGGACATTAGGCCATAAATCTAGGGATCTGAGAAGGGATTTTGAGAAGCCACATAGTTCAATTCCCTCATTTTGCATGAAGGTCCAAGGTGAGCCTTGAGAAATTTAACCATGTCGTGATCTCTCTAAAATGACTATTGTTCTGATTAGTTGTTTCCTTGAATGGCCAGGACATTAACTGCTTTAAGAATTTATTAATCCAAAAAGTCCTGGAGGCTACATTTTGTGCAATTACTTTGAAAACAAGTGACTAAAGATGGTGGATAGAGCTCTAATCTTGGAGTCAATGTTCCAATTGAGTGCCTATCTGTGGGACTGTGGGAAAATCATGTTGCCTACTTGAGGTTCAGTTTCTCAATGATAAAATTCAAATGCTAAGAAGGCTTTGTGAGGAAAGCACTTTCTTTTGTAACTCTTTAATATGCTTATCATTTAATATCTGTGAGATCCTTCCACAACAATTCCCCCTCTTGACTTCAAATTACTTAAGAACACAAACTTTTTTTATATGTAAACTTTGTATCTCCTCAACAGTAAGGGCTCATCAAATAGTAGGTACTAAATAAAATTGTGAACTAATAAAAGTCAGATAACTGAGAAGGTTGGTTTACAGATGTCTACTCTATTCATCTTGTACATAGAACGACTGATGTGTTCCAAGCAGCTAAGAAATTTGCCATTCTATTTGATAACAAAAACATTTTTTTCTGTAATGTCAAATCTATTCAGTTTTACTCTTCAACTTTCCCTCTGGTAAAAAAGAATTTTTGCTGATAGATCAGAGGATTTTGGTGCTAGCAAGGGCCTTCAAAGTTATCCTCTCCAAAATCTTCATTTTATGAATAAGAAAGGACAAGTCAGTCAGGGGAAGTGTCCCAAGATTACCTAGCTAGTTACTGGCAGAATTATAACTCAGGTTTTCCAATTCCAGCCCCTATTATTTTTATTGTTGCCTTATATTTTAACTTTGTTCTTATTTTCTGAAATGCTCCTTTTGTATTTCCACTTTGTTATTTTCCATTTCCCATCTAAATATGTATCCATCTTTTTTGTTAGTATTTCTGAGACACATTTTAGTTCATATTAAAGAAGGATCAATGGAAAAAGAGTGACATAATGTAATCTGTCCAATATTGCTATAATGTTTTAAATTGAAAGCTAAAGATCACCAGACATACCAGCTGCTTTTGTTCATCTTCAACACTATAGTCATTAAGCTTTACCTAACCAGAACCTTAGAAGAGGGTATAATTCACATTTAATCTCCTAGGTTCTTCCTGGAGTTGTTACATATAGGGCACTCAGTTTTGATGTCCTTGGGCTCCCTTGTGACAAAGGACACCACTAACTTGATGGCACATCTGCTCTTCTACTAATATTCTCTTTTGTCATTGTTCCTGCAGCAGAATTTCGAAACACCTCCACCGGTGACACAGTTCTTCTCTCAGATGATGAATGGCGGGTGCTGGTGCTGACAGGAAATACAGGGACTCAAGCCAATGTCACCCTCTGGGTATATGGAGACAAAGGAGTTACTGGACCACTACCTCTTGGCAAGGGCAGTAGGGAGCAGCTGTTCCTTCCAGGAAAGGAGGATGAATTTCAGGTAGACAGCAAAGGCTGGCACTGGCATTAATATGTACATCACCTTAAAATATACTTCTTTCATACAGGAGGGGAATTTTTAATTTTCTTTGTTTGTTAGCATAGACGTTTCATAATCCAGGATTCTCCTATAAGTTACCATATGTTTGCTGTAACCAGTAAAGTAAACATTATTCCCTCCTTGGTTAATAGTGCACACATGTGTGTGCACATGTACAAATACACACACACACATCAGCTAATTCAGGGAAAGTGTAGGAACAAATCACTTTCCTTAAAGAAAGTAATTTTAGGGCTGAAATTGACCCCATAAACCATCAATCTGAGCACAGTTTAGCTGGACAATGATGATGGCTAGAGTAAGAGTCCTTAACCTTTTTTTTTGTGTCATAGTCCCTTTGGCAGTTTGAGACCTCTTCTCAAAATAACAATTTTAACAAATAAAATTAAATATGTGGAATTACAAAGGAAATAAATTATGAAAACACAGTTATCAATAATGTTTTTTTTTATAATATGGTCATAAATTCTAGGTTAAGAATCATTGGCCTAGAGAATTTCTGGTGACAAAAAGCAAAACCAACAAACAAAACCTCCTCTTGCATTTTGTATTTTCATATGAAACATGATTGCCAACCAGAAGTTGTTCAACTGTGTCTTTTTGCATAGGATTGTGACCTAGGAAGAGGCTCTAGGTTCATTATAATTTCCCTTATGTCTTAGCTTGAGAGTGGTGATCATTAACTTGGTTCACAATTTGACTGCTTTGTATGCTTCTCCTAGTCCTTAACTATTTAGCTGGCCAGTCAGTCAGTCAATAAATATTTGTTAAATGCCTACTATGTGTTAGGCACTCTGCTAAGTGCTGAGGATGCTAAGAAAGGCAAAAGACAACCCCAGATTTCACATAAAGTGACTACATTCCATTTTGTTTATTCTCAGCCCTTGCTTGCTCTCTAAAGTACTTTGATGCACTGCACAAAAGTGAATTTCTCTTAAGGTTGTTCTTTTATCCAATTCAGTATATGTTTATATTATATCCATCATATAGAGACAGAGAGCAGTGGGGCTGTAGAATCAAAAGGGTTCTGATTTCACACCTTTGTTCTAATATTAGCTATTATTTACTACTTCTATGACTTTGACCAAATTATTTGCCTTCTCTGGCCTTTGGTTTCCTCATTTGTAGAATAAGAAAACTGGACCTGGTGATCCCCAAGTTCCCTTCCAGTTCTAAATAGATACTGTATACCCTATGCTCTTTCCAGTTCTAGAGCTAATCTCATGATCCTACATACTGAACTCAGTGCGTGATCTGTGTGTAGAGGGCTGCAAGTATTGGAGCAGATATAAAGTCTCAATGAAACCTAATTCCCTGCCTCATGAAGTTTATGATTTGTTAGGAGAAAATGATACTCACTGAGATAATTATAACAGAAGCAAACAAACAAACAAACAAACAAACTCCCCTCCCCCCACAATGCTAAGTGCATTAAAGAGGGGGAAAATGAAGATTCTCTCTTGTATCTTGTATCTAAAGGACCTTCCTAGAACATTCTAAGTCTGAAAAGAGAATAATCTAGACCCACAAGAATCTGCAACAGGCAGATGAACTTTTGGGTTATAGTATCTAGCAGTCACTATTGACAAGGAGGGGGTCTGGTCTATATCTTTAGAACTGTAACGTCCATGTTACATTTTTTGTTGTTTAGTTGTTTCAGTCATTTCCAATTCTCTGTGTGACCCTATTTGGGGTTTTCTTGGCAAAGATACTGGAGTGGTTTTCCATTTTCTTCTTCAACTCATTTTACAGATGAGGAAAGTGAGGCAACAAAGTTAAAAGTAGTTTGCTCAAGGTCACACAGCTAGCGTGTGAGGCCAGACTTCAACTCAGGCAGGTGATTTTCCTGATTCCAGGCTGGGCACTTTATCCACTGTACCACCTACCTGCCCCATCCTACATTTCAGGGAAATCATTTAACCTAAATCTCAGAAAAGAGATTTCTGAATCTCAGCAGCAGGTTTCTGCAGTTATAAAGGAGCAGTTTGTCCTAGCATGATTAGTTTCTTTAGGGCAGGGGAGGCATATTTGCCTTTCTTTAAATGCCTGGTGCTTAGTGGAGTGTCTTGTGCATAGTGAGCATTTAATAAATGTTTTCTGCCTGCCTGACTTGAAGCCAAAATAAACAGGACACTTGAGCCTTAACATGAATTTGTTTGCTGACTTTCAACATGACTTAGGTCACCATTTTGGTTTTGGAATCTTATCCTTTTATTAGAAAAGGGATAATAATTCTGGTAGGTTTTGCATTTTAAAGAAGCAATCTGCAATCTGAAGCTACTGATATTTTATGAGTAACTGCTCCATGAGGCAGAAGGATAAGCTCAACAAAACTTGGAGGAGCAAAAAATCTTTGAAGGTTTAGGTGGATGGAGAGTGAATGATAGCTGTATTACTTCCACTGAGCAAGAGAAGAAATCTAAGTGCATAGATTTTATGGGCATTTTGGTGCTCTTTCAGTTTTGCACATACATTCCCTGGCCTGCAGTTCTGGGAAGTTCAAAAAGAAGAGAAGCTGAGGGAGTTGAGCCAAGGTTTACTTCAAATCGGTAAATATTTATTGATTATGTACATAACATTCATGGTGCTTGGTGGAGAGCATACAAAGAAAAAACAAGAAACAGTCTTGTGTCATCAGGGAACTTACGTTACAGGGGAATCTAGATCTTCACACACTTTTTCGTTGCTCTGTATCCCATTAGATGAAATATAGCAAAGATTTATTTTACTTATTGCCCTTTTTTGTAGGAAACACTTTGCTGAGCTTTTCTTTGATGAAAGTTCCTCTTTACTGTACCTCCCCCATCTATTTTCTCAAGAGCCCATATTTTTCTTACTGGATCTCAGACTACCAAAAAGGAGGATTCCGAGAGAGTGGTATGTTGTGCAAAGAACACTGGGCAATTCTCCTGAATCTTGTTCTTTCATCTGACTACTTCTGTTGTATTTTAGTTAAATCATGTAACATTTCTGCCTTACATTCCCTATCTGTGAGACTCCAGTGATAGCCTTTTATGGAGGGGTTAATACTAAGATGCTGATACGAGCTTAGAGAGCTGCCAAGAACTGCAAAATGCTTTTAACAGGAAAAAATATGTAATAGCTTTCTCATGGGTATGATCTAAAATGTGAGGATGATTTTTTTCAACTTCTAATTTCCTTCAGGTTCAGATAAAGAACATTGGCAAAATTTACAAGATCAGAATAGGACATGATGGAACCAGTGAACAGCCTGAATGGAGTTTACAAATGGTAACGAATTGCATTTTTTTCCCTGGTTTGACTTTGACTAAAAGCAATAAGCCTATTGAATTTCAAAGCAATGTGGAAAAGGTTAATTCTCTAATTATTGCAAAGATTTTCAGATATTAATACTTAACAATTGAATGCAGAAAATAAGCTCACTCTTTGAGAGAGTGTGAGTGTGTGTGTGTGTGAGTGTGTGTGTGAGTGTGTGTGTGTGTGTGTGTGTGTGTGTGTGTGTGTGTGTGTGTGTATGTGTGTTTTAAAACCCTGTTAGAATCAATACTAAGTTCTGGTTCCAAGGCAGAAGAGTGGTAATGATTAGGCAATGGGAATTAAGTGATTAAATGACTTGCACAGGGTCACACAGTGAGGAAGTATCTTAGGCCAGATTTAAACCTAGATGCTCCCAATTCCAGTCTTGGTATTCTATTCACTGAACCACCTTGCTGCCCCTCTTTCATTGTGTTTTAAAGGCTTTAAAGAAATAAACATGACGCTCAAAGTCTTTGAATCAATATAGGGAATACAATGAAAATATTTAATTAGTTGGTATGATTCAGTTATTGCCCAGTTAGCAACTGAATTACACTTTTTGAGCAAAAATATTAGAGACTTTTAGAGAGAAGGAATTGTAAAACTTTTTAGAAAAAGTATATATCTTTATTTGTGGAATAAATATACCCTGCTCACCTTCCATGCTATTACTCTTTCAGAGATTTATATTCCGGGCAAGTTGTTTTTCTCCCCCTGATATGTAGACATGCACTTCTACTCAAGTACGCTCTACCATTTTGATAAATTATACCTGACTTGCTAAGACAGATTGTATTGCTGAATATTGCCATAGAAATTCAACTATGAATGAAAATGTAAACATATATAGCTTTGGGAATCACATACTAGACAATTCTCATTTCTTAATAGCTTCTGTTCCTCTGAAGGAATAATAATAAGGTAAGAATAAGAAATCAGCATTCTTTATTACAATTTGGCATACATTTCAATCTCAATTATTTAGCATTTGATCACCCAGTTTGTATATTATTCAGACCTTTTGCTTTCTCTCTCAAGCTCAATTCAACTTTACTGCTTGTTAGCAAACCCACTGGAGAATAGTCAGAGGCAAATAGGAAAGAAATCCAAATTAACAATTTTGCTTCTTGTTAGTAGAGGAAATATTCCTTAAAGAAAAAAAAACCCACAACCTAAACAAACTGAAATCATTTGCTTTGTGTGTTATCAAGAAGTGGATAATCTTTGAATCTTTAGTTAAAGGGAGAGGATAAAAGGTGAGGTAGATATTAGGAGGAGGAATGAAAGGAATGGCTGAGTTTAGGGAAGGAAAGAATGAGGTGGTATATTAGATAGTGAAGGAATAGGTGGGTTATTCAGGGGAGGCAGCTTAAAATAGGCTAGTCACAGGAGACTAGAGACAGAGGATATTGGGAAATAGGCTGGATTCTTCAAGGCAGGAAAGGTATCTCTATGGACACAAAGGAGTTGGGCCAGTCATAAGTGTTTAAATCTTCCTTGAAGGCTTTCTCTTGTCAGTTTCTCAAGGCCCTTGAGGGAGGAGTTGAAGGGCTCCTCCCTGTCTGTGAAACTGATGGGTGCAGGAGGAAGTCTCAGGTAAGGACTTCCTCCCAAGATGGATGCCCACAGCTCCCTCAGAAAATAAATAAATAATTCATTCCCTCTTCAACCCTTGCCTAAATTTTCGATACAATGATTCTCTAGAGGCTTTGAGTTGGTAACAAAGGGGGAGTTTATTAATCTCAGGTTAATAAGAGGGAAAGAGGTTCAGGGTTTTCTAACTGCAGCTAGGGAGAGGGGTGATGGTGGGGGATGGGTCATGGAGAGGTTTAGACTGAGAGCCTACTCTCCCAGTCAGGAAGATTTTGTCTGCCTTTAAAGCAGTCTTTATCAAATCACTAAAACTAGGAGTAACTTATTTGAGGATACTCTTCTTGTCTATAGAAATTAAACCTACAATGCCCAATTACCAAGCCCTCCCTTCCACCCAGGGCCCAAGGAAATTCAGGGTAAGGGGAGGGATGTAGATGGAGAGATCAGGGAGAGGTCCAGAGAAATGAGTTAGGTTTAAATTTCTCCAAGACAAATAAGCACAGGCCAAGGCTGAAGCAATTAGGCCAAAGCCAAGCTAAAAGGCCAAAGCCAACAGGCTAAGCCAAAGCAAAAGCCTCTAGCCACAGCAAAAGCCAGAAGGCAAAAGCCTCATTAGTTGGAACTTCACCTCTATTTATAGTTTCAAGTTCCAACTGACTTTCTGAAGATTCTAAGACTTCTAACTGACTTTTTGTGACTGTTAGAAATTACAGAAGCAAAAAGTTTTTGTTAGCCACCTCTCATTACATGTGTTACCTGGCAAAGCATTATCTAGTAAACTATAGGAGGCTCCCCAGAATGTTGAATGAACCCCCACAGTGAGTCTGTCAACAAGGATTTATTTAACACTGATTATGTGCCAGGCATTGTACTAAGTGCTAGAGGTACAAAGCAAAAACAGGTTCCCTGCCCTCAAGGAGTTTGCATTTTTATTTCTTGAAGGTGGGGACTTGAGAAATTAGAAAAATATTTGGGTAGGAATGACACAGGAGGAGAGGGCATGGATAGTTTTGATATTCATCAATGAATAGAGTATCAACATTGAGGAGTTAGTGAGTAATGGAAGTAATAAAAATTCACTTAGAATTCATTGTTTTATTAATTATTATACATGACCCAGGGAACTTCATTCCTTGAATTTGCTATATTTAGGAAGTCGGTGTTCATTAGGTTCAACTGTTAAAAAGAGAATAAAAAAATAAAAAATTTTAAAGGAATGAATTTGGCTTTGAAACTAGAAGTGTTAAGATGATTCAAGGTGTATGAAAAATTTGGATAATTTTTTGTCTTTATGAATTGTTACTTGTATGATTGTTGTTGTAGTTTGTCCTTCATACTAAAAGAAGACCAATGGCATCACAATGTGGGGGTCAAGGTACTGTATAGTTGGAAAATCTTGAACCCCTGGAACTGCATTGCCCAAAATTTCTTTCTGTATTATCCACAATTTCTTTTGCCTTTCGTATACGTGCATCCTTACATGGTCTGCATATAGTTTGGGTTCACTCTGCCACACCCTCTCTCTTCCACATGAATTGAGTGGTGAACATTCCCTGTGTTCTCTAGCTCTCTAGTTAAATATTAATAAATCTTTATAAATATTATACTTTGGAGATATTGAATATTAATTTTAAAATCTACAATACACTGTGTTCAACTCTGGCTGATCCAGCCAATACAAGCTTAGAAGACTCAAGCACAAATTGGGCACAACAGACCATTTGAACATTTGGGACGGAGATGTCTCTAGATTTGTACCTCAGGTTTCCTTTGTACAACTGTGATTCTGCTCTGCTCATAGAGCATAGCACCTTCTTCAGTGCGGGAATGCCATGCTGGATGGTCCTGTGCCAGCATCTCCTATGTCTCAGGATTGATACTAAATTTAAAGTACTTTTATGGTAGAAAGGATATGTAGGATTGATTGTACTGCTACACTTTCTGGAGCTATACTGTTCTATATTTTAATTTTATCCCTTATTTTCAGAATTTCAGAATATTTCAGTGTTGCATTCATGTTAAAACATCAATTTTTAAAATTGGAATATTCAAAAGATATCACTTTCTCTTTTGATGTTTTCTTCATTTTTGTCCTCTGAAACTTTAACCAAACTTGTTCTAGTTGAATGTATCTGATTTTGTGATGGAAGGCAATAGGAAACTGTTTTTGTTTTTACAAATATCTGGTTAATAGTTTTTTAAATGTATATTTCATTAAGCATGACTTACCATTTGGTAAAATTTAACTGGGGAAGGTGTTTTCAATCAACCAATAAATATTTACTAAATATCTATTAGGTACCCTGCTTTGTGCTCAGTGTTCTGGGGGAATAAAAAGAAATCACTCTGTAGCTATTTAAACGTTTTTTAAAAATTCAAGTAAATTTTCAAATTTTCAGAGGCAGAAGAAAGATAATTGATGTTCTTCTAAAAAACAAGTGGTAAAACTGCTAGAAATTACTGACAATAGGCAATGTGATCTAGTAGAATGTTGGAATTGGATATGATTCCCACCCATCACATTGATTATCTGGACTACCTTTGACAAGACATTTAATGTATATAAGTTGCAGTTTCTTCATCTCTAAAATTTACTAATTGCACAAATCCAACAGCACTTATCGCAATGCCTGGCACATACAGAAATACTTAATAAATACTTATTCCATTCCATTCCACATGGCTGTTGTAAAGATCAAATGAAATGTTCTAGATAGAATTGTTTGTAAACCTTTAGCATCACATAAATACAAAGTATTAGTGCTATTATTTTTTATAGAAATAAGTGATTAAAAAATATAGTTCTGGGGTAAGAAATCCTGAGGAATTTGAAAAAGGCCATTGGGGCAAGTCATACAGCAGACACCATGATGGTTTGTAGGTCCATAGTCTTCCTCTCCATGGCCATGTAGTGTATAGGAAAGTGCACTTGTCTTGGAATCACAAGACTTGAGGACAAGATATGGCTCCTTTACTTACTAGTTATCTGTTTTTGGGTAAAGCATTTTATCTCTCTTGAGGGGCAGCTTTCTTATTTGTAAAAATGACAACATTGCTTTGGTGACTACTTCTATGGTTACTACCAGCTGTTAACATTCTGTGATTCTATTTTCTGTATATATCAGACAAAAACTATTTGGAGAGACTATAGACAAGCAGAGAAGCAAAGGACTAAGGCCCAGGTTCACAGGCCTCAGATGGGAAGGGATTAAGGCCTTTCTCTCACCAAAACACTAATAGGCAGGAAGAAGTTAGCAAAAGACAAGTCAAACTGAGAGAAGCAACTAGGTTAATTAGGACCTTGGGAATACATCTAGAATTCTGGCTACAAAGCCTCATCCAATTAAAGAGGTTTGTTTTCATCATATGGTAAGCAGACAAGAGCCAGTTACAGAATTTCTACACATGCTCCCAAGCCTTTCCAAGACTCAATTCCACATCATTATGTATAATGATTGAAGCAGACTTCCCAGCCTTTTTTATTTGAGGAATTGTATCTGTGGCACTATGTATCTGTTCAAATGATGGGACTGAGAGACTAGTCCTCTGTTAGATGTGTATTTGTATTTATTGATTTCATATCTTTGCTTATATATTTTATTTGTACTTATCTATATCATTAGAATAAAAATTCATTATGAATAGGTGTTGTTTTGTTCTTTATATTTATATCCCAAGGGCCAAACACAATACCTGGCACATCATAAGCATTTTATGTATATTTGTTGATATCTTGATCGTATTACCCCAACTTCTATGATAATGTTTCTAGAATGTGTTCTTAAATCAAAACTACTGCTCTAATCTTATGTGGATCTAAATTTTCCCCAAAGCCAAAATTAAAACATATGACATTATATTAAGATAAAAGAACATTTACATTTAGAATACAAGATAATTAACAATGTAGTAACTAAACAGTGCTCTGTCATCTGTTTCCACAAATCATTTCTTCCTATACCTCATTTCCAGAAGCTATGAAGCATCTTTCCTCTGTTCCCTACTCTGACTCACTGGCATAACAGGGAGGATGTCAGGGTAACATCTACAACATCAGCATTGGAGGTCATGAATTTATTTATATGAGAACCAGACCATCAATGAAACTTCTTTGAATGAAGTCCCATGGGCTCTCATCTTCATCCAGATAGGATCATGGAACCCCGTATCTAGAGAACATTGCTTCTCACAAACTGAAAGCTCAATACACTTGATACTCTTTGTCTAAGTGGCTTTCTCCACCAGTTCTCCTCCCCATCTCTCCCTGATTTTACTCTCTGGCATTTATTTTTTTATAACCCAGTTTGCACTCTTGTTTTCTTATGAAATTCTCCCCAGTACTTCTAAATTTTCTGCATTGGAAACATTCATCACCCACCTTCTGGTGACATTTTGCCCTGTTGAAGCCCGCACATGGCTCTCTGCTAGAGAAGTTCTTTTTTTAAAATATAACAATCACTCATAAGACAACATAGGGGCAAATGGTGAGTGAACAGACTGTGACACATATCAAATAAGGAAGTATGAAAGAGAATCAGAGTACAAAATGCCAACAAAAAAAGAATAAGATCAAAAAAGATCAGACTGGCCACTCTGTTAGAGTAAAAGATAACCAGTTCTTAGTTTTTTCTATTCTGTCTCTAGCCTCCTGGTGCCAAGAGAAGGCATAGAAGGACTGAACATATTGCGTGGAACCCCTGGACCAAATTTAAGGGAAGACATAAACCAGATCATACAAGATGGTCAGACATGGATGGATAGTGATCTTATTGCTAGAGAAAGTATCCAAATAAGATTATAAATCCATTTCATATTTGGGTTTAAAAATCATCTGGATCAAAGACTGTTATATCTTTTCTCAGTTATTCATATCTGTGAGAAATCTTGTTTGTCTGGTTGGGTTCAGATCCAGCCTCATCATGAAGCTTCTTTAGTGTCAGTTACTTCATCTATAAGATGGGGTCAATAATAGCACTTACCTCCCACAACTGTTGTGAGAACAAACAGAACATTATTTTATAAAGTGCCTTTCAAACCTTAAAGCATTATATAAATGTTAGATATTAGTATTGCTACTAGCACATATAATTCTGCCTGAAGGTACTACAAATTACTTAGAAGCAAATCTCCAAATTTTCAATATTATGTCTAATAATGCCAACAAAATAGTAATCAGTTTCCATAGCACTAGCCTTAAAGTGAGAGCAAATGTGTCAGTGATTAAAAATAAAGAAATCTGATGTGGTCCTTGTCTTCACGAAGTTTGGCATTTCTAGAGACAAAGGGTGGAGAGGAGAGAACATTGTGTTTAAATGCTAGTCCTGTACTTTACTGGCTTTGTGATCCTGGCCAACTCACAATTTCTGAGCTCTTCTCTGAAATGTGAGAATGTTGTGCTACATTGGTAATGATCCTAGCCCTGTGTACCTCACAGAATTATTAGGAGAATGCTTTATAAATATGTATGAGCTATATAAATATAGACTATTTTTGCTTTTATGTGCATGTGAGCTTATGATTGGTGGCTTGGGGGAGAAAAATAAGTAACACATTTGCAAACAAAGAGATCAATGCTAAAAAATTAAAAGCTAGCTGTTTGTGTACAAAGAATTGGAGGAATGTGGACTAGAGCTGTCAAGGAAGGCATCATGAAGAGTGTTGGACTTGAGCTGGGCTTTGAAGGGTAGGGAGCCTATGAATTAGTGAAGAGCAGCAGTCTGTTAATGACTGTTGTTTGATGGTTATCTGTGGATTTTCATTGGCTGGTTATGTCATATATATATATATATGTATATATATGAGGCCCCATAGGATATTGGATGGACACCTGACTTCTGACGCCAGGCCAGATGGCCATGGGTACTCAAATATTGCCCCTCATAATAGCTCTTACAAAGAAAGCACCCAAAGACTAGTGCCCCAGGCAGCACTCCAAGGGAGTTTCCTCACTAAAAAATTTCCCAAAATGATAAAATCAGAGATCTGGATCCCTCTCCTACCCCTAAATGATACATGGTTAAAAAGAACATGAAAGTAGTTGGAAAATGGATGTACAAATATGAGAAAGAGCTGTGATATAACCAGCATTAGGGGATTACAAAGGCATCACAACACTGGGGAAGAGCAGGGACTTGGCCGTAAGAAGATGTGTTTTTTCTTTTCTGATGCTCACTGTGGACCTCGTGGTCCTATAAAATGTGAGGCCTCTCTGGATCTTACCTTCCCTTAAATGAGGGTTTGGGCTAGATAGCTTCTGTGAGGACCCTTCTAGCCCCATGATCTTAGGAGGCAGTTTGGTGGTGTAGGGATAAAATGCTGGCTCTGGAGACCTTGACTGAAATCTGGCATTGGACACTTAGTCACTAGTGAGACTGAATAAATCAGTTAATTTCTGTTTGCCTCAATTTCCTGCAGTGTAAAAAGGGGAAAATGGTAGCTACTATCTACCAGGATTATTGTGAGGATCAAAAGAGATGACATTTGTGAAGGGCTTAGCATAATGCAGGCACATAGTAAGAACTTAATATGTTCTTGTTCCATACATCCATCTATTCCAATCCATCTATTCCAATCCATCTATTCCAGACAGCAACCTGTCTTTGGCTTTGGTTAGTACATGAGAGTTTCCTGAAGCACTGTAGGTTAATTGGCTTGCCCAAGGGATATTTCTTGGGCATATTTATTTGTCTTAATTTTCAATAAATCATGGCATGAAGAGTCAGAAATTAGTCTTTTACAAAGCTATGCAAACTTCCTTAAGACTTATATGGTCCTTAGTTAGACAAGGAACTTTAATCATTTCTTGCCCTACCCTTACTGCGTCATGTCCACTGGAAACTGATATTCAATAATTTCATCTAGGCATGTCCTTCCCCTTTGACAAACTGATTCACTGTCTTCATTCCTCACAGCAGCTTTTCCAAACTTTTTAATGCTTCTTTAGACCTTTATACTTATCCCATTTATCCAGACCATTTCTTAGCTGAGACCCTTGACTCCTCCCTGTCTAAGCCTCAGCTTTCTTAGCTGTTCTGTTTCAGTCATACGTTATTCTTCATGACCCCATTTAGGATTTTCTTAGCAAAGAAACTGGAGTGGTTCATCATTTCCTTTTCCAGCTTAGCAACAGGGTTAAGTTACTTGTTGGGGTCACACAGCCAGTAAGTATCTGAGGCTGGATTTAAGTTATTGAAGATGAGTCTTCTTAACACCAAACATGGTGCTCTACCCATTGCAATGCCTTGCTACCCTTTCTTAGCTGTACACTAGAGGTATTATTACTTACACTACTTAGTTCAAGGCTCAAAAGATTGTTGGCATATTGACCCGAAAATCATAAAATGCTATACCAATGTAAACTGTTATCATTAGACTAATAGCTTTTGTTATGAAGTTTCTAATCAATCTAAGCAAAATGATACAATATGATTAGGGTTGGGTATATGATAAATAAATAAATATAATAATTGAAAGACAAGTTTTGACCTTCTAGACTTAGTCCTTGAAATAGATTAGGTCACACATATAGAGAACAATTGCACATACAGATAAGCTTACTTCTTTGGGATTATTATTCTATTTGGTGCATTTCAGAAGGGATTTTTTCTTTTGCCATTTCCATTCTGAAAATAGGGTAAGTCCTGCCTTTTTCTTACCTATATTTATGTTCTTATTTTTTCTCTTGTTATGGCTATTCCTAGCTTTTCTAGAACTATATAAAATAATAATGGAGAAAGGAGGCGTCCCTAATTTATGCTTACATTTATCAGGAAAGTTTCTTGTTTATACCCCATTGTATATAATGCTTTCTTTTTTTAATAAAATATTTTAAAAAATATCCTGTTATGTCTATATTTTGTAGGATTTTTAGCATAAATCAATATTGTATTTTGTCAAATTTTTTTCTGTCTCTTTTGAGATTATCATGTAGTTTTAGAATGAAAGGAAGAAAAAAGAGATAGATAGACAAAGAAAGGAAGAGACCAAAGTTAAGAGATTAAATTATTTTCCCATATTAAGTTCTAAAGATAGGGGAGTTGAACATAATTCTTCTCAAGACCAAGTTCAGCAGAAATACATTCTTTCAACAAGTATTTACAAAACAATAAATTCAGTATTTTGCATTTTAGACATTATAAAGAGAGGAAACATAGTGGAGAGGGTACTAGTTTATTAGGATGACCTTGGTTTAAATTGTGCTTAGAAATTTATTAGTTTTTAAAAACTAATATCACTAGTCTATTTCCTCACCTTAAAATGATGGTCCAAAAAGTTCCTTTCTACCTCTAGATCTATAATCCTATGATCCTAAGATATCCTTGACCTAAAGGAGCTCACAGTCTCATATGGAAACTATATAAATAAAATTAATTAGAATATAAGTTCATAAGAGAAATATAAAGTACCATGAAGTCAGATAAGGAAAAATACCTATTTCCAGTGGGGGAAATCAACAGTACTTTTGTAGAGGGAGTGGCTTTTAACATGGACCTTGAATAATGTATTGTATGTTTACAAAAAGAGCAGGAAAGATTATTCTAAGCACTGGAGACAGCATGAGCAAAGGTGAGGAGTGGTAAAGTACAAAATCTATTTGAGGGGTAGCAAGTTTGGCTAGACAATGGTGTACGAAGAAGTTGCGTGAGATGTAGTAGAAGACAGTTTGAGATCAGATTGAGAGAGAGGAATCCTTGTATGTCATGCTAAGCAGTTTCTTCAAGAGTCCACAGGAAGCCCAGGAAGGATGTACCATCTTATGGCTATAACCCAAGAACTGCACAGGTTTTCTAGGAGCCATGAATAAGTTTTTCTTTTGTTTTCTTGCAAAACAGCTAATATTTGCTATTATAAATCAGCAGGGGGAGCTCTGCAAATGAATTTTAAATGCTTTTTGAGGATATTCCTAAAACTACATTTAGTTCTTTTAGGAATTAAAACACTGATGAGATTTTATGTGATAAAAAAAAGCTGTTTTTCTTTTAAGTTTCAGGCTTTTCAATAGATTAAGGTTCATTTTAATGAAAAAAGTTTTTTCAAACAAATCACCTTTTTCTATCCTTTCCCTTATCTTTTCCAGCACAAATCATAATTTTAAAGTTGGAAACCACAGGTTAGTTTTCTTACTTTCTTTTTTCTTTTCTTTTTTTCCCCCCTCTCTCAGTCCTGTTAAGATTTGTTCTGATATAAGCTCTTGAAAATGAACCATGGCCACAGTCAGCACTTTGTCTTTTCTTATTGTCATGTTTTACTTGTAGAATACTAAAATAAAAACCTATCTGAATAAACAAAAGAAAGGAGTTTTTAAGAAGAGATTGTAATTAAATATTGTATATTTTTATCTCATTACTGGTTTATATAAACTCTAAATGCCAGTTAGGGTTATTTTTAGGCTGTCAATCTGTTTTTCCTTCTATCTCTCCTGCTATTTTTATCATCTGTTTTTTCTTTCTAAGACATATTATTTCTCTTTTCCAAGGACAATCTTGCTATATGATATTCTTCATGGCATCCCTCCCAGCTTCACCAGTGGATTATTCCCATGAACATGCCCTCTTTCTATCTAATCTTTGTTCTATTTCTATTTATTGTTTTTATTTCCCTTCTATTGCTAAACGTGTCCAATTTCTCTAGCTTGAAATATCCTTTCATCCCCTCAAAATATTGTCTTTTATCTCTCTTCTCTTTCAGTCTAATTCCTAGAAAATATATCTATATCTGTTACCTTTTTTCCCCTCTCATCTTAATTACTTCTTAATGCTTTGTGATCTCCTTTCATCAATGTTCTCTCCCCCCCTCTCTTTTTCTTTATAAATACATCTACTTATAACCTATAAATACAACTGCATATATATATATGTATATATTTATACCTTTTTATAAACACACATCAATACTAAGTATTGGTTCCAAGGCAGAAGAGTGGTAAAGGCTAGGCAATCAGCATTAAGTGATTTGCCCAGGGCCACACAGTTAGGAAATATCAGGTCAAATTTGAACCCAATACCTCCTGTTTCCAGGCTTGGCTCTATATCCACTGAGCCAGCTGGCTTCCCAGTATTCTTTTAATAGTCACACATAATGGTCCTTTTATCAGCTCACATCTTGCTCAAATTCTCTTTGGCATTTTCCACTATTGCCTACTTTCTCTTCCTGCATTCTCTCTTTAGATTTTCATAAGTTTACACTTTTGGTTCTCTCCCTACCTGTCTGACCACTACTTATTCCCCTTGGCTGGTTTGTAATCCAATATTATATCCTTTAACTGTAAATGTAATCCTAAATCTGGACACTTTTTATCTCCCTCAACTCTTTCAATTAGTGACCTCAGTTCCATGGATTTAATAATTAGCTTTATGAACAGTATTCTCAGACTTTCATCTCAAATCCTAACTGTTCCTCCAAGATCCAATTGTATATCTTTGATGGTCTATTTAATATTTAAACTCAACATGTCCCAAACTGAACTTATTATCTTTCCTCAAAATGTACCCCTCTTTCAAACATCTGCATTTTTACCATTGTCCTAGTCACCATATTCCCAAGATCAGTATTAGTTTTGACTCTTCACTTATACTCACCTCACATTTCTGATCAATTGCCACTTGTTTTTTCTCCCTCCACACTCTCATTCAGCTCCTTCCCCAATCTAATCCATTTTTTTTTTCTGCTAAAGTGACTTTCCCAAAGCACTCCCTGACCATGTGACTCCCCTGCTTAATTCACTCCTCTGTCTCCCTATTTGTAGGATCAAATACAATTCTTTAGTTGTCATTGAAAGTTTTTCACAAGCATACCATTTCCTGCCCATCCAATTTTCTCACATAATAATCCCCTCCATGTACTCTACAATCTAGCCTATGCTCTTTTATAACACTCCATCTCCTATCTCTTTCTTTTGTCCCCCATATTAGGAGTAATTTCCTTCCTCATATTCCCTTGCTCCTTTCCAAACCCTGCTCAATTTCTACCTTACACATAAAGACTTTCCTCATTGTCCATATAGTAGAGTCCTTCTCTCCAACACAAATTTCTCTTGTATTTATTTCGTATGTGCTTGTATACAAACAATTTTTTCCTCTGATAAAGGTACTCCCATAGCATGAAATAGATGCTTTATGAATGTTTTTTGATTAATTTGGGGGCCACTGCCTACATTTTGACCACTATGATAATAATCCTATACAAATCAAGAGCTAGGCTTCATAAAAGGCAGAGTGTAATAGTCAATAGGAAGTTGGCCTCAAAGCCAGGGAGACATGGGTATAAGTCCTGCCTCTAATATATACTGACTTTGTTATCTTGACAAAGACATTTTACCACTTTCTGCCCCAAAAGACTATTTTTGCAGAAATAGTGCTGATATGAATTGGTGACAAAATTTCCTCATTCTGAGAATTCCTTTTACCTATGAAATCATAAGTCTACTCCTTAAACTGTTATTTCATGGTCTTAGATAACCTCACAAGGTTATGGAAAAATCAGTGATACAATTTTAAATTTTATGCCTCCAGGTTAAACATTTTGAGAAGTCCTCCCCGCCATTTGCTAAATAATAAATGGGACATTTGGTATTTTATCTCATTTGAAACTCACAAATCCATGAGAAATAGTAATATTAGTATAACCTTCATATAATAGATGAAAAGACCAGACTCAGAGGGTTGGGACACTCTTAAGTTTGTATAAATAATAAGCATTTGAGCAGAGAATCAAATCCAACTCTTTTACTTTCAAATATAATTCTCACATATACTCTATCTCCTGTCATCACTGTTATAAGCTGAGTCTAATGAGCCCATTGAAAGTTTCTTAGACATTATCGAACTCTAAGTTTCTTTTTTTATCTTTTTCTTGGACAATATTTTATCCCCCCCCCCCCAATTAAATGCAATAGCAATTTTGGTATTTGTTTTTTTTTAAATTGGGTCCCAAATTCTCTCCCTCCTTCCTCTTCCCTCTCACTGAGGCAGTAATCTGATATATACTTTACATGTTCAATCATGTAAAACGTTTTTCTATATTAATCTTTTTGAGGAAGAAAACTTGAAAAAAGGAAGAAAGTGATATATATTACACTTTGATTTGGATTCAGACTTTACCAGCTCTTTCTTTAGAAACAGATGGCATTTTTCTCATGAGTCCTTTGGGATTGTCTTGGATCATGATATTGCTGAGAATAGCTAAGCTATTCACAGTTGTTCATTACACAATAATTGCTATTACTGTGTACAAAATTCTCTTGGTTCTGCTTACTTCATTCTGCATCACTTTGTGTTAATTCCTCATAGGTTTTTCTGAAATCTTCCTATTTATCATTTCATATACAACAATAGTATTTACACTCATAAATCAAAACTTACTCATCCATTCCCCAGTTGATGGTAGCCTTTTATTTTCTAATTCTTTGCCACCACAAAAAGAGCTATTATAAATATTTTCAGGCCCTTTTTATTTTTTATCTCTAAGGGATACAGATCTAGTAATAGTATTGCTGGGTCAAAGGGTATGTATTGATTTATAGCTCTTATATCTCCCCCCAAAATGTATTAGTACCTAAATTTTCTCATATCCCTTTCAGTTTTTGTCATTTTCCTTTACTTTCATATTAGCCAATCCAATCAGGGTTGTGAAGATGAGATTAACGCTCCCAAGCCTACTTTTAGATTTAATCACCAGAAGTATAAATACCCCCACTTTATGCTTCAGTGGGGGGAGGTCTGTACCCCACATGCTAAGGTGGGTGACAACTCAGAAATGACTGCACCATGGCAGTCCTAAGGAAATTCATAAACTACAATTGGTTCATATAAAGTGGAAGGAAGGCACAGGAAGTGACACAAAGAAGGGTCTTAAAAGTAGTTGCAACATCCTGTGAGACAGAGTTTTTGTGAGAAGTTTTTTGGAGTTGTTGTTCGAGCTCTTTTGAAGTTGTGAAGGCTAGTGGAAGAACATTTGGTGAGATTACTCTTTACTTTGGATTGGTGAGTGGAAAAAGCTGACCTTCCTTTCCTGACTTCTGGAGAGAGTAACACTAGATAGACCTCCTTCTCAGAGGCTGGGTGGGTGGTACCTAATTTACTTCTGGTCCCTCTGGCTGGGCTTCTGGGGCAGATATTTAGCTTGTTAAGATAGATTTCTTACCCTACCCTCTTTCTCATTTCTTTACCTTACTCTTTCCCTCTATTTTGTAAACAAAACTACTATAAAGTCATTTTGACTTGATATATATTAATTTTGGTGACCATATTTCTCTTATATTTTGTCCAACCTTTATTTTTAACCCTTACAGAGTTGTTGTTTTTTTTAACCCTTGTACTTCAGTGTATTGTCTCATAGGTGGAAGAGTGGTAAGGGTGGGCAATGGGGGTCAAGTGACTTGCCCAGGGTCACACAGCTGGGAAGTGGCTGAGGCCGGGTTTGAACCTAGGACCTCCTGCCTCTAGGCCTGACTCTCACTCCACTGAGCTACCCAGCTGCCCCCACACAGAGTTGTTTTAATTGCATTCCTTTAATTAATAGTAACTTAGAGAATTTTCTAACATGACTATAATAACTTTAATTACTTCAAGGACTGCCTGTTCATATCCTTTTTCTTGGAGGCTTTGGATGCAATGGTATTGACTTTGCTATTTTCTTTTGAGTTTGTGTTTTTATTTTCCCTGTCATCAAAATAATTACCATTAGCTTTTTCCTTTAATTTTTTTTTATCATTTGTCCATTTTCCAGCCTTTTTCTTATCTTTTAATTAAAAATATCTATCATAGGCAGGCTCTTTTCTTATGTAAAAATTTTTTCAGAATTTTTGAGTGTCTGCTTTCAGAGTTAGTTCTGGGAATCTATAAGTTATTAGTTTTTCCAAGGTGGTATGATTTAAGAAGTGTATTTAATACTCTCCAGGCCTGTGCTCTTGTCTCTGAGCAACAACAAGCACTCTTTCCTACCTTTGAACTATGAACAACATCCTCTGATCTCCTCTAGCTGCAAGCTTTGGTGTGCACTTGTGTTCCTCCTCTTCCTAGAGCTGTGATCTGGAACTGGGTATGGGCAATGCAATATAATCCTGCACCCAGAGCCAGCAAATGGACCCTCATATGCCCGGGTCCAGCCGGACACAACCGAGGGGTCCGGGGAAACGGCAACCTAAGAACCCATAGGGGAAGAAGAGGGGAGACCTTGCGCGCAAGACAGACAGAGTTGTTTGGGTGGAAGCAAGGCTCGTTTATTGGAGATCTATGACAAGAATATATAGGCTGAGGGCAGAAGGGGGTCGGCCGATACTAAGGGGGAAAGGAACGCGGAAAGGGAGCATAGAAAATCTCTGGTGGCGTCTTACTGTCTCCAAGCATGGCTGGGCCTATGATCAATATCTTATCTTAGAAGAGTGAATGATATCTATTCTTAGAAGAGTGACTGTCTTATCTTAAAGTCTTGGTCCCTAACAAATCCCCCTTTCTTTTTTAAATAGAAAGGCGTAAGGAATAAGTTTATTAACCTTTGGTCGTTGTTCAATCCAAGTCTGTCTTAACACCAGAAGTTTTTCCTAAGACACCTTGTGTTCCCTGGTCAATCCATAAGTGAGATTGGCAGCGACGGCCCCTGTCTTAGGCTACACAGGGGGAGTTACTCAACCATCAAGGGTTGAGGTCCTGTGCTACTCCCGTCATTGGGTTACCGCCCTGCTGGAAAACTGCAAACGAGTGTCACAAGGTTGTTCTGTGTCCATCATCTCAATAAGATGGTATTGAACCATAGGGAACTTATCAAGGGCTGAGTTAACGTTAGTTTTGATGAATTTCGTTAGACGTTGGAAGGCCCAAGGGCCAAAGGTTAAGATCAATAAAAATATAAAGAGAGGTGTAATAATAGTGGGAATTAAAGTGGAGAGCCAAGGAGAACCTCTGAGAAGGGTATTAAACCATCCTTCCTGTGCCTCGGCTTCCCTTTTCCTCTGGGCTAGCCGTTCACGCAACTTTGCCATAGATTCCTTTACTACGCCAGTATGGTCAGCGTAAAAACAACATTCCTCTTTGAGGGCTGCGCATAATCCCCCCTCTTTTAAAAAAGGAGATCAAGACCACGCCTATTCTGTAAGACTACCTCTGACAAAGAAGTGAGTGATTGTTCCAGGGCCGTGACAGACTTTTCAAGGGCTTCTAAATCAGTTGTCATGGCCATCTGAAGAGCGGCCAAGTGTTGGGTCTGGAGAAGGGCAGTAGTGCCAGTGCCAATGCCTGCAGCAAGACCGCCGAGTCCTAACAGGATAGCTAAAGTAGTAAAGGGTTCCCTACGTGTTCTAGGAGAGGGGGAGAGGAGGGAGGCCACACTGTCGTCCCTGTGGAAAGAGATACGTGGCCATAGCTGGACAAGAACACAGAATTCAAAGGAGGTATTGAAAACTAGAAGAGATATACAAGGGGTGAGGCCAGTATTGCAAGCCCAAAAGCCATTATTCGGGGCTTCCAAAAAGGAAGGGGAAGGGGGGAGGTCAAGGGTGGAGTTACATAAGTGGGCATGAGATCGGGGAATGGTGCCTAAACAAAGGCCACGGCCAGAGACTTCAGCAAGGGTGAGACGGCGAGGAAAGGCGGCGCAGCGCGGGGAAGCTAGAACTGTTTCATTGGGTTCTGCCATATAGGCAATACCTTCATAGTAAGGGGGTTGTGGACTCAGACAGAGCCAGCACTTAATCCTCAAATCTGGCCTGGAGGCGTTCAGGGCAGTATAGGCACCTGATACTAGAGATAAAAATCTGTCTGCTGTACCGGGAATATTTAGGGACCCTTGCTGTGACTGGGGCTGTAACTGGGAGGAGGGATTCGGAGTTGAAGGGGAAAAAAGGGGAACCGATGGGATGGGGAGAGGCGTGGGAGCCGGTAATGGCTGGGGGTTAGGGGAAAAGGGGCGTCGTTGATCCGAGAGGATGATGTTAGGACCAACAGAAACAATGAGGGGCTGCACACAGAGGCGGAGGGTGAAAAGGAGAACATCATCAAAACCGCCCTTCTTATAGAGTCGTAAACCCCAAGTCAAGCCATCTGTCCATTTAACACTTCGTTTCCCCGTGTTGGTAAATGTGATAATGAGGGGATTACAATTAGGAGGACTGGGGGTGCACACAGATGGACGGGATAGATTGCGGGTTATTGCTATCAAGTCCTGGTTTGCCTGGATCCAATATCCAGTGCCAATTGTTTCACATCCCCAGGCTGCACAAAATGGGCGCCTAGGGCACAAAGATCAACCGGAATGGAAGGAAACCACGTCCATTGGGGCCATTGCGAAGAAGAAACGGAGGTAATGATGGCTTGATTAACTGGATTGATGATCTCCCATCGTTGTTGGACCAGGAGATGAGGACTGGAAGTGGTGACCGGAAGGAAGGTGGAGTAGATGATGTAAACCGCCAGAGAAAACGAGTTCAGGATCTGGGGTCCCATCTGTGATGTCGTCAGGGTTGTGGTTCTGAAAAAGGAAGAAGAAAAAGACTTCTCCCTGGCTTAGGAGGGTTAGTATCAGGGGCAAAAGGTTTAATCAGTCTAGATGGAATCCAAGGGGCATTATTAGCTGCTTTATCAAAAATACAGGCGGAGCCCTTTCCCCAGATAATGACAGGGTCGGGGCCACACCAGAGGCCCCTGACGGGGTCAAGCCAAAGGACTGTGGCCAGATTAGATGAAGTATGCGGATTCCAGTGGCGATCAGCTGCAGAATGCCCTTCGGCATCCAGCGTGAGGAAATTAAGAACAAAGAGGGTGTGAGCAAGAAGCAAAGTCTGATTGCCACTTAAGGGATAAAGAGTTTCTTGGGCTTTGAGTTTGAATTTTATCTGGGGCAATGCTAAAGCCTTGAGCTTGGAGCTGTGTCAATGAGGGGGATGGGGAATTGACTATGGGAATGGAAAATGATAGCAGTCAGGGATGGAAGGCCTGGCTGTAAAGCCCCCATGGGTAGCATGGTCTTATTGACCTCACGTAGGTCCTGTAGAAGTCTCCATTTCCCCGATTTCTTTTTAATAACAAAAATAGGTGTATTCCATGGGGAAGTGGAAGGTTCAAGGTGTCCAAGAGAGAGTTGCTCCTGCACTAGCATTAGGGCAGCTTGAACCTTCTCAGATGTTAGAGGCCACTGGTCAATCCAGACAGGAGAATCGGACTTCCAGGTGATCTTCTCAGCCTGGATTGCAGGGGGATCAGTGACCTTTATAAAAAATTTTTTGACCCAAGTCCTCCTTTATCGTTTTGGGCTGGGGGGGATATTGGGTGTAAGATGCCTTGTTCGTTCTTGCCAAGGCCTTTGCCTGGGAGGTACCCAGATTTCAGCATCATGGTGGTGACAGCATCACTGGGGCTCACCATGAGGAGCCGCATCTGGGCCAGAATATCCCTGCCCCAGAGATTAACGGGGAGTCCCGCGACTACATAGGGACGGGTAGTGAGGGCACTATTGCCCTCAGTATCTTGCCAATGGAGGAGCTTAGTACTTTGGAGGGTATCTTGGATCTGACCTATTCCTGACAGGTGGGTGGCTGAGGGTTGAAGGGGCCAGGCTCGGGGCCAATGAGCCTGGGAGATGACAGTAGAGTCTGCCCCTGTGTCCAGCAGCCCTGTGAAGGTTTTTCCTTCGATCTTTAATTGCAGAGTGGGTCGGGACTCAGTAAGTTGTTGTACCCAATAAATGTTGGAAGAGCCGGGTGAGGAAGGACCTCGTTTTTGGGCTGGGGCGGGAAAATCGCCTATCATGGGGAGGGGGAGGGCCTGAGCTAAGCAGGAATGGTAACTGGACCGTGAGGAGATTCTATGATAAGTTTTATCTCCCCTGTGTAGCCGTTATCAACAAGGGTGGGATGCACAACTACACCTTGTAAGGTGGTGAGCACCCTGCAGATGACCAAGAAAAACATGCCAGGAGGCGGTGGTCCGAATTTGCTGGTGGGGAGGACTACCGAGCCTTCTTCAGGGGTCAATATTCGGGTGGAGGCGGCACAGAGGTCCAGGCCTGCGCTGCCGGCTGTGGCTCGAGTAAGGGAACTGGGCAGGGGCTCCCTTGGGAGCCCTGCATCCCGTTTCCCGACATTGGGGAAAAGTTCTGAGGTTTGGCTCGGCAATCTCGAGCCCAGTGCCGACCCTTTCGACATTTAGGGCAAACGCTGGGAGGTGGTCTTTGGGCTAGAGCCTGAAGGGGGGTGGGAGTCTGGTTAGAGGGACATTCACGGGCGAAATGGCCAGGTTGCCCGCATTTAAAGCAATTTCGGGGGGTGGTGGGGCGAGAGGCCTGAATGGCTGCCCCGATGGCTAAGGAGATGGACTTGTTTAGTTTGTGGTCATAGGCATCAATATCACTGCATAGGCGTACCATCCCATTTAGATCAAGATCTCTAGCTTGCCCCTTTAAGGCTGCCTTACAGGCAGAGTTAGCGTTTTCAATCACTAAATGTCTAACCACTGGGTTGTCTGACCCATCCTGACCTAAGACTCTCTCAGCAGTTTCAAGGAGTTTTGCAACAAACTGCGCGTAGGGCTCATTGGGTCCCTGAAGGATTTTCGAGAGAGGTGCTGTAACAGAGCCAGTGGCAGGAACTGCCCCGCCATGCGGCCATAGCGGCGTGCGCCATTTGCATGAGTAAGCCGGGAGGCAGCCTCATCTGTTGGTTTTCTAATGCAAAGTGGTCATGGCCTACAATCTTGTCGGTCGTCCAATTAGCTGTCTGGGCATTTTTTAAGTAGAGCCTAGCTTGATGCTCTGCCCTTTCTAAGAACTCTGCCTTCCAGATTAGAAATTGCCCTCAGGATAGGACAGATTGCACAACTTTGGTCCATTCTGAGGGGAGCATGTGTCCCTCTCCTCCAAGCCCTTCTAGGATGGAGAGTGTAAAAGGGGCATTCAGGCCATAATTTTTAACTGCCGAATGCAGGTCTTTAATGTGCTTAATTTTTAATTTTTTATAAATTGGCCGATGATGGTGGGGGAGGCCTGGAATTTCCACGGGATCCGCTTTTCTCCTCCCCCTCTTCCTCCTGTTCGGAGTCAGAGGAATCATGTGGGAGGGAAATGGGGGAGGGGGGTTGTAGGGAGGAGGTCTATTCCTCAGAGGGCCATTGTTATGGTAGCGGGCTGTCTCCTCCTCTAGCTCTGCTTGATAAGCTGGATTAAGTGTGCTATCTTGAGGAGGGTCTGTGAATAGGACTGGATAAAGGCGTGGTCTGGGCTTAGAGGGAACAAGGGGCTCCTCAAGGGAGGGATTTTTGATAGGTTCGTCTGAAAGACGTGGAGGCTGCCAGATCCTGTGTGATCCTGATTGGTGCTCCTTGATATTTGAATTGTTTCTTTCTGGCTTCTTGTAAGATTTTTTCTTTCGCTTGGAAACTCTTGAATTTGGCAATTATATTTCTGGGTGTTTTCTTTTCTTGATCGAATGCCGCAGGTGTTCTATGAATCCTTTCAATGTCTATATTGCTCTCTTGTTGTAGGACTTCAGGGCAATTTTGCTGAATTATTTCTGTTAGTATGGAGTCCAGGTTTCTATTAATTTCTGGTTTTTCTGGAAGACCAATTATTCTCAAATTGTCTCTTCTAGACCGGTTTTCTTGGTCTGTCACTCTCTCATTGAGATATTTCATGTTTCCTTCTATTTTTTCAGTCTTTTGACTTTGTTTTATTTGTTCTTGTTGTCTTGAGAGATCATTAGCTTCTACTTGCTCAATTCTAGCCTTTAGGGATTGATTTTCGGCTATAATCTTTTGGTTTTCGGCTATGATCTTTTGATTTTCGGTTATAATCTTCTGGTTTTCGGCCATAATCTTCTGGTATTCCTTTTCAATCTGGTCATTTCTTGTGTTCAATTTGCTTATCAGTTCATTTGGTTTCTGAGCCTCACTTTCCAATTGCAAGATTCTACCTTTTAAACAGTTATTTTCTTGCCAGATCTCTTCCATTTTCCTCAAAATCTCAGGTTTGAACTCTTCCATAGCTTGTGAGGAGTTTTCCTTATTTGAGGAGGGTCTGGATGCTTGTTTGTTCTCCTCCTCTGTTTGCTCGGTTGTCTGGATTTTCTCTGTGTAAAAGTTGTGGAGTGTTAAAGCCTTCTTTTTCTTGTTGTTAATCTTTCTCTTCTGAACTTCCTGAGACTGGGTAGCCATCGTTAGCCCAGCAGCTTCTCAGGTTTATCCTCGCGCCCTGGTGGACCCCCTTGCTTGATCTTCTGCCGGAAGTTTCTTTACAAGTCTCAGGGAGCTGCTTCCACAGTCGTATACCCGTCTGCACTGGTTCCCCACTCAGGGTTTCAGAGCTTTAGCTTGTGGCTGTGTCTGCCTCCACCCACGCCTCCGCCTGTGCCTGTGCTCTGCCCTGTGTCCCCTCTTGGAGTCCTGCTCCTGCGCTCAGATTTTGTGTGTGTTCGTTAGCTTTTTGGGGTCCTAAATCTTGCTGCTCTCAGGAACAGGCCCTGGAGCTGCCAATGACTCAATGGGTGCCCCAAACTTGCTCTATTTCTTTTTAGCTGGCTTCGGTGTTATAAGTGTTGTGTGTGGAGGGGGGGGGAGGGGTGGTTGCTCAGCCCGCAATTTAGTGAGAGCTGTTTCACCCCTTTATAGCATGGAAATACCTCGATTCCACGTACCTTCCACGCTGTGCCCTGTTGTGGGGTTCCTCTGTTCGTCTGGACTTGTTTTTATGTCCCCTTGAGGAATTTTGTGTGTTTTGGTCAGGAGAGGTTAAGAGCTGCTTCTTACTCTGCCGCCATCTTAACCTAGAACTCTAGAAGTTATTTTAAAATAAAATCTATTCCAGAAGTATTCCAAAATTTTAAAATGAATGAGCACATGACATTTTGGACACAATTTTCATAATTTCTTTACTGATCTAGCACCTCCTTTTCCTATTCATTTTTCCTGTTATATTATTCCCCTTCATTTCTCTTGTTTTCCATATCTTTTTCATTGATTTCCCTGATAACTCTTTCTGACAACTGATATAGTGATTTACTTTTTACTGAATTTCAAATCTGTGGAGTATGCCTCCTTCAAACTAGATGTCTGCTTCCCTTTTGTTTTTGATCATCTCCTCGGGTATTAGCATTTATCATTTATTACATATTATATTTGCCAGTGTGTTACCATTTCATTGCAAAAGACATGCCCAAATTTAATCATTGTGGTCTTTCAGAAGTTTATCATCATTTATTACTTAAGAACTGAAAGAGCATATTTTCCAAAAAAGAAACTGGAGAGACAAGATTTTTGACTATTTCCTCACATCTTTAAAAAGAGCAAGTTGAATCATGATTCGGTGTTCTATTTTGAGTTGTCATGATTTTAAAGTTAAATGGAACTGATTCAGAAATGCTTTTTCCACAAAACTTTTACTGACATCAGTGGTATTTGATATGAAGTAGGGAGGTTCCTTAGAAAATTTGCTATTGATTTTGTTAAGAGTCCGATGTAAAAGGAAGAGCAAGATCAGTTTCCAGCCTGGATTGTCTATGAAAGACAATGCTTTATAGGAAAAAGCATTAGGGTAGGAAGTAAGGGCTTGTCTTCTCAAAATTTTCACCTTTGCTTTTGTGAGTCTTGAATAAAATTTCTATGCCTCTTCTTGGACTTCTTATATGATTTGAACTCTTCTTTCCTGTAGTACCAACTCTCTTCCTCTCTCCAAGGATGCCTTTACTTCTTACTTTACTGAGAATATTGAAGCTGGTATCAAATTTTTTAGTTCTTATCCTTTATTCCTCTTACCTTCTTAAAATACTTGTCTTCTCCTGTAGTCTCAGAGATTTAGTTGGTTTTGTTTTCCAAAACTAATTCGTCCATCTATATCCTTGATCCTTTCCTCTTCTCTCTTCCATGGTTTTACTCTCATATATCCTTTCAAGTTTCAAGTTTCTTCAATATGTCTCTTTCTCTTTGCCCCTCCCTATCAACCCCAAATCCTCTATCTACTGGCATGCCTAGATTTCACCTCTTCAAAAAAAAAAAGACAAAAACCAAAAAAGAAATCACCTTTCTTTGAATAAGCCATTCTTTCACTCCAAAATCTTAATCCCTTCCACTTCTTTACCAATAAACATCTGGTAAGAGTAGTCTAAATTTATTGCTTTCACTCCTTCATCATCCATATGCTAACTATTAAAAATTCGGAGAGACTGCTTTCTGGATCAGAATATCAATTTATTTTTAGGCTATCATCAACCAATAAATTAATTAGTTTGTGATCTCTCTCAATGATCAAAGACCAGGAAGTTCTTTTGTACAGACCTATAAACAGTCTATTTTGGGAACCTATTATTCAGCTTTTCCTTTGGACATTCCAAGGTATCTTTAGCTGCTGAATAGCCAGTGAAGAGGTGATCCATCAAAACTCTTAACTCTTTCCCATCCCCTGATGATGGTGAGTTATTCATGTATAAATCTTGGGTTCTCCAGCTACCCTGGAGAGAAATCTAGTTGTGCGAAGTCAAAATTGACCCCTGCAGGGCCTAGCAGTACCAAATCTTAAACTAAAGCAATGGTCATCAAAACAATATGGTACTGGTTAAGAGACAGAAGGGTGTATCAATGGAATAGACTAGGGGTAAATGACCTCAGTAAGCTCTTATTCAGTAAACACAAAGATCTCAGCTTTTAGGATAAGAACTCACTATTTGACAAAAACTGCTGGGAAAATTGGAAAACAGTATGGGAAAAATCAGGTTAAGATCAATATCTCACACCCTATATCAAAATAAATTCAAAATGGGTAAAAATGACTTAAATATAGAGAGTGAAATCATAAATAAATTAGGTGAACATAGAATAGCATAACTGTAAAATATGTGGGAAAGGAAGGAATTTAAGACCAAGCAAGAGATAGAGAACATTACAAAATGTAAAATGAATGATTTTGATTATATCAAATTAAAAAGGTTTTGTACAAACAGACCAATGCAACCAAAATTAGAAGGAAAGCAACAAATGAGAAAAAAAACCATTTATAACAAAACTCTCTGACAAAGGTTTAATTTCCTGAATACCATATTAGCCCAGATATAGTACAACATTTATTCCCCCAATATGTATCTTTGAAAGTTGCATTCACACTATATTCGAACACTTCCAACTTGAAACCATAAGTTGTGTATTGTGCACCTCAGAATGCATTTTAGTGCTTTTATTTATAATCACTACATTGTAAATGAATCGAGAATTCATGGTACTATGTAACATTGTTCAAATGTACTTGAAGTATCTTGAGAACACTGAAAATATATTTAGGCTAAATTATTGCAGCTTCACATATGTATTGTCTCAGGGGAATTGTCTTTTATGCACGCATTGTGGTGTGGTGGTGATAGTTCTAGTGACAGTTTTTTGGATTTCTGTAGTTCTTATGCCAAGGCTCTTGTATTTATACTTTCTGAATATTTACCTGTTATTTACTTGATGATGGGTAGAGAAAAAAATATTGACCACATATTGAACAAAGGCTTCTTCCAAAACCCAAATTAAAAAAAGAAATCCAATGAAGTTATGATATGTTCTTTAAAATACTCTTGGCTCAGGAGGCAGAAAATACAAACGATGTTCAAGCTTTGAAGAAGTACAGTGTTCTAGAAGCAACTGTAGTGTTCTTCTTGGGGTCATATTATATTTAGGCTAATATGGCATATAAGGAACTAAGTCAAATTTACAAAAAATCAAGTCATTCCCCAATTGACAAATGTTCAAGGGATATGAATGGGCAGGTTTCAGATGAAGAAATCAAAACTATCAATAAACACATGAAAAAGTGTTCTCTCTTGATTAGAGAAATGCAAATCAAAACAATGCTGAGATACCACCTGATACCTAGCAGATTGGTCAAAATGGCAGCAAAGGAAAGTGATAAATGTTGGAGGGGATGAGGCAAAATTGGGACATTAATACACTGCTGGTGGAGTTGTGAATTAATTCAACCATTCTGAAGGGCAATTTGGAATTATGCGCAATGGGCTTTAAAAGAATGCCTACCCTTTTTTGATCCAGCCATACCACTACTGGGTTTGTACCCCAAAGAGATAATAAGGAAAAAATACTTGCACAAAAATGTTTATAGCCACACTCTTTGCAGTAGCAAAAAATTGGAAAATGAGGCAGTGTCCATCAATTGGGGAATGGCTGAACAAATAGTGGTATCTGATGATGGTGGAATACTACTGTACTGTAAGGAATAATGAACTGGAGGAATTCCATGTGAACTGGAAAGACCTCCAGGAATTGATGCAGAGTGAAAGGAGCAGAACTGAGAGAACATTGTATACAGAGACTGATACACTGTGGTAAAATAGAATGTAACTGACTTCTTTACTAGCAGCAATGCAATGAACCAGGACAATCCAGAGGAATTTATGAGAAAGAACGCTATCCACATCTTAGAAAACTGTGGGAACAGAAACGCAGAAGAAAAATATATGATTGATCACATGGTTCAATATGGATGTAATTAGAGTTTTAATATTAAAGGATCACTCTAGTGCAAATATAAATAACATGGAAATAGGTTTTGAACAGTGATGTGTTTATAACCCAGTTGAATTGCTTGTCAGCTCCAGGAGGGGGACAGTAAGGGGTGGGGGGAGTCATGAATCATGTAATGATGGAAAAATATTCCAAATAAATAAATTAATTTAAAAAAATGAACCTGCAGTGATTCCCAATGAGAAGTTGAAGTACTTGGTGGGGCTACATGTGGGTATATTCAGCCTGAGCTGATTAGCTAGATAGAACTTAATAATAATCTCTATTTTGTAGAGATTCTTGCAGTGGGGCATTCTCTTAATTCCCTAGGAACTAAGAAATGAAGGGAGGGCTTGAGCCTTAATTCATGTCTCAAGAACAGAAATAATTCAAAAGAATACAAAAATAAATTCTCTCAACATACTTCTTAGCTCTTGCAATATGGTTTTTGTTCCAATCACTAAAAAGCTTTTCTCCAAATTACCAATAACTACTTTATTGCTAAATTTAATGCCATCTTTTCTCATTTTATTTATTATTTCTCTAACATTTGACCCTGTGAATCACCATATTCTGAAATTCCTCCCTTTTTTGACTTCTGAGTCACTGAATCTTTGTAGTTTGGAGGCAGCTAGGAACACCAATGAATAGAGTGACAGACCTGGAGTTAAGAAGATCTAAGTTCAAATTTGATCTCAGATATTTACTAGTTGTGTGTCCCTGGATAAGTCATTTAATCTCTGCCTGCCTCCATTTCCTCAACTACAAAATGGGGGTATTCAGCATACCTCCCTCTCAAGGTTATTGTAAAGTTCAAATGAGATATTTGTAAAATGCTTAGCATGGTGCCTGGCACCCAATAAGCACTACATGAATGCTTATTCACTTCCTTTTTCCCCTACTTTGCTTACCTATTTTGTTTCTGAGTAATTTTTCTCTTTATTTGACTCCTTATATTTCTTCCATCTGTTAAATATAGAGATTCCTCAACTGTCCTTGGCCCTCTTATTTTCTCATTCTATTCTAATACCGTTGACTATTTCATCCTCTTCCATAGTTATAATGATCATTTTATATACATATATATATATATATATAATGATCATAATAGTCCTATGCCTATGACTTTCAAATCTATAGTTATCCCCATTCTATCTCCAGCCTTTCTGCAGGACCATAGTGCTGCATTTCCAGTAATAATTTCTAGATCTCTCTCTGCATGCACTACTGACAACTCGTATTCAAACTGGACTCATAATTTCCTCATTAAACCTCTCTCCCTCAACTTTCTATATCCTTATAATAACCTTTGATTCTTTTCCTTCCTTTCCCCTCCTTATCCCATGAACATAAGAACTTTATTTCTGAAATACGTTTGCCCTCTTTCCTCTTCTTTCAGGTCTCAATCAAACAATTACATTTGTTTAGACACTAATCTCTTATACTCTGTTCTAGCACGACCAGATAAATCATTTTCTGAACTTTTCTTTGCCTCTGTCTTTCTCTATGTGTGTGTAAGTGCATGTCTGTGTTCTCTCAAATGGCTTAACTTTCTGTCTGAAGCATCTCCATTCTTTCAAGCCTTACTTGAACTTGAAGGTTTTCTTTACTTTTCTACTTTCTCCCTTCTCAAACTTCTCATAGCGTGCTACCTGGATCTCTCCCATGTATTTCTTTCCTATTCATTCTCTTTTATTCTAATTATTAGTGTTTACATATTTCCTCACCATTTTTATTATATATTGAATACTGCCCAGGAACATATTATTTAGGAGATGTAACTGAATCCATAAGGTAGTTCTTCTAATAAATCTCTCATGCATGTTATGATTATATGAGATTTCTTTTAAGAGGCTACAGCAAAAATAACTATCCAGTGATTCTGATTATCCTTATCAAGGACATGAAATATAGAGAAAGGTATTCTCTACAGCTATGTAGGATTTCCCAAGTAGAGTTCAAATGAAAAAAAGGATTGATTATAGACTCTGAAATCCTCCTAATGACAATGTTCATATGATTTGGTGTTTTTTGTATCAACCCAACATTACTGAGCTACCTCTTTAAGAAATTCAACAGGTTCTAAAAGAGATAGTTCTAAGAATTGATTTAGGGAAAAATATAGGGATGAAGACTGATTGTTACTTTTAGTATAATACATAACCCATTAATTTACTATATTAGTATTTATATTTTAGACAGTTACATACTATAGATGGGTTGATGAATGGGCTTAGAATCAAATGGTTTGGTAAATAGATTAAGTTGAATTGAATGTGGGGAATTATGGGGTATTTTCTGTGATCCTGAGCTATTCCCTGTCACAAAAACCTCTCTTTTAGATGAAACCGTTCCTTAGATTATGCTGTACTCTATAGGAATAAGTCATGGAACATCACTATCTCTAAAGAATCAATATTATGACAAATACAAAGGGCAATGGTGAATCACACTATCACAGAATTTCTACATTGGAAGAATCTTTAGACATCATTTAATACACCCATAACAGAACAAGAATTCTTTCTTTTCCATCCATTGGTGGGAGCTCACAAGCCCTCAAGGCAGCCAATTCTACTTTTAGATAGCATTGTTAGGCAGTTTTTCCAGTCATCAGACCCAAATCTGCCTCTTTGAAACCTCCACCCATTGCTACTAGTTCTTCTTTCTTGGACTAAGTAAAATGACATTTTGTTGGTGGTTGTAAATAGATTACATATTATATTACCAAAATGACCTGCATATATGAATGAATGAAAAAATTCTTATTAGGCCCTGACTATATGCTTTTCAAGTACTGTAGGAAGTACAGGGAATGCAAATAAATACAAAAGTGAGATGGTCTTTTTCCTCAAGGGAGATCACAAATAAATTGGTCACTAGTTACCAAGGTTATTTTTGGTATGAAGAATAGCAGTGATAATTAGTGCAGCCATTGGGAAGCTGATTGATATGCCTTTTCCAGAAGTAATAATAGTATTGAATTGATTATAGTTCCCAGAGAAAGAGGCAGTACATATGGCAAGAAGATGGCTGGAAGAATATTCTTTTGGTAGGGGACAATTTTGATAGGTGAGTGTGAGTTTGCACTCACTGACTCATCATCTGTATAACTTCACACCAGGGTAGGGATCCCAGACCTTAATGGATTATGTCTCTGAGACCATATTTTATGGGAAGATAATAAGAAAATGGTTAAGTTGACTGACTGGAAGTCAAATAAGTGATATTGAATTCAATTCAATTAAGCAAGCAAGTCACCCAACTACCTAATCTGCTTACAGACACCTCTCACAGTCATCATCCAGGTAGGTGGTTCCTGTGGACAAAAGACCAAATAACCAATTGATTCTCATGGGACAGGCAAGCCAGCAGAATGAAAGAATCCTGAGAAAGATACAGGAGCCAGCATGTGCCAGGCAATTTGAGTCATCATCTCCACCATGATGACCATCTCATCTCTTCTTATACTCGGATGAAGAAAGTCTAGGACTCTGCACTCAAGAGCCTTGAGAGATAGCAGACTCTGCAGTCATCATGAGGGGTGAAATCACTGTAGAGAAGGGGCCCACTTTCTTCACCATACCTTATTACTACACTAACTTCTGACCAACTGTCACCAAGTATTCAATTCAATAAATATTTATTAAGCACTTACTATATGTCAGACACAGTGATAAGTTCTGTGAATACAAAAAAAAGACCACCCCTGCCCTCAAGGAACTTAAAATTTATGAGGGAAAATAGCACACATAGAAAAAAAGCTGGAAGGGCAAGAAGGGATCAAAGGACACTAAGGAGTACCTTTTGTGGGAGTATCTTGTTCTATAAAATTGAGAACAATTAGAACTGCAGATAGAAAATGGACCAGGTTGCAAAGTCTAGATCCAGCCCTCTAAAAAGGAAAGTTTTAGATGGAGTTTAGTGCTCCAACAGGCACATAGACAAGAATTCTGGGAGTAACAGCATCCCTCACCGCTCAAGTCCTGCTCTCAACTCAGCCTTCACAGACATAGTTTGGAGAGGTGGTGCCTGTTGGTCATCCTCATCAACTGCTAACCTGGCTGAAGGATCAAGGAATGCCAAGGGAGTGGCAGACAGGAGAATATGTCAATATAGTCAAACCACCATCGCTCCCATCTTGATAGTTTCTTCCTTCATATTCTGATGGACCTTGAGCCCAAACCGCCTTAGGAATCAAAGTATCTCTATCCCAGTGTCTACAGCCATCATCATAGGAAGTAATCCCTGTGGAGACTGAGCCTGGCAACTGCTCCTTCAGTTAATATAGTCATATCTATCGAAGACTCCAAAAAGAGGAAGTTCTTGCTGCTAAAGTACTTGCAGCCTTTAAATGGTTCAACATTGGAAAGTGCTATGATTTTATTGGTGGAAATGATGTTAAAGAAAAGGTATTATTTGTTTTGTCAGTGTACCCTAAAGACAACTGCCCTTTCCATGTGTCTTATAGCTGAAACCTTCATGTGTGTTGTCTCTCCCTTTTAGAATGTTAGCACCTTGAGAGCAGACACTCTCTTACTATTTGCTCAGAGCTTAGCATAGTGCTTTGCACATAGTAAATACTTAATAGCTACCTTCATTTGTTAATTCGTTCATAAAGACAAAGTGAAATGTATGAAGTGGGAAAGGAGGTGGGTCAGCCACGTAGAAAAAAAGTGAGGTATAACCATATGGACAATCCCTGAGTTTGCATTGCTATCCACAAAATACCTAAAGGAATCTGTCCAGTATGATGTTCTATTGAACAGTTATGGCAGGTTGTAGACAAAAAGTATATCAGATGGGAATCTGTAGGTTGGATATAGATGAGTAGTTCTGATAAGGGGAATATGAAACAACTATATCTCAAAAATGGAGAGTGTTGGATCTGGAGTCAGGAAGACCTGGGTTCAAATCTAGCATCAGATACTTAATAGCTATGTGACTCTAGCAAATCAGTAATTTTCTGTTTGTCCCAGTCCTCATCTGCAAAATAGGAATGGTAATAGCACCTTCCTCCCAGGATTGTTGTGACGACCAAATGAGATAATAATTGCAAAATGCTTAGCAGTGTCTGCTACAGAGTAGACTCTCTATAACTCTTTGTGATTATTATAATTATATTCATATTGATGAAATCATGGGGTCATCAACACTTAACTGTCATTCTTCTCTATTAGGTTTTAAGCATCTTGAGATCGATGTCTATGTCAAGTCCATTTTTTGTATCTTCAGTGGCTACCATAGAGCCTTGCTGAGCTCTTAAGTGATTGTTAATAGAAATAGTAACCTCCTACATTGATCATTACATTATCTTATATTAATTTGTTTCTACTGTCATGCTGTTCCATAATTGGTCTTATGTTGTGATCCATGTTTATTTCCTCTCCACAAACAGATTGTAAATGCCTTGAGGGCAGCAAATTTATCTTCTTTTTCTTTATCCATCAATGAGTCCTTTTCTAGTGTTCTGAACACAGAGAGCACTCAGAAAACGTATTTATTTGGTTACCTGAGATCTTTGTTTCCTGAATACTGGACCAGCTCTGGGACCTTGGTCATGTCTTTCTTGCTCAGATTCCTCATTTGCATAATTGGGATAATGATAGATGAGGTTGTTGTGACAAGATAGCATACTTGTAAACAACTTTCAGAGGAGAAATGCTAAATAAACACCAGACATTTCTGTTCTCCCTGTTCTTATGAAACTGTTTCAGTAAAGTTTAAATTAATAATATCTTCAACCCCAGAACTTTTGAGGGAAATTTTTAAATATTTTTAATAGAAGGCAAAAATGTCTAGATCTTGACTAAAAATAAAAGCAAAGCATAGTTTTTCAAGTTTACTTTGTTTTAATGAATTACATTTTTCCCTTTTAGGTTGTTATTAAATTAATTTTCCTAAAGGAAATAATAATTTGCCATTTTCTTATAATAATTGTAGTGAAACACCCCAAATTTCCTGCCAGACCTATCTTATCTTAATAATATTAACCAGTGGAAAGAGATGATGTGACGCACCTTCCTTGGTTAACAGAGGCTTTCCCTAAAAATCTTTTGTACTGAACTTCCACTCTTCCAATTTTTTTTTGATAATTGTATCTTATTGCAGCAATACTACATATGCTCCTAGAAAATTAAATTAACACAAATCTCTTGAGTTCATGCATCTAATTTGTTCCTTACTTTTGTAATGGCAGTATTATGAATTTCTGCATAATGGAACACATCTTTTTACATTAGAATCACAGTATTCTAGACTTAGAGTTGGAAAAGTTCTTAGAAATCATCTAGTCCAGTGATGGGCAAAATTTTTAAAGAGGGGGCCAAAGGAAAGGAAATGCTCATCTGTTAGTCTGTTTCTAAGTCAACTCTTTTGAAGTTTTCATTGTATTGTGTCCTACTCATTGTATTTGTCAGATTAGGAATAATGTCCCACAGCTGGATAGAACATTTTAGGGGGCCACATCTGGCCTGCTGGCTGTAGTTTGCCCATCACTGATCTAGTCCTAATTTCTCCATTTTCTGTAGAGCATACCAGAGCCCAAAGAAGTTAAGGGACTTCAGGATTATGCATGGAGTAGGTAGCCAGGTTGGGAATTGAACCCAAGACCTCTGACTATTTAAAGTGCTTCACGTTGCCTGTTACTTTAAGGAAACACAGCAATTTCCTTTGTCTGCATGCAATCTCCTTTTACCAACAAGGGTCACAACTTTCTCTTCCCTCTAACCAGTGGTTTTATGAGCTGATTTGTCCATAGATGGTGGCTACCTCTCTGATTAAACCAATTGGAGCCTGTGCTGGTCCTCAGATAATTAGATGTGCAGTCAATCATAAAGATTATATTTAATACTCTCTCAGTTTGGTAAAACTAAACAGAACTTGTACTACAGTAACATAACCTTTGAGAACCCCATATTAACCCGGTATCATGAGGAGGCACTGGACTAAGTCTTTAGTGAAAGAAATACATCAAGAAGCTATGATTTCATATATGTGTACATATAATATGCACATATGTATCTATGAACATATGCACATATATGAACATATTTAAATATAAATAGCAGACCTATGAATTATTTCATTGACATAGGATGCTACTAGTGATAAACTTATTCTATCAATGAAGATCTATGACTTTTCTGTGATTTAATCTTAGAGTTACCTAAAGTTCTGAGAGCTTTGGTGACTTTCCTAGAGTCACACAGATAGTATGGACCAAACGTGGGACTAAATCGGTCTTTCTGATTCTCAAACCTCTTTAACCACCATGCCAGTGTCATTTTATTCATATGACAAATAAATGCACAGTTCATGAAAAGATCTGCCATGGGCTAGTGACAAGATATAGCAATATCACTTATTCTATTATCTGCATATCATTCAGTAAATATCTATTAAGTACCTACCATGCTAAAGATGTTGTACTCAGTGCTGGGAATACAAAAAGAGGCAAAAGCTAATGCTTGACCTCAATGAACTCATAATCTAATGAGCATCTAAAATATAAGAGAGTCTGTGGCTTAGTATGTTTAGTATGTTGGGCAACAGTTGTAAGGTATATTGCTGGCAATGTTTGGGCACCATATAGAGTTTCAGCCTGGGGAATGACAAAAACCAAAAAGCACCATGAATTGAAACTGTTTGGGAGGCACTGCTGGCCAAGATACAGCTGAAGGGGCATGGTGGAAAGAGAGTCAAGCCTGTTGCAGGGAAGATCTGGGGTCAAATCTGGCCTCAGACATTTACAAGCTAGGTGACTATGAGCAAGTGACTTAGCCATTGTCTACCTCTTTTCCCTCTGTAAAATGAGGATAATAATAGCACCTACTTCCCAGGGTTGTTGTGATGATGAAACATGGTGATAATTGGGATATATTGTGTGATAATATAATTGTATTGCAATTTAATAATAATCGTCAAGCATGCTAAGATACTTTGCCTGGCAAAGAATAAGCGTTATATTAATGTTAGCTATGATGATGATAATGCCTGCTTGAACAGAAGTATAATGACACTAGCAAAACCCTGAAGTTTGTATTAGATTGAAGAATGGCCAAGACAGCTAGTGAAAAAACTAGAGTACATGATTCCTTGAAATAATTGAGCAAGAGGAAGCTGGAAGGAAGTAGGAAGTGAAGGATGCTTACTAGCACAAGTTAGTCTTCTGGATGAGCAGAGAGACATGTAGCTTACAAAACTCTGGGTCCCAAGTCAGCAAGAGGAAAGAGTCTCCTCAAGAAAGTAGTAGAGTAGTAAGAAAGTCCCAAAGTGGGGACATTGAAAATGCTGCTACTCTCAGTGAATAGTGACAGCACAGAGTGGCAATGGGACATTCTATAACCAGAGGTTCCGAGGTTCCCAGTTCCTGTTCTGGGAAGCCAGAGGAAGCTCTGAAGATGTTTCTCAATTTCAAAAATTTAGAGGGGTATAAGTCCCAGGAGCTTAAAGATCAGAACAGAACCAGGAATCCCAGGGTGAGATCACCCCAGCCAGAGAAGCCAAAGTGCCTATTCAGTTTCTAAAACTGCTGAGATTAGCAAATCAAAGAATACATAAAGTAGCATCTAAAATTACCAAAAGGTCCTCCAAAATAGATTGATGACTCAATAAGACAGCAAGAAGTGTTAGAACAAAATCAAAAGACTGAAAAAAAAGAAAATGCAAAATATCTGATATAAAAAACCTGGAAAACAGATCAAGGAGATATATTTTAAGAATTATTAGGTGCTCTGAAAACTACACTTAAAAAAAGGCCAAAGTGCTATATTTCAAGAAATCCTAAATGAAAACTGACCACATTTATTTAAATCAGAGGGCAAAGTGAAGGTGGAAAGAATTTGCCAATCACCTCCTGAAAGAAACTCCAAAAGAAAATATAACAGTAATGCCACAGCCAAAATCTAGAGCTCCCAATATCCCAGAAGAAAAACCAAACTACTTCAAGAATCCAGAAAGGTGGAGCTCATTATACCAAGTGGCCAAAGTCAAAATCAACCTATACTTGGCAACTTAAAGTATAAATGAGAGGATATCTTGGAATACAATATTCCAAAAGAAAATTAATAACTCATTACCAAGAATAAAAGCTTGCAAAGCTGAGCATAATCCTATAATAGAAAAAAATAGATCTTTTATAGGACTTTCAGGTATCTCTGATGTGCAACTATGAATAGGAATTTTAAAATTCAAACATAAAATTCCAGAGAAAACTAGAGAAGTAAATTTATTTGTGCAATTGGAAAGTTTGGTGAAGTAGTTCTACTATACTAATAAGGGAGAGGAAAGTCTTTTCAGAACCTTACTGTATTCAAAGGTATTGAGTGAGTTAAATAAGAAAAAGAAACAAACAGAAATCTTGGAGGTAGATTGGTTCTATTCTGAGGATTTGAAGAAAGGAAAGGTTTATAAAAAGGAATGCATTAGTATAGAAATAAGTAGAAAAAGGTGTTAAACTTGCCATTTCTTATCAGTGAGGTCAGTAAGAAGGACATAGAAGCATGGAAGTAGGGGTTCAGGAAGTAGAAATTAGACCTGCCGAGGTATGTTAGTAAATAGCTTTCTGTGGGAAAAAAAAAGTATTCCAACACATTTAAAATTTTAATCTATAGTGTTAACATATTTTCTACCAATTTCTTAAGTCTGATCAATCAACAAAATAATACATAAACCCCTGCTTTATAGAATTTGCCAAGTTGTAGGTTAAATACTCACCATGAAAACTGAACAATCTGTTCTCCCAAGCCATTCAGAGTTGGCTTCAGCATACCCCTCATAATGTTTCTCTTACCTTAAATGGAAGAAGGTTGAAGGCAAGCCAAGTTAAGAAGCTTTTTTTTAAAGCACTGAGTATGTGCTGGGCACTGTGCTAAATGCTAGGAAGACAAATGTAAGCAGAAAGAAAGATAGCCCCTGCTCTAAAGAAGCTTACCTTCTAATGGTAGAAGACAGTGCATTAAAAAAGGATGACAAAGAGGAAGGGGAGAGATGACAGTTCCTTGAGAAGTGAAATTGTAGAGATGGATCAAGAGAATCAAGAGTGCAGCCTTGACATATTGAAAAGACACAGACATGCACACATGGTTTTGTGTAGAAATAAATCAAATTGAATAGCAAAAAAACAGAGATTTGGGGGGGGGTTCCTAGGAATGATAATACTGTGGAGGAAATAGTGGCAAGCAAAATAAAGTACTTAATTCTGAAGAGGGGAAGTAAAAAAAAAGAAGGTAAAGAAAAGAAAAAAACAGAATCTAAGGTTTATATTAGGTTGTCTCTTAGATAATTGTCAGATCACATTGTGGTATGTGAATGTAATGCAATATTATTGAGTCATAAGAAATGACAAATCATGGGGGCAGCTGGGTAGCTCAGTGGAGTGAGAGTCAGGCCTAGAGACAGGAGGTCCTAGGTTCAAACCCGGCCTCAGCCACTTCCCAGCTGTGCGACCCTGGGCAAGTCACTTGACCCCCATTGCCTACCCTTACCACTCTTCCACCTATGAGACAATACACCGAAGTACAAGGGTTTAAAAAAAAAAAAAGAAATGACAAATCACAACTCCAGAGAACCTTGGCTTATATGAACTGATGTAGAGTGAAGTGAGCTGAACCAAGAGAACAATTTAGACAAAACTAACTTATAAAGAAAAATAACTTTGATAGACAGTATAATGGGTAATTACTTTTCCTGAAGGTCTTTAATGAAGAATGTCACCTATGTTCTGATGGAGGGATTATCAGCGCATGGTACAGAAAGAGATATACTTTTTTTGGACATGGTGATCATATGGATTCATTTTGCTTGACTATATTTGCTTACAATTTTAAAAAAATTATTATTCTCAGTTTAAATAGGGATTGAGGTTAACAATGTGATTATGCAGTTGTATCTGACTCTTTGTGACCTTGAGAAGCAGAGCATACCAGTATTGTTCATGGATTTTCCTTGGCAGAGATATTTGTCATTTCCTTCTCCAGTGGCTCAAGGCAAACAGAGGTTAAGTGACTTGTGCAGGTTCACACACCTAGTAATATCTGAGACTGGATTTGAACAAAGGTTTTCCTGATGCCAGACCCAGTGTTTTGTCCACTGAGTCACCTACTTACTTACCTTTTAAGGATAACAATAGTTATGCTTTTAAAAAAAGAGCCATTAAAACACTTTTTGCATTGTGTAGAAGAAAAGGGAAGGAAGTTCAAAAGGAAGCCCAGATAAGTAGGACAGTTGAAAAGTAAAGTATAGAATTTATTATATACTTTAAAAAATCCAGTTGGTATTTGGGTTCTAAAGAGCATCTTATTTTTCTTGTGAGAATGTGGAAATATTCCCCTTATTTGGGGGGGGGGATGCGGAAGGGAGAAAATATGCATGGAATATGCAGAATAATGTATATTCATATACATGCCTATCTACATTTTACAGTGTTTAAAAATAATGCCTTGAAGCCAAGTATCTTTTTTAGGTCCCTAAGAGAATACTTTGTTTGTTTTCTTGCTGTATATGACCCTTCCCCAGTGGATGAAAGCTACCTTAGGCCATTGTAGAATAGGATCACAGGAGCATTTACTGAGGAAGGCATGATTGTATAATACTAATGCTTAGTTCTAGAAGAAAACTTAGAAACATACTAAACTTGTATTTGTTTCTTTGTTTTCCCTTTAATTTCAGGTGACAATGAAGCATTTAAAGAGTGGGAAGACCCTCAATTTTGCAGCAAACAAGTGTTTATCTAGAATTCAAGGAGTTGGAGACATTGTCTGTGAGCTGCCTGTAGAAGAAGATGGAAAAGCATTGTTTCCAAGTGCGTTATTAAACTTGATCAGTGCCTGCGGAATTTTCAGTATTCTGTGGCTATTTTCATTTATTTCAGAAATAGTTAGAGGCATATTAGTTGTCTCAGTGTGAGAAAGATGGTTATTTCTGCTTCAAGTCAAAAGAAGTATACAGTGAAAAGTAGATGTTCCATGGATCATGCCTGGGTCACTGGCCATTGTGGGCCCTGAGCTAATTAGAATTCCTGAGTGTTGGACCTTTGCTTATCCACTAGAAGTGGTGGTGAAGATGGAGGTTAGAGGCTGTAATGGTTCCAGTCATGACATTACTTTTTATACCTCAAGTGGGTCACCGTGCTCTTAGGCCATTCCTTATTTGAACTAAAATCGTGTTAAACTTTAAGCAGTTCATATAACAATCATATAACTCACTTTTATTGTTGTTGTCTAGTTGCTTCAGTTGTGCCCAACTCTTTGTAACCTCATTTGGATTTTCTTTTTTTTTAACTCTTAACTTCTTTGTATTGGCTCCTAGGTGGAAGAGTGGTAAGGGTGGGCAATGGGGGTCAAGTGACTTGCCCAGGGTCATACAGCTGGGAATTGTTTGAGGTTGGATTTGAACCTAGGACCTCCCATCTCTAGGCCTGACTCTCAATCCACTGAGCTACCCAGCTGCCCCTCATTTGGAGTTTTCTTGGCAAAGATACTGGAGTGGTTTGCCATTTCCTTCTCCAGCTCATTTTATATATGAAGAAACTGAAACAAATAAGGCTAAGTGACTTGCCCTGGGTCACATAGGTAGTGGGTATCTGAGGCTGGATTTGAACTCAGGTCTTCCTGAGTACTCTATCCACTGGGCTACCTAGCTACCACCCTAACTTTTAGAAGCCTGAAAAAGTGCCATGTTATCTATCTATCTATCTATCTATCTATCTATCTATCTATCTATCTATCTATCTATNAGTGCCATGTTATCTATCTATCTATCTATCTATCTATCTATCTATCTATCTATCTATTCTTTTTCTAAGTTGCAAATACAGTGGGCATTTTTTCTTATATAAAACATAAAAATGTCCAAATGTATCAATTAGGTTAATGATTTGGGACTTTCTTTTCCCTATACATTAATATATAGAGACTTATTTATGAATTCATTCCCACTTACATTTTTTTAGGTAAATTTGTTTTAATTCAGGTAGATTATGAGGTTTAGGGAACTTCTGATGGGGATCTATATACACAGTGCTTTTATGGAAGTTTGAAAATAAAGACTGAATGTCTTAACAAATTTTCTTCAATTTGTATGAATTACTAAGCAATTGTTTTTGTCTTCTTTCTATTTTTTCTTAATAGTAGTAAGATACAGTGTTTATGTCTACACTGGCCAGTTGAAGGAAGCAGAAACCACATCTGCGGTTTACCTGTGTCTTTATGGAGAAAGAGGTGACTCTGGTGTTAGGCTTTTACACAAATCAGATAAGCCAATAAAATTCCAAAGAGGTCAGGTAAGTTTATATGACTATTTCCCTGCTCTCTTAGCAATGTTTCTTAGAGACCACTGTTCAAATGACAATACTCCATGGAATTACTTGTTTTGGTTTTCTGGTTAGGGCTTCTTCTAATTATAGGTTTTCCTTATCATGACTATCTAATGCACTCTATCTGAAAGGCCGTTCTTAAAAGAGCAATGGAACAGACTAAACCATTAATGAATAATAGAACAAAGAAAAGAAATCCATAAAAAATTAGTGTTAATAATGAGAAAGGAGAAAAAAAGATGAAGAAAAGACGCTAGGGAATTATAGCATGAACATGCTCAGTGAAGACTGAAAGGCACAAAAATTGTTCCAAAACTTCCAGTCTCAGAAGGATCATTTCCAGTATATTTCATTTTTAATAACAATAGCCTTTAAGAAAAAAGAAACTTGAACTGAGGAAGCTGTATTATTAGTACTTAAAGCTACTTACCTTCCAATTTATTTTCTTTTATATGACCACAAGTCATTCCTAAGTAAATTTTCAGAGACATTACAGAGGAGTCAATGACAATCTAATAAGAAAGGATATTTTATTTTCCTTTGTTTTGGTGTTGATTAAGAAAAGACCCTGTTCATTCATGTGTGCTGAAATCGAGAACATGGATTAATCTTCCCAAAGGAGTATTTTTTTAAAGGGAATGATGACTAAGTCTAGGTTAGAACCCTGGTTCTCAATCTTGTGGGATCCATGAATTATCGGGAGGGTTCAGAAGACTACCTAGCTCTTTCACTTGCATCACAAAATAAACACAACTCATTAGATTGAAGAGGAAGATGAACATTGCCTTGGCTGAGACTCAAACTAATATTAATATTCTATATAAACTACATCTGAAATAGTCATCACTTATGACAGAAGTGTAGAGCTAGTCCATATCAAAATCTATAAATCACATTAATGTAACATATGCTATATGAAGATTTACAAGATTTATAAATACACAAGTATATGTATACAGAAATATTTATGCAAGTGTAGAAATGTTTATTCCCTTCCCCCTTTTCTTATAATAATGCTTTGAATACTTATTGGGGTGTGTGTGGGAGAGAATAAGCATTTATTAAGCATCTACTATGAGTCAGACACTGTGATAAGCACTTTTTAAATGTTATCTCATTTGATCCCCATAACCACTCTATAAGTGCTATAATTATTATTCCCATTTTACAGTTGAGAAAACTGAGGCAGGCAGAGGTTAAATAATTTGCCCATGGAACTAGTAAAGTGTCTAGGGTTAGATTTGAACTCAGATCTTCCAGACTCAGTGCCAAGAGCTCTCTCCACTGTGCCACTTGTATAATGCTACACATTTTACAGGAGGTAAACCAGAATTCGAAGAGAGAGGGACTGGCTTAGTATGACCCTGCTAGTGTTGGACCGAGACACCCAAGTCTCTTGACTTCAAGTCTAGTGCTCTTTCCATTATCCCATGCTGCTGCTTTCATCTTTGCTCAAATAAAACTAGTCCCACTGAATTTTCATCTTCCCTATTGCCCATTTATGATCTTATGGGATCCAATTTGTTATTTGGACAGGCCATCTATTGTCTTTCATCCTTGGTATATGACCTGCCCAGTGCTTTTTTACATGATATACTGCCTCCAATACATCTTTCATCCCTGACCTTCTGCAGGGCTCCTCATTTGTCAAATGGTTGCTCAGGAAGGGACCAGCACACTTGCCTTCTACCATCCAAAAATCTTATATAATTTTTTATTTCTCTTGCATAGTAGATGATGGCAAACTTCTATTCTTAATTTATTATGGACTCATATACTGATGCATGTCATTGTGGGCAGTCCTGTTGGCATCAATCATATCTGCCCTAATCAGTAGGGGTGCCTCCCTTATTGATCAACAATATTCAGATATTTCTAAACTCATTCACACACCTTTGCTTCTTCTGGTTCATCGTCCAGCTGTGCTGTTATTGTGGTTGGTGGCTAAGGTACCTGTATTCAGTTGGCCACCAGTATTTATTAAGCACCTACTATGTATCAGGCACTGTGCTAAGCAATAGCTATACAAAGAAAGGCAAAGGATAGCCTGCTGACAAGGAGCTCACCATCTCACAGGCAAAACGCTGAGAAGAAAAATGTGTACAAATAAGATATATACAAATTATGAAGGAAATAATTAAGAGAGGGAAGGCAGTAGGACTAAGAGGTATTTTTAAAGATTTCCTGTTGTATAATTAGAAAATTTTGTACCTTTGAACTACATCTCCCAGCATCCTTTTCCTCCTTCATCCCCACCTTGTGTACTTATGTTGTGTATAGTTATGTGTAACTCCACCTCTGGAGTTTTCCCACCTGTATGGCTGAGTGAGCTCTCTTTTTTATTTTCCTTTGCTTCAAGTTATTATTAATAAGCTTTATAAGTATAATACTTGGAGTATTTGGATATTAATTTTAATTTTCACACTGTAGAAGGCAGAATTTTAATTAGAACTTGAAAGAAGTCAGGGGATCAAGTAAGTAGAGAGGAGGAAAGAGCATTTCAGGCATGGAGACAGAGAAAATCCCTGGAGGGGAAGTCAGGAAGATCATCAGAAAGAGAGCCAAGACTGGAGATGGGGGTTCCTGGGTTCAAATCTGACATCAGACTTCCTAGCTGTGTGAACCTGGGAAAGTCACTTAACCCTGATTCCTTAGCCTTTACTGCTCTTCTGCATTAAAACTGATACTTAGAATTGATTCTAAGACAGAGGTTAAGGTTTAAAAAAAAAAAAGAGAAAATACCTGAAGATGAAAGATGGAGACTCTTATGTGAGGAACAACTAGGAAGCCAGTGCCACCAGATTGAAAAGGATATGGCTGGGAGGTGTAAGGTGTAAAAAGACTGGAAAGGTGGGAGAGAACTAGATAATGAAGGACTTAGAATGCTAAACAGAAGATTTTGTATTTGAATCTGGGGGCAATAGGAAGCCATTTGAGTTAATGAGTAGGAGGTGACCGAGGTGGGCTTGTGCTTTAGGAAAATCACTGATGGCAGAATGGAAGATGAATTGAAATGGGGAGAAATGCGGGGTAGTCAGATGCCCCAAATGCTTTTTGCCTGTTTGTGAGGTGACCAAGACTTGCCTCAGGGTGGTGGTTCTATCAGAGGAAAGAAGAGGGAATACTGAAGAGATGTTTGAAAAGTAAAAGGAACTGTCCTTGGCATCAGATTGGATATAAGGAGTAGGAGATGCTGAGAAGAGTCTGATGCCTGGGCCAGAAGTCTGGGGGCCCAGAAGGATGCTAGACAATAATAGGGAATTTTTTTATTGCTTATTTATTCTCCACAGGATGTTTACTGTTCATTAGTTGTCATAAGCCAATTATTAATTCAGACCAAGACCTTGTGACTACTATGAAAATTGGCCAAGCATTTATTTGATACCTACTGTTTGCTGGGCCCTATGCTAGGAATTGAGAGAATAGTTTTAGTACCATCTAAAGACTCATATAGGGTATTTAAGGTCCCCCATCTAGACCATCCTTTGATGTGGAAGGATTCTCAGAGCAGTTTAAGTTTTTGCTGCTACTAAGCCACCATGTTGGTTCAGTTGCCTCAGACCATCCTTTGAGAACCACTTTTTAGAGATTCTTTATGAATTCTATGCCATTTGACTAATAAAAAGCTTTTCCCCCTTTAATTAATAGTTAAAAGTAATTAGTCTTTGTGTTCAGCCATGGCATTGATGCTGGTCTCATTATTTACACAAGTGTGGCTGATGTAATCAATAGGTAACCAGCCTTCACGTTTTACATGTGAAAATAATCCTTAATTTTCAACTGTTAACAGTTGTGTGCATACATCTTGATTTTCAGGATGGTATAGATAGTTGATCAATAGCTGTCTGCAGTGCTGGGAAGACACAGGTTCAAGACTTACTTCTTATGCATACTGGCCCTGAGTAAGTCATTTAGCTTCTCAATACTTCAGGAAACACTTTAAGACTCTTGAATTCTTCCATTGAGTTACCTATGCCAAGTTGCATTGGTGGAAGGATTTTTCTCACCTGGGAGTTTCCTAGTCCAATGATTTTGCATTTCTAGTTGTCTTCCTTCTCTTTGACTCATCCTTTTTGCCTGGGGCCTAAGAATGAGTCTCCCACTTTGATTGCTCCCCTCCAGCTTAATCTGTTAGATTCTGTTGTGTACCTTTTGGCAGCAGCATATTTTCATTGGGAATCTTCCCTTTGTGTTTCTATGAAGCACTTTGTTTATTCCTCCCCTTCATGATTGACCTATTTACCTTTAAATATTTTAGTGTAAGCCTGCTGTAATGTAAGGAGAGATGAAAGTATAGATTTGGTAAAAACTTTGAACAGAGGTGGTACTAAAGACTTGTAGAAAACAAATGGTGCTTCCATGGGTCTTGGTGGCAGCTCTTTTGAGGATTAGAATCAAGGAGAAGAAAAACTCTTTTGATATGTGTTCATGTTTTATTTAATATATGTAATGCAAAGAAAATAGCTTCAGTCCCAGGATCATATGCTGCTTTAAAGAAGGAGATGTAGAAAATCATTGCTCAATATCATCAGGACATCTCATTTCTCTCCTTCCAGTAAGATGTTGGTCAAGATTCTTGTGGAACAATAGCTTTTTAAAAAAAGGAAAACTTATCTTCTGTCTTAGAATCAATACTGTGTATTGGTTCCAAGGCAGAAGATCATTAAGGGCAAGACAATGGAGGTTAAGTGACTTGCTCAGGATCATTCAGCCAGGAAGTGTCTGAGGCCAGAATTGAACCCAGGACCTCTAGTCTCTGGGCCTGGCTCTCAATCCACTGAGCCACCAGCTGTCCCTGGACTAACAGCTTTTTTAGCAATATTTACTTGGTGCTTCTGAAGTATCAGTATGATTTTTGGCTACAAAATGATCAAGTGGATGCCATCGATAGACCTTACTTCCAGCAGTGGATAATTCAATTCAGCTCATTTAGAGAGACCATTAGTAACTTTGGCCTACTATAGCTAGTTGTCTCTATAAATCAGCAATAGTTTTTGAGAGCAGTTAACCTCATCCAATGAGAATAAAAGTAATTCAGTGACTCAGTGACTCAGTTAGTATCATCCTGTCAGATCTATTCACTGGTAACAGCTGAGTGAAACATAACAGCTTCTGTTAATAGTTAAATTTGAAAGTAGCAAACACAAAATAAAATCATTTAAATTCAGTTTTTAAAGACAGGACACTTAGAAATTTGGCTAGTTTTGGAACTCCAGCAAATCTTTAAAATGTCCAGATTCTATACATCCCCAGAAGCACTTAGTAACAACTTCCTAGAGCTACCATTTGTGTTTCCAGGACCCCCACTATGGCAATGAAAGGGAACAAGGAAGAGGGTATACTTAGCCTGTTGGAATCATAAATAAACACTATTGTTAGTAAAATTGTGGGAGACAGGCTACCACCTTGTTGATACTGTATTTTTCTTCATTCTGTACAGACTTCTCTAGTTTTAGGCCACAACTACAAATTCCATTTTTCTCTTTTCTGCCTAGCTGTTTGACTTTATTACCCTCTTAACTCTGGGTCATAGCATCCAGTTTGTTCTGGAAGTGGATGTCCTTTTGTATCCATTCTTCTCCTCACAGCCACTATCCTAATTCAGACCCTCTTTTACTCTCACTTGCATTATTGGACAACCCTAATAACTTCCAATCCATTCTTCAATTCATCCTTCACATAGTTTCCAAAATTATTTTCCCAAGGCAGAGGAAAGATCAATATATTTGGAGTCAGAAGCACTGACTCATGAGTTCACAAGTCATGAACTCATCAACTGATGAGTTTAAATCCCATCTCTGATGCTTATTGTGTGACCTGGGTCAAATGATTTCACCTTTTGCAGTTTCAGTGTCCTCATCTGTAAAATGAAAGGATTGTACAAGGTACCACTGAATGTCTTTTCAAATTTTAAATCCGTGATTCTAAGGTCCTACAAATGCTTGTGGATCTTTGCTAATTCTGGATTGACAAGAGCGATGAGGCAAGTATTTTTGTGAGTCAGAGTAAATAAAGGTAGAGGCTGAGGCAGATGGTTACTAAGATCACTGAAAGACCTTTTGCATTTGGTGATCAATAAAAAGTTCCAGGAATGGCCTTATAATATTCCAGAGTAGAGGTCATGAGAATTAAAGCTCATTGTGCTTCTTGAATTGATAGAGGCTTTCTTCTGATGCAATTCTACCAAGTCAGGGGGTTTAAACTCCAGAGGGGTATTCAAGGGGGGGGGGGGGAGACTTGTTATTAAAATCTAGCTAACCCCTAAAACAAGGATCATGAGACAAACCACTTTCCTAGGAGATCTGATACTGGGCTTAGAGTCAGGATGACCCGAGCTTGCCTTACACATTTAAGGTCTGAGAATCCTGGGCAAATAACTCAGCCTCTCTGTCCTTGTTTTTTTAGATGTAAAACAAGTGGTTCATTTGTGTCTGAGTCTTTGTGGGATTTTCTTGGGACAGATATTTGAGTGGTTTACCATTTGCTTCTCTTAGCTCATTTTACAGATGAGGAAACTGAGGCAAACAGGTTGCACAGCTAGTAAGTATCTGAGGCCAGATTTGATCTCAGGAATCTATCATCTATCAATGTATCAAGCTCAGGAAACTCTATCCACTGTACCACTTAGCCACACCATATAAAATGATGGAGTTTGATTTAAGAACCTCTTTTCTAGCTTTACATCTATGCTTTTGTGACCTAGCACTTCCTTTTTAGAATTCTGCAGAAAAATTATGGAAAAGTATCCTTATGCTAAGATAGTGAGTGACCCAAGTCCTTAACCCAAGTAATACACAAATAAAAGAGTTAGGGTCCAAATGTGTATACATTTGAACTATGCTTCCCTCAGCTGTAGTTTTAGGCAAAATTATACCCTTCAGCTAAATGGGGATTATAACCACACTTAGGTCCTTGGGTTGTTCTGAATATATAATAAGATGATGTAAGAAAAATCCTTTTTGGATCTTAAAGCTCTGCTGTATGTTAATGTGAACTATTATACCTGACACCAAGGCTGGACTTGCTTTGATGCCCCTCTTTAATGCTATAACTAATAAATACATTATAGCTTCTCAGGAATCATCTAGTAGAAAAAGAATTCTTGATAACATCCCTCACGCATCAAGCCTTAGTAACTACCATGATGGAGTACATGCTTGAGAGTGCACGTACACACACAATACACACACACACATACATACATATAAAATTTACTGCTAATAGCTAAAATGTTCACCAAGCACCAATCACAAGTTTTGATGACTCTCTAAAGAAGGATTTTCTGGACTTTTTCCTAGAAGTAATTTTAGGATTGCCATTTTTTTTGTCAGAAAATTGTGAGGAAGAAGGATATGAGAGAATTTCTTCTATTAAAAAAGCCAGGATAACGTTTACTATAGAGCCTCATATTTCTACACGTGACCTCTGCAGAAATGTCTTTGGATTTTTGATGAGACTTTGATCTCACTTGAGATTGAAGATAGAAGTATCCTTTCTGTATAGGAAGCTGAAGGGCTACTATAGGTTTGCTTACAGTGAGAAGAGTGAGGTTCCTTTTTCAAAAAAATCCCACATCCTTTGACTTGTAGTATTTTTCATGGAAATTGAATTATGTATTTGCTCTTCATTAGGTCAGATTGTGGTTAGCCTGACCAATTCTAAGAATAATAATAATATTCCCTTTTAAAACATTTTTTGTCACAGTGAGGCAAGATTCCAAAAAAAGGGAGAAGCCACACATGGTCTTTTTCATTCCAGCTGTTATACATTGAATAGGAAAAATGGGACTACAATAGGAAAAAGCCTAGCCAAACAAACAAATAAATAAATTAGCAAGAAAATAAATGAATTTTGCATATAATCATATTTAATAAATGAAAACATAATTTTTTATTTTTCTCTTGTTATTTCTTTTTGTGTTCCTTGGGCTATTATTATCGTTTGCCTTTGTCATGTGCTTGATCTTGGTTGTTTCTGGAGGATTTTTTTTTGCCACTTTTCCCCAGATTGATCAATTTCAAGTGGAAGCTGTATCCCTTGGAAAGCTTCAGAAGGCTCTGTTGCTCTGCAAGGCCACTGATCAATCAGAGTACTGGTATTGTGAGAAAATCATTGTCAGGGAACCAACGAAGGAATCAGAGTCCATATTCAACTGTGAAAGGTAAGATTTACCGTTTAGTGCTATTTTAAATCTTTCTCTTCTGAAAGGAAGGAAAATGGACTCCCTTTGCAGTAATTATCAGATCATCAAATTAAATGACCAGTGATAATATTAATCATTTGGAAAAATTAAAGGATATTCCCCCCCTTAAAAATTAAACATAGTTCTGTAGATTTTTTATCAGCTATGAGGTGAATGTATCTCTAACAGAATAATATATTGCATAAATCTTCTAAACAAATACTGAGGATAAATCACAGGAGTAAGTTTTTGAATCACAACCATTAGAAGAGTGAGTGTACTTCAATTTTAAAATGGGATTGTTCTGTTGGTGTTCTTTCAAAAGAGGCAATTAGCATGAAGGAATGGGATCAAGATAAACAAATAGTACACTTGGAAAAAGTCAAGAAACTAGATCTAATAAACAAGGGCAAGAACAGCTTAAAGACCAAATAGGAATTAGTTCAGTGAAGAATGTATTAAATGGGGCAATGCAACTGGAACTAAAGGAACTATATTATGAAAGATCTGAAAGCATTAAGATTATCAAACCTAGACATTTTAGGTAATGCATTCTGTTTAAGATTTGTTGAGGTTTAGATGTCTGTAGGACATATAGTTTGAAGTGTTCAATAACATGAGCCCAGAAAAAAATATAGGAGCTGGATATATAGATCCTGAAGTCATATGCAACAAAATAATTAAAGCTATGGCAATTAATGAGACAACTGAGATTACCAAGAGGAAAAGAGGGCATAAGAAGCCTTAGTGTTGCTTCATTTAGGGGACATGATGTGAATGATGATCTATCCAAGCATACAAAGAAGGAATATTAGTTAAAAGAAAAACCAAAACAGTACTGTCACAAAAACCCAGGTAAGAATGAGCATTCGGGAGGCAAGGGTGAGCAACAGCTTCTAAGGCTGCTGAGATATGAAGAATGCAGAAGAACTGAGAAAAGGCAAAATAATCTTTGGCAATTAAGAAATCATTGATAACTTTCAAAAGAGCAGTTTCAGTAAATGGAAGTCAGAAGTCATATAGTAAAAGGTTGAGAATTGAGAGGGCAGGAAATGAAATACTTTGCCCCCCTAGATTTAGGTATGAAATGGATAAACATCAGACAGGGTCTAAAGAAAAATTTTTTAAGAATGGAGAGACCTGGATTTTGTAGGCAGTAGAGATTTGAATCAGAACATAGGGAAAAATCGACAATGAGAGCAAGAAATGATAATAGTGGGGACATTTTATGGGAGAAACAGAAGGGCATGTGATCAAAGGTACAGATGTGAAGGTAACATTGACAAGGAGAAGATATTTGAAAAAGGAGAAAAGAATGTGAAATTAAATCAAGGAGTTTTAATCTGTGGAGTAAGAAATAAAAGAGCATAAAATGACAAATGCTCTCTTTTTTCTCAGTTTGAGAAAGGTCCTTGTTTGCGGGAGAGATAGATACAGACAGAAAAACAAAAAAGAGACAGACAGAGAGAGAGAGAGAGAGAGAGAGAGAGAGAAGAAGTTTTGAGGAAAAAAAATGGGAACAACCTCTTTGGATAGTGAGATAAAGAATCTAATTGGAATAGGATTGTCTTGCTAAAATTGGGGCACCTTTGACTTCAGATAACACATTTGTAATGCACACATGGGCCAGATACCAGACTTCCTCCAGTTTTGTTTGGTAGCATAGGAGTTTGAGTGAGAAGGTGGGTGTTGGGAGTAAGTTTGGGGTTTGGAAAGGCATGAGTAGCAATGGAAAAAGAGCAAGGAATATTTGAATGAAGATGATAATATTTCCATCAATCTATTGGACACGAAAAATAAAAAAAATCCAAGGTATTTGGCCTTCTCTATTGGCTGTCTCTGGTTAGGGGGAATAAATGGGTTATATAGGTGGTAGCAGTGGGCATAGATATGAAAGGACCAGGCCTAGGGATTGGGTGCTCTCAGATGATTTGGACTTTGTTTTGGAATTTGGAAGACCAAGTCTATCAACAATGTAGAGTCCTAGTCAATGACTACATGGCATTTTGAGCTACCTTGGATCCTTGCATTGCTTGCAGAATGCTGTTCAATTTTCAGCAGGTAGGCAGAGCCAAAGCATCATATCAACCAGCACAAGAGCTACCAGCAGAATGGGACAAGTAATCATGTACATCACCTCAGCTTAGTGCCTGGGAGTCTTCAGAGAGGTTCAAGGTAGTGCAGGCATTCAGAAGTTGATGGACAGATTTAAGGACCTGAGGGCTGAATATGTAGAACTCTGGTTTCAATATTGGAAGGTTTACTTGAATATCTTCATTGGTGGAGTGAATAAATGACTCAGTTCTGTGTCCCTGCATGAAGTTGGCTTGAGGACTTGGGAGAGGCATGATTTTTTCCCTTTTGGCTTCACAAAAGGATGCATGAAATTCCTGACTCTCTTCAAGGAGAGACCTTTAGAGAGGAAATATTTTTCAAGGTTCACAAATAAGGAAAAGCAGGTGCCTCAACATATCCTTGATTTCCAACTACCCTCTCTAGATAATTCATGGAATTTCCCCTTGGATGAAAGTAAAATTTATCTCTCAGCATCAAAATGAGTGATTTCTTCCCTTTGATATCTCACTATGAGGGAAGAAATCATTTATTTTGAATACTTTCTGCTATCTTCTAATCTGCATAACTTTTCTGAATTCCTTTTGCTCTCTGCTTGGATAAATAGGTTTACTCACTATTCACTATTTGTGATGGTCTTTTGGTCATAAGTATTTGGTGGGCATGGGCCACATCTTTGGCTATACATTTTTCTTTAAGGGAGAGCAAACTGGAAAGCAGCTTGGATTAAAAAGAAACCCCATCATTTGTCTAGATGAGAAATATAAGAGGAGAGATATAATTCTAGTTTGTTACTGTCTCTTAAAGGAAAACAGGAACAGTTTTATGGAGTCTTAATCTGCTTTCCCTCCGGGAAGGAATCTTAAGTCTTCCTTGGAGAGGTGCCCGTAGGAATCCTGAGATATGTACTAAACCTTCCTGCAAACTACACCTAGACAAACTCATGTTGACATACACATATTCCAAATGTGCACCTCCTAAACCTTGCATATGTATTTCTAGAGGGAGAACTGAGAAAGAGAGGAAAGATTTCTTTAAGAATACTTCTTGGCCCCACCCTTTGCTCAAAGACTGTTGTTTCCTATTGGCAGGAAAAGTTCCATGAACCTGATGCAGCATTTAGGGCACAATGACACCGCTGTGACCTGCAGAAGCATGACCAAATAATTAGTCACTCACAATTAGTGAGTTCATTTGCTTTTAAGGACATCAAACTCTAGGGTATTTGGATGATTCAGCAGAAAGATGTTTGTGCTTTTAGACAAGTATGGAGAGAATTGTTTCCTTTAGTGATCAAATTAGATAATATTTGTAAAAAGTGATTTGCACAGTGCCTGGCCCATTGTAGGCACTCTATAAATACTTATTCCCTTCCCTTTATTTCTCCTCGTTTATATAGAAGGCAGAGTGGCAAAGCTCCCAGTTCTCTGAGCTCTAACTGTAGGATTGCCCAGTGGTTCTGAAGGTCTCTAGAAATCTTTTCATTTTCTTAAAGCAGATTCTTTCCATGTAATAGTATTAGCATTATGAACTACTACTGGTGGAAGGGTAGGACAGGCAGGGCAGGCTTCCTATTCCTTACTCTAGTTCTAAGCCAGGTGCTATTTCAACCTCACCATCTCTCTTGAATATTTCTTCAATCCATAAACATTACAACTTCCCCTAAGGTTGAGCTAATTCTGAAATTATGTAATGAGACACTATCAGGCTCTGGCATGGTCTGACTATACTCTGATGACACTGAGGGAATAACTAGCAGAGTTCATTTTTCTTGTGTCAAAAGAGTTAAATCACTGGTGTTCAGGAGAATTTTCTCAATATTGAGCTACCTCCATCCTCAAAGCTAGTATTCCTATTTCCTGAAAGGGAGTTCTGAGCTCCTCTTTTCTCCCCTTGCCTGATCCACAACTTCCACCATTGGAATCCCTCTCCTCATTTTGAAGGTTGGGGAAGATATATTCATGGAATCCTGAATTGGAGTTCAGAATGCATTTTCCAGTAGAAAAAAGATAAATTCTATATATATTTGAAATTTCTGTGAATATTTTGCTTAGGATAGTATATATTCTAGATTTGAAAGACACTTAAAAGATTATAGACCTGTGGAATCAGTGGAATAGAGACCATCATGATACAGTGGAAAGAGCATTGATTTTGGAGTCAGAGAACCTGGGTCTGAAGCCTACCTCTGACACTGTCTGTGTGACTTGGGAGAAGTCATTTGACCTACCTGGACCTCAGTTTCCTTATCTGTAAAATGAAGGAGTTTGATTAGAAGTTTTCTGAGGTCCCTTCCAACTGTAAACTCTGCAATTTTTTGATCTTTTGAGTTCCAAACTCAGATACCCTCTAGTTCTCTTCATATTTGACCATGAATCTGATCTATCAGATTCCCAACAAATGATAATGTCCATCCTATGCTCAAAGATCTCTAGGAAGGAAAATCACTGTTTTATGAGGTGGCCTATCCCACTTTAGATAGTTTTGATTGTTTGGAATTTTTTCTTTTCATTGAGCCTAATTCTGATTCTTTAGGGCCAAGTAGAACAAATCTTATCCCTCTTAAAATATTTGAAGAGAACTATCCATTCCTCCTTCCCTCCAGTTTTCTTTTTTCCTAAGTTAAATATCTTTATTTCCTTATAGGATTCTTCATGTACCATGAGTGCATTGCTTTTTACCATCTTGCTTATCTTCCTCTAGTTATTTTCCAAATTATTAATACTCTTCCTAAAATGTGTTACCTAGAAATGAATATAAGACTTTAGGTTTGGGGATCAGTATAGTAGTATACAAAGGGACCATCACCCTTCTAGCCTTGGGTACTATTCCTCTCCTAATCTAAGCTAAGTTTATGTCAGATTTCTTAGTTTTCATTTCACATGGTTAGCTCACATTGAGTTTGCATTCTGCCAAAATAACTGGATTACCTTTGATCTAGCCATGATTCATCCAACTTATATTTGGGAAGTTGATTCCTTTAAAAACCCAAGTATAAGATTTTACATAAATCCTGTTTAAATTTGTAATTGGCCCAGTGTTATAGATTGACTTTTGGGATCTTGACTTATATGTGATGTAATTAATTTCTTCTTATTTTACATCACCAGCAAGTTTAGTAAGTGTATTACCTAAGCCAATCTCGAATCCATCAATAAAATTGAGAAACAGCAAAATCTACATCAATCTCTATAGTCAACTACCACTTTTTTCTGTCTTAATGTAATTGTTTCTTTATACTTTCAGAATTCATTTCTTAGGGCTTTCTTGTGGCATTTTTGTACATGCATTCCTACCTATTGTTTTTCTGAACTCTTTGAAATTACTTCCCTCAAATCAGAACCTCACGTTGATGATTTCTGGATTTTTGACATTTTTTTTATCATGAATTCTAGGAGAGAATGGTTATTTCCCACATGTTTCCACTTATTGCTACTTTAGCGTACATTTCCTTTCTGTTGGTCAGAATTTAGTTTCACTCATTGCCTCCTCTATTTTTTAAAGGACAGAATTGTTATTAAGTAAGCTACCCTATTGTCCCCATTTTTAAAACATTTCTGATTTTGAAAGAGACAAAGCATTAGCAGATATTTGGATAATAGAAGGCTCCCATTAGTAACAAAAACAACTAACATCTATATGCTACCTTAAAGTTTACAAATCATTTTATATACGTACCTTGTTTAATTAGTACACTAAGGCTGAGTAATACTTGTGAAGCCAATTTTGCTTCCTTTTTGCATTAGAAACTTCTATTCACCTTGCTTGTTGCCTATATTTGGTGCTTTTTGTGTCTAGACAGCAGAATATGTGAATTTTATTACTAGCTCCTCTCTTGATTTTTAACTCTTGTGAATTATGAATTTTCTTCTTTTTATATTTTAATTACTTTATATAATATCTAGCTTTGCATTTATAAAAGCAAGTTTTCCCTTCTTTACTTTTCATTTGCAATTTCTTTTGATTAGATTTACAAGGTTCACAGCAGAAAAATATTAGCACTTATTATATGCATTCTCTTCATGGCCAAGAGTTCATCATTACTGAATAGCAACCAAGGTTGAGAAATCCAAATCCTGTTCTTGGATACCATTTTCTTAAACATCTGTCCACTTACAAAATATGCTCTTCTGTCCTAAAGGCCTTGTCTTAAATTGGCAATAATGAAGAAAATACCACCTATACTCTGTAAGTTGTTCAATTTTTTAAAAACTGTACTGCACATTCATTAATAATATTTCCTGTTGTCAGTATTATCCGTCCCATGACAATCAGTGAGACACTCTAACTGGACAGTGTACCTCTATTGTTAACATGAGTTCAACAAATAGCCAGTACCCTTCTGGGCATCACCAGTCACCTGTCTTATATTTCCTTCCCTTTACTCCTATTGAATGATTTCCCACCTGGTGCTACCTTTAGAAGATTCGTATATGGTTGATGTAGAAATATCTACTCCCACTTTTAAAAAATTGTTTATTTTTTTCAATTACATGTATAAACAATTTTTGACAATTGTTTTCTGACATTTTAGGATTTCGATTTTCTCCTTTCCTCCCTTCTACCTACCACCTTCCATCTGAGGCAGTAAATAGTTATGCCAGTACTTTAATGCTATACATATTTCAATATTACTCATATCATGATAGAAGAAATATCATTCATATGATAAAAATATTATGAAGGAAATAAAGTGGAAGATGGCATGCTTTGATTTGCATTCAGATTCCAACAGTTTCTTCTGTGATTGTGGATAACATTTTCATCATGAGTCCCTTGTGGCTGGTGATCTTGGAAACTTGCTTTGCTGATAATGGTTTATTCCTTCACAGTTGATCATTGTATAATATTTCTGTTTCTGTATATATTTATATATACATATGTATATGTATATATATATTTTTTTTTTCCTGGTTCATCTTATTCTCTTTATATCAGTTCATATATATCTTTCCAGGTTTTTCTGAATTTGTCCTGTTTATCAATTCTTATAGTAAAATAATATTCCTTTGCAACCATATACCACAACTTTTTTAGCCATTCCCCAAGTGATGAATAGCCCTTCAGCTTCCAGTTCTTTCCTACTTTAAAAAGAGCTGCTAAAAATATTTTGGTACAGGTAGGTTTTTTCCCCTTCTCTCTGATCTCTTTGATATACAAACCTAGTAGTAGTTTTGCTGGGTCAAAGGGTATGCATAGTTTTATGGCCCTTTGAGCTTGATTCCTTTGTTCTCCAGAAAGGTTGTGTCAGTTTACAGTTCTACCTACAATGTTTTAATGTACCAGTTTTCCCACATTTCTTCCAATATTTATCATTTTCCTTTTTGGTCATCTTAGCCAATCTGATAGGTATCAGATAGTATCTCATAGTTGCTTTAGTTTGAATTTCTCTAATCAGTAGTTATTTGGGGAGTTTTCTCAGATGACTATGTATAACTTTAATTTCTTCCTCTGAATACTACCTGTTCATATCTTTTGACCATTTTTTTTGATTGGGAAATGCTTTGTATTTGTTTAAATTTTACCCGGTTCCCTATATCTTTGAGAAATGAGGTTTTTGTCAGAGATGCTCGAAATAATTTTTTTTTCAAATTTAGTGTTTCCCTTCTTATCTTGGTTGCATTGCTTTCGTTTGTACAAAACCTTTTAAATTTAATGTGATCAAAATTATTTATTTCATTTTTTGTGATGTTTTCTATGTCTTTTTTGGTCATAAATTATTACCTTATCCATAAATCTAAGGTAAACTTTTAAGTGTCCCCCTAATTTGTTTATGGAGTCATTAACTTATCTAGTTCTTTCCCCCAAAGATTGGATCTTTGGGTTTATCGAACACTATGTTGCTATGGATATTAATTGCCATGTGTTGATTAATCTATTCCATTAACTCACTGTTCTTTTTCTTAGCCATTACCAGACTGTTTTAATGATTACCACTCAATAGTATAGTTTGAGAACAGGAATGGCCAGAATTTCATCCTTTAAATTATTTTTCATTGATTTCCTTGATATTCTGCGTCTTTTGTTCTTCCTGATGAACTGTTATTTTTTCTGGTTCTGTGAAATAATTTTTGATCCAGTTTTGATAATAGTTTTATTGTCATGGCTCTGAATAGGTAAATGAATGTAGGTAGGATTGCCATTTTTATTTTATTGGTTTGACTTATTTATGAGCAATTAATGTTTTTCCAGTTGTTTAGGTCCTATTTTATTTGTATGAAGAGTATTTTGTAACTGTGCTCATATAGTTGCTGGGTTTGTTTGGTAGATGTATCTCCAAGTATTTTATATTATCTTAAGTTATTCTGAATGAAATTTCCTTTCTTATCTCTTTCTGTTGGACTTTGTTAGTGATAAATAGAAATGTTGATGATATATGTGAGTTTATTTTGTGTCCTATGACTTTGCTACAGTTGTCAATTATTTCTATTAGTTTTTTGGCTGATTCTCTGGGATTTTCTATGAATATAGTCATATCATCTTCAAAGAGTTTTAACTTTGTGTCTTCATTGCCTTTTCTAATTCCTTTAATTTCTTTTTCTGCTCTTATTGTTATAGAAAGCTTTTCTAGTACAATGTTAAATAACAGTGAAGATAATGTGCATTCTTATTTTACTCCTTATCTTATTGGGAAGGGTTTTATTTATCTTCATTATAGATATTACTGATGGTTTTAGAGAAATACCATTTATCACTTTAAAGAAGGTTCCATTTATTCAAGTGTTTTCTAGTGTTCTTATGAGGAATGGGTGTTATATTTTGTTAAATGCTTTTTCTGCATCTTTTGAAATAATTATGTTTTCTGTTGGTTTATTATTGATATGAACAATTATACTGATGGTTTTCCTTATATTGAACCATCTCTTCATTCCTGGTGTAAGACTCAACTGATCATAGTGTATGTTTCTTTTGATATAATGCTATAATCTCCTTGCTAGTATTTTATTAAAAATTATTACCTCAATGTCATTAATGAGCTTGATCTATAGTTTTCTTTTTCTGTTTTAGCTCTTCTTGGTTTCGGTATCATTACTATATTAGTGTCATAAAAAGAATTTAGAAGGATTCAGTCTTTCCCTATTTTTTCAAATAATATATAAAATATTGAAATTATTTTTTTTAAATGTTTGCTGGAATTCACTTGTGAATCCATCTGGCCATAAGACCTTTTTTTTCATAGGGTGTCCTTTGATGGTTTATTCAATTTTTTTTTCTGTGATGGCCTTGTTCATATATTCCATTTCCTCTATTTCTAATCTAGGTAGTTCAAATTTTTGTAAGTATTCATTTATTTCACTAAGATTATCAGATTTATTCACATATGGTTGGGCAAAATAGCTTTCAAAAACTGCTTTAATTTCTTCATCATTGGTTTGATATTACCTTTTTCATTTTTGTTTGGTTTTCACCTTTCTTTTTTCTTAATAAAGTTAATTAATAGTTCACCTATTTTATTTATTCTTTCATAAAATAAATTTCTTGCCTTATTTATTACTTCAATGATTTTCTTACTTTCAGTTTTATTAATCTCCCCCTGGATTTCCAGGATTTCTAATTGGTGTTTAATGGGAATTTTAAATTTGTTATTTTCCTTATTCTTTTTTTTTAATTGCATGCCCAATTCATTCATCAATTCTCTATTCTCTATTATAGAGACAGAGATTTTCCCTTAAATATAGTTTTGGCTGTATCCATAAATTTTGCTCTGTTGTTTCCTTATTGTCATTTGCTTTAATGAAATTATTGATTTTTTCTGTGATTTGTTCTTTGACCTATTCATTCTTCAGGATAAATTTATTTAGTTTACAATTCATTTGCTGTCTTTCTTTCTGATTCCCTTTGTTGAATATAATTTTACTGCATTATAGTCTGTAAAGGATGCATTTAATATTTCTGCTTTTTTTAAACATATGCGAGATTTTTTTTTGCCCTATTATATGGTCATTTTTTGTGAAGGTGCCATGTGTATTCCTTTACATTCCCATTTAATTTTCTACAGAGGTCTATCACATCAAACTTTTCTTAAGTTCTATTTACCTTCTTTACCTTCTTTCTTGTTTCCTTTTTTTGGTTGCCTTATCTACTTCTGAGAAGGGAAGTTTGAGGTTCCCCCACTAGTAACATTTTACTATGTATTTCCCAGTAACTCATGTAACTTTTCCTTTTGGAATCTGGATGCTATACCATTTGGTAAATAAATGCTTAGTATTGATATATTTTTTTTTCATTTGCTATGGTACCTTTTATCATGATGTAATTGTCATCTTTATGTCTTAATTAGATTCATTTTTCCCTTTTCTTTGTCTGAGATCAGGCTGCTACCCATCTACTTTTTACTTTAGTAGGCATAGTAGGTACTGCTCAAACCCCTATTTTAACTCTGTGTGTCTTTCTGCTTTAAATGTGCTTCTTGTAGATATCATATTGTGGTATTCTGGCATTTAATTGACTATGTGTCATTTCCTTTTTTATAAGGGAATTCATCTCATTCACATTCACAGCTAGTTATGTTTCCCTCCATCTAGTTTTCCCCAATTACTCTTCTCTCTCGCCTTTTAAAGTTACCTTGTCTACCCATATTTTGTTTTTGATGACTGGCTAATTTATCCCCTAATTTATCTTTCTTTTTGTTCATCTCCCATTCTCTTATTCTCCCTACTTCTCTACTTCCCTATAGGGTAAATTAGGTTTCTTTTTTTGATTGAGTGTGATTGTTATTCTCACTTTTAGCTAATTTCAATGAGAGTAAAGTCCCCACCCACATCTTTTCTTCCACTATATTTGCCTTTTTAATCTGTTAATGAGAATTAGTTTACTCCTTGTATCTCTCCTTTTCTCTTCTCATCATTTAGTCCTCTTTCCCATCCCTTGATTTTTTAAAAATACCAGCCCCTCATCTTCCTTCTTTCTACATATAATCTTTTTGTTACTCTAAAAAAACTATAAAGCCCTTAAATATCTTAAGTACTTTGGGTTCACACATACTTTAAGTACTTTAAGTATCTCAAATATCATAGGTATCTTAATTATTTCAGTTATCATCTTCCCAGGCATAGATATACTCAGTTCAACCTAAAATTTGCTTTAGATTCTTATGCTTTGTTTGAGTGGTAAATTTGCTCATCAAATTTTTCTTTTTATTTCTGGTATTTTGGTCAGGGAAGTCTAAATTTCTTTACTTAATTAAACATCCGTTTTTCTCCCTAGAGAATTATGTTCAGTTTTCCTGGGTAGTAATTCTTGATTGTTTTCCCAGATCTTTTGCCTTTCAGAATATCCACATACTTTCTGGTCCTTTAATGTGGAAGCATCTAGGTCCTTTATAATTCTGTCTGTGTCTTCATTGTATTTGAATAGTTTTCTTCTGGATGCTTATAGTACTTTCCCCTTGGCCTGAGAGTTCTGGGATTTGGTTATAATAGTCTTGGTCTATTTTATTTTGGAATTCTCTCTCAGGAGTATAATGAGGGAAGAACAGAAATGGGTTGCAAACAGGTCAGAGTTTGCAAAGAGAGAAGTGTGCTGGATCATACTCCATGCTGGGGAACTGGTGATGTGAATTCTAGAATGCAGGGAACAAATAAAGGTGGACACCAGGAGCTGCTGGGGGCTTTTGGGACTTCCAATTGGGGAAATGGCTTGAAGTTAAAACTTCTTGCTCTCTTTCTCTGTGAGCTGAAGAGGTTTGGTTTGTTCCTATCCCCTGAAGCCGAAGCTACCCAGTTTGGTGATCCTGCTTGGAGAAATCCTTCAGTAATCTATATTCAAAATTGTTTCTTGCCTTCTGAGAGAGTGTTCCCAGTTGATTTGAAGATCTGTGCCAGCAAGTCAGTACCATTCTATGATGGAAAGGCCTAAAGCCATCTTAGGCCTAACCCTGCTAGGGTTGAACCCTACCAAAAAGGGTTCAACCTAACTACTCTGAAGAATTGTATTTGTTACCTAAAGTAATTGGGAGGATTAAATAGTATCAGCTAGTCAGATAGCTGGGGAATTTAGACAGAAAGAATAGGAATTTAAGGAGCTTGGAAGAAAACTAAAAGGCCTCTATGAGGGGGTTGTAGAAGGTGGGAATTTAGCTAGACCTCTTAGAGTTAGGGAAATCTAATTCTTTAATCCTCCCCTCCATCAAACCATCGTTTAAAATAAAACCCCTGTCCTGTTTTGAACTCTGTTAGTCTGAGCACATCGGTCACTAGGAGAAGTCCCTTCTTTGTGGGTTTCCAAGGAACCAGCTAAACCTTGATATCTTTCCCTTACCAACAACAACCATCAAGAATATCCTATTATTTCAGGAGGTGATCAATGGATTCTCTCAGACTCTGTTTTTCCCCTCCTGTTTGAGATTTTTTCCCCTCATGATTTTCCCTGATGATTTCTTGCAATATGGTGCTTAGGCTCTTCTTCTGATTGTGACTTTTAGGTATTCCAGCAATTATTACATTACTTCTCCTGTATCTATTTTTCTAGATTTATCATTTTGCCAGTTAAGTATTTTAGATTTCCTTCTATTTTCTTTTTTATTTTTATTTTATCTTACTATTTCCTGATGCCTTATGGATTCATTAGCTTCTATTTGTCTAATTCTTATTTTTAGGAAGTTGTTTTTAAAGTTGTTCCCTTTTCCATTTAGCATATCCTATTCTTTAAAGATTTGTTTTCTTCATTGTTTTTTTCTTCCTTTACCATTTTCTCCATTCTGTTTCTTAGGGTATTATTTTCTTCAGTGTATTATTGAGCTTCCATTTTCTGTTCACCTGTTTTATTTTGGGGGGGTATTGATTTCGTCAGTGAATTTTTCCTAGTCAAGTTTTCCTGTCAATTCTCTTTTATTTATTTATTTTTTAAAATTTCTTTTCAAATTCATCTTGGGGTTCTTTGGGGCATGATATCCTTTCTCATTTTCCTTTGAGGCTTTACATGTTTCTTTTTTGGCATTCATATTTTAGCCTTCTCTGTCACTAAAATAACTTTCTGAGGTTTTTTTTTGTTTGTTTGTTTTTTGCTCATTTTTAAATTCATTCTAGTTGTTCTCTCCTTATTTATCTAGTGATGCTCTTTTCTATTCCTAGTATAGAAAGGGTACTTCTCCTAGCTTGCAGAGAACTCCTCTCATACTTGGGGTAAGCCCAGATGCATTTGTTTCTCCACAGTGTATCTGTTGAGGAACTGACCCTGATGGCTTCCTTTGGGGAAACTTGTAGCTATTTTGGCCAGCCAGATTCAGCACCCTGCATTACCAGTTCCCCTTTTGCATTGTGCATTGGGGCTAGTCCCTACTCTTTTAATTCCTGGCCCCTGCTAAGTGGCTTGGGCAGGACTAGTCCCCTGCTCTGGCCTCTATTACCTCAGATACTCTACTACAACATTGGCTTGCATAGATTCCTGGTGTATTTGCCTTTGTTGCTTACATATAATAGTTTAGGCTTGCCGATCCCCCCCCCCCCCTCCCCAGCTTCTTTATTGGCTGGGCTCTTCTGCCAAATGAGAAGTTTCCTGTCCTCTCTGATTTCACTATCCATGTTGAATGGTTTAGGCTGGACCAGTCCCTGACCCTGCCCTCTCTTCTTTCTATTCCTGTTTTGAGTGACTTGGATTGGGTTAGTTCTCATTCTGCAGCTTTCTTGCCTCTTTAGGAGTCCCAGAGTTTGGGCTAGCCTGAATTCTGCTAGTTCCCACAGATGCTGTACTACTTGGCCTACTATCTCTTCTTACCCAAATGAGATGTGTTCCTCCTGCTTTCCTTTGTTTTGAGGTGATTTATTTTATTTTATTTTATTTTGTATATGTGTATAGATTGGGAGAGTAGAAAGTCCTTTCCTCTACCATCTCAGTTCTCAATATCCAACTATTTCCTGTTTAGAAGATTCAGTCTCACCTTTACATTATGAACCTCATATTGAAGATATTTCCTCTTGTTTTTTTGTAGAAGTAGGAACTTATGCTGTGAAATGTTGCTTATAATATAAAACGGTTTTGATATCTTGGCTATTTTGATGAACTATGTTCTCTCCTCTTCTAAAACACTTTGTTATACAAGACTGCTCTTTGAAAAGACAGTGAAGGAGGATTTGGAATGGATAGAAAACCTGGAATATGCTGTCTATAGTAGGGCATGTTTGCTGACCTTGTTACTAAGGAATCTAAGGGTAGTATAATGTTTGAATTTGGAATATCTGAGTTCAATAGGCTGAGGGCTTTTGAGTAACAATAACTCCAACACTACTATGGTGAGCCTTTTGGTTGTGGCAGGGAGAAAAGAGGCACATCATTCTGCATAAGGAAGATTTAATTTGGCCAGGTCAGAAATGAAGTAGGTCAAAGCTTCTGCTTCAATCAGTTATAGGGTTTAACTCATGAATGGCACTGCCAGCCTGGATAAAACAGGGAGACCCATTGTAAAAAATAGAAGAGGAACTATCAAAAATACATTAAAATCTGAGTTACAGTGGGTATTAGAAACACGGCTAAATTTGTTGTTCTTATTGACTCATTTTAATTGTGTCTGATGCTTTTTGATTATATTTAGGATTTTCTTGGCTTGAATAGTTTGCCCTTTTCTTCTCCAGCTCAATTTACAGATATTAATTGGGGAAATTTCCCCTGGCAACTACCTTTTAATATATTGAACCCACAAAATCCCTTTTCACCCCTTACAAGAATGAGGCAAATAGAGTTCAATGACTTGCCCAGGGTCACAGAGTTATTAGGTGTCTGAGGTCAGATTTGAACTAAGAAGACGAGTTTTTCTTGGCAGTTTATCTACTGTGTCACCTAGTGGCTCTTAAAAGCAAAATATAAGAATGGAAAAAGATTCTATTACTTAGTTCTTTGGGTTCAATGAATCTTTCTCACATTATCCTGTTATATTCTTTTACCCTTTGCTTTTTTTTGTATCTAATCAAGCTCTAAGTAATCCATAGCTATGACTTCTACTGCCTTCATGCCTGGGGAAGACACCACCTCTGTCACACTTACAGGTTTGAAGCCCATTGAATACCCTAAAATTGTTTTAGCCTTTCTGCCAAGATGCTTTTACCAGACCATGGCCACTGTGCATGTTATAGCTTCTTGGAGCCACAGGTGAAAGCTGAGTGGCCAGTGAATTCCAAAGGAGGATGAGCAGCCTTGAAGCCCTCACACAAAATGTACTAGTCTTTCCTGAACACCTTCATTAAACCTCATTTATTGAGTTCTGGGAACCATGTTTTTTAGAAGGACATTGGCATACTCAAAGTGTGCTCAGAAAAGCAATCTGCATAGAGAAGGGACTTGAGTTCATATGATATGAGGATTGGTTGAAAGAAGTGAGTGTGTTTAGCTTAGAGCAGTGGTTCCCAAACTTTTTTGGCCTACCGCCCCCTTTCCAGAAAAAAATATTACTTAGCCCCCTAGCTAATTAATTTTAGCAATTTTTATATTTTTTTAGCAATTAATTGCTAAGTTTAATAGCAATTAATAGGAAAGATAAATGAACCTGTTTCCATCACCACTTCCCTGGATTGCTGCAGCACCCTCCAGGGGGTGGTAGCACCCACTTTGGGAATCACTGGCTTAGAGTATTGAATATAAAGAGATACCTGATCCTTGAGAGGAATTCGGTTTCTGCTCATAAAAGTTTGTAAAGGGGCAGCTGGGTAGCTCAGTGGATTGAGAGTCAGGCCTAGAGACGGGAGGCCCTAGGTTCAAATCTGGCCTCAGACACTTCCCAGCTGTGTGACCCTGGGCAAGTCACTTGACTCCCAATGCCCACCCTTACCACTCTTCCGCCTTAGAACCAATACACAGAAGTTAAGGGCTTAAAAAACAAAGCAAAACAAAATAAAAGTTTGTAAGTCGAGACTGGAAGACCATCACCTGTCAGATATTTTATAGTATTGGGACTCTGAGGTCTCTTGACTGAAAAATTCAATAATTCTGTAACTGAGCTATCAAAAAAGTAGTAAGGTGTATTCTTTATATCTTAAGAAGGAAGAATTAAAATCTTATATAGAAATACTTCCATCCTAAATAAAAACCAAACAGGTTTTGGGGGTTTAAAAATACTAAACCCTGGTGTAGGTAGGAAATTGGTCTATGTAGAATGATTCACTCCCTAAAGATTCTGGGTATCTGAAATTTCATCATATGTGTCTCTTTCTTTAGCTAGGCTATAACCTCCTAAGAAGTTTTATTCATCTTTTTATCCCATTGTCTTACACATACATATTCATTGATCATGCCAGTCATTTTAACTATAATAATGTATATCCCAATAATACCCTGAGACTTTGGATGAATATGGTGGTAAGATAAATTTATTTTCTTTTAAAAATCTGGTCATTTTTCATTTTCCCTTGTTTTTTCTCCTTTTTCTGTTGAGTGCACATGAATGCATATACTTCTGATAGAGAGAACATAAGACTTAAAGGAGAATGTGATTTTTATTCACATGGTACTATAAACATGATAGATGGTGAAGTCAACAATTAATTGATGATTATGATGTGCCAGGCACGCTGCTAATATCTGAGGATGCAAAGAAAGGCCAAATTCTCCTTTTGTTCCCAAAGAGCTCACATTCACCTGAGGAAGAGAAGAAACATGTAAATTACTAGGAACATAGGCATGCATAGAGCCAGATAGGGGGCACAGCGGATTGAATCCTGGACTTCAGATCAGAAAGACCTGACTTCAGACATCAACTGGCTGTAGGACCTAGGGGAAGTCACTAGTGCTTACCACAGTGCCTTCTGCTCTCAAAACAGTTCTTAGAACGTTTGTTCAGTCTGTCATATCTGTCTCTGTGGGTCCATTTGATTTTTTTTTTTTTGGTAAGGATACTGGAGTGGTTTGCCATTTCCTTCTCCAACTCATTTTATAGAAGAGGAATCAGAGGCAAAGAGGGTTATGTGACTTGCTCATGGTCAAATGGCTAATAAGTATCTGAGGCAATATTTAAACTCAGGAAGATGAGTCTTCTGGAATCCAGTCCCAGCACTATTCACTTCCCCACCTAGCTGCCCTGCTTGGCACATACTAGGTATATACTAAGTACATATGGGCAGACTATGTTGACTTCTTTTTATTTCAGCTTCCTCTTCTGTAAAACAGGGATTATTAGAGCACCTACCTCCCAGGACTATGGTGAGGATAAAAAGAGATAATATTTATTAAGCTCTTTTGTATACTTTAAATCACTATATAAATTCTAGCTATTATTATTATTATGCAGGGAGCATTTATAAGTTGTACCATCTAGCTGCCTATTTAATATATTTACAGTGTAAATACAAGATAGTCCCAGAGGAGAGAGGTAAAGGTGGGATGGAATAGTATGGACTGGCCAGAAAGACCTTCTGCAAATGGTGAGATTGAAGCTGTTTTGAATGAAACAAGAGAAAAGATGGGGAGGCTGGGAGAAGGAGGAGAGACAACCAGGGCAAAGCTATAGAGACTGGGCATGAAATGTCCCATATATTGAGTAGCAGTGAGGCTGGATTATAGAATGTGTGGAAGGAAATAAAGTATACAAGACTGGAAAGGTAGGAAGGGGTCATGTTGTGAAAAGCTTAAAATGCCAAAGAGATGATTTTATAGTTGATAAATAGGGAACCCTTGGAATTTATAGAGTATTGGGGAAAGAAAAGACATGGTTGGTCTTGGACTTTAGATAAGTCTCTCTGGCAGCTGAGTGAAGTGAAGTGGAGGATTTCCTTCTATCTTACCTTAGGAAGATGGGGCTGGTTACTTTCCTTCCAAATCCCCTATAATAGTCCTGAAGTTAAGCATCAAGTTCATGTTGGAGCCTGGAACAGAACACAGGTGTCACTGGTTCCCAGCCAATAATCCAGGCTCTGTCCCCTCCTCTTGTTGCTGTTGTACCAGAATCTTACCTCTGTGTGTGAAAGGCCCCAAGTAGAGGACTGATGTGAATCCAGCAGGAGGCTCCGTGGGGAAATGAGGCCAGATGCCTTCGCCAGGAACGTAGCGGAGCTGTTCATTGTTGCTGGCCATCCCCCATCACTCACATGGCCTAGCCAAGCAGTGCATGACAGGGCACTTTGTGGATAATTAGCACGGAGGTCTGGTCAGCAGAAAATGCTCAGGTGTAGAAATCACAAAGGTGAAAAGCAAAAGAGAATTTCTGTCATTCTCTTTGCAGCTCCTTAGGGGAAAAAAAGAAATTCCAAGAGAAACTGAATTAGGACAAGGAGAAAGACCACCAAGTGATAGTTCCCTTTCTGAGCCAAAAAAAGTACAGCTAAAATACAATGCTAAACTACCGGAAAAGAATGCTTTTGTCCATCACAGATGCTACATACATTTGTACGTGGCCCATTTTTCTTCAGTTGAACACCCACGGCCTTCTGGTTTTATTTTAATTCTATACCTGAAGACTTAAAAAAATCCTTGGTATTTCCCCCCCTTCCAATTCTTATTATATGCACAGGTGTATACACTCTTTAATTTCCACAATTTGCCCTCATGATTTTTTAGCATTTTAAATTTGATTTAGAGAAACATGTAACCAGCCTTATGAATTTAAGTAAAGACTTTTGTGTAATATTTGCTTAGGGTTCTCATTGGTCCCTGCCCTTTTTAGTTTGCTTGCTTTCAAACTCGAGGTGTCTAGGATCATGAGTGTGTTTCCAAGTTTGTTTTATTGTCATGCCTACTCTCTGTAATGGGGCTACATGATTTTAATTATACAACTATAAAAAAAAAGATCAAAATAGGCCCTTCATATTCACATAAGATAACATGATTTTACTATTCCATTTGGCTTAGGAGAGTGCAAATAAGCTGAAATTGAGCAGACTTTTAAAGTTACGCTTTCTTGCCTTAAGACAGGCAGAGCCTCTTGCCTCACTGTGTCAGCATCCATTACTCCTGATTCAGGAAATGTCTTTGACATGAGTTTCACAGGGAACAAGTTATTAGAGACAAAGGTCCTCCTTCAGGCAATGCTGAAAAGAGGGACAAAAAGATGGAGGAAATAGAAAATGTAAATGCAAATAAATTATATTTTGTAACTCACTGCAGTGTGATCAGTTTTACATGGTTAAACACCAAGCTATCTGATTTGGAAGACAGAATGGCCATATGATTTAATGACCTAACAAATGATCCCCAGCTGCTGGCTGCTGTTTGGTTCTTTGGTGTGTTTATCTGATATTTTTTATTTGCAAAGTGCCCTGTTTAAGTGCTTCTGATTATTCATGTGCCTTTCTATTAAGAAGATACTATAACGTTTGTTATTTCAGAGCTGAGGAAATGAGGCATAGAAAAGTTTTATTCTTGGGGTAGGGCTAGCTGGGGGAAAATCCTTGGGATCTTTCTGTGACTTCCTGGGGATATATGACCTTTCCCTTTTCACTAGGACAGTAAGCAGAAATGCCAGAGAAAATGAGGAATATTACGGGAAGATCTAGATAGAGATCAAAGACATCAATTCAGTTTTTTTTGGTCAATTATTTGGCACAGTGAATAGTGTTAGACTTGGAGTCAGAAATTCAAATTCTACTCTAGAGTTATTACTTGTGTAACCCTGGGCAAGTCATTTCCCCTCTCTCAGCCTCAGTCTACTCTTATATAATGTGAATACCAATGCACCCATCTCACAGGATTGTCACATGGAAAGTGCTTTCTATATGAATGCTAACTATTATTATTGCTATTGTTTATCTGTAGAATGGGGATATTAGCACTTGTACCACTTATCTCTTTTAAGAGGAAACATAGCTTTACAAACTTTAAAACACTATATAAATACTAGTTAACCATTATAAATACATCATAAGTGCTTTGAAAATTACTACTGAATGAATTAATCTTTCAACTCCACAGTTTGCCTCTAGCATACTTATTTACAATCTGGAATGGTACTTTTGTTCCCTATTCCAATATATTTCCCAATAATTATTTGGGATGGTAATTTCAAAACTAAATATACTAAAATCTCCTAAAACTTGGCCTCCATCTACTTTCCTAGTTTTGGCTCCTAGTTCTTCCTTAGGTAAACCCTACACTTTAGTCAATGTTGGCTTTCCCCAAACAGAGTATGCATTCTGCTATTACACCTTTGCTCATGATGTTCATTCTACTTGAAATATCCTCTTTGTATCTGTTTATTTGAATGCAAGGATTGGGGGCCTCACTAAGACAAATCATTCAAATGCCATCTGGATGTTTTGGGAATTGTAGCTAGCTGACCCTCTACTCCTCCCTTCCCAAATGAGGTAAAATGAGGTCAAGAGCTATGAGTTTCCCCTGGAGTGGCCATCCATCATAAACAGACTGGAAGGCAAGACCCAGAGTTGAAGAAATACTTGAGCTGTAGTGGATTTTGTCCCCTGAGAAAAGAATGCCAGAGGCTGAGAGGTGACTCCTTTCTCTTCTTTTTTTCCCCCTTTCATTTTCTGTGAGACTTATTTATGCTTCTCTTTCACAGTTCCTATGGTATTTCTTCCATAAGTTTAATTCATTTAAATAAATTCAGTTAAATAAATCACTTTCTGTGTATTGTGGAGTATTCATGGGAGGGAATGGCTTTGAAAATATTTCTTATTTCACAAACTAATGTTACTAGACCCTTCAGTTTGGGGCTAGGATGTTAGATAGCTTGGGAGAGGGGTGATTTTCAAGCTAAGGTTTTGTTTTATGAATGACTCTATAACTCTCCAAAGTAGAATTAAAAAACCTGAATGCAAGGCTCACTTACATTGCTCCTAGCTGAATGAGGCAAGTAGAGTCATAGAACCCTTGAAGTTCTGGTAGGAAAAAGCTCACCTATTTTGTTTGAATGTAGTAGATCTAGAAGAAAAAAAGTTCTGCTCTTAGGCATAGTCAGAGAGCTCTCCACTGGGCTCCATTCTGCATGGAAGAAGTAAGGAGAACCGTGATGCCTCATGATTTCCAATGCTAAGTAATGTTATAGCAATCTTATCCATCATTCTAAATCAGCACAAATGATCCCTTTTCCATGACACTCTCCTATCATCCAAATGGGAAATATTCTCTTACTTGAATGCCTGTAAGATTTTGTTTGCATGAGTCTCATTGAAGGTGAGGCATACTATTTTGCATACATGTCATATTTTCCTATTTAGGGAAATGTGATATTTTTGTTTTTCTAGTAGCAAAGATTAATTTTTTTGTATCTTCCGCTGTATGTTGAACAGTGCCTTTAATTATATCACTCAACAAAATTTTAATAAAAGGAGAAAAGAAAGGAAAGAAGAGGAGGAAATGAAAAGACATGTTTATATTCAAATAATTTTTAAAATACAAATAATTCATAAATTCATAATTTCCTTACAGTATTATAAAAACTATAAAATTATAAAACAAATTATATATAATATATAAATTATAAAAATATGAAATTATAAAATAAAATTATAAAAAACCTTCAGTCTCTACTTCTGGGAAATGGGTAATATATTTCAGGGCATTGTAATATGTTGAAGAATTTATTACAGGGTAGGTAGATTAGTGGCAGGTAGATTAGTGGATAGAAAGCAAAGCTTGGAGACAGAAGATCCTGGGTCCAAATCTGGCCTCTTCCTAGACACTTCCTAGCTCTGTGACTTTAGGTAAGCAACTTACCCCTTATTACCTAGCCTTTACCACACTTCTACCTTGGAACCAATATAGAATGTTCATCTTAAGATGGAAGATAAAAGTTTTTTTTAACTTATTACATATATTTAGGAACATGTTAGAAAGGATTGAGATTCAAAAAAGATGCTAGAGAAGTGCAAAGTACAACTTCTTCAGTGGGAGAAGAGAATATTAATAAAAAATTATCATGAGACAGTGAGCTATCATTTAACTTTGTGGTTTTTTTTCCCCAAAAGAGGCCACTATTAATAATTTCTTGCTATTCTGAGCATGTATTTGTGCCGCTGCAGATCTCTGTACTTTGTCAGTTTATGCTATTCCTTGGTGTGAAATTGACAAGTGGTGATGGTGGGAAATTGACAGAATGAGGCACAGAGATGGCGGCGGCTGCTCCGTGCAGTTGGCTTGCTCATTGTCTAGGTGGGGGTGGGGAACTAGAGCATTTTTACTCATGTATTTAGCTTCACTTTAAGATATTCCCACAGTTATGAAATTGTTCTTTGGACTGAAAGTACCTCAGAGATGATCTCATCTGCACTCTTCTTCTCTCCCCACCTCCACCCGTGTGATGCGCTGGAAAAGAGTCAAGTCATTCAGCTCCCTTAGACCTTGGTTTCCTCATCTGTAACACAAGGGGATTGAACTAGATAATGTGTGAAGTTCCTTCCAGTTCAACATCCTACCATTGCCCCAAGGAAGGTGTGGTCCGAAGGAGAAGGCACTTGTCTAAGGGACAGAGGAGTTGGAATCACATCCTAACTCTCCTGCTTATGACTTAAGTGATCCTGGACAAGTTTATAAAACTCTGCCAGCCTCAGTTTTCTTGTTTGTCAAATGAAAGAATTAGGACTAGATAGTCTCTGAGGACCCTTCCAGCGCTAGATCTATGATCTGTTGATGCTAGGACCAGTTCTCTCACTTCTTCTAATCTACCCCTACCATCTGGACTCATTCCGGCCCAACTTTAAGTCAATATTGTCCTGAAAATTAGAGCTAGAACAAATATGGGGCAAGTGAAGTATTTAGGTGTGCAAAATTCCTTAGGTGTGCAAAGCTAGTAGTCACATATAAATATATACACACACTCATAAATCTATACACAAACACACACATCTCTTTGTGTGTATATGTGCGTGTGTATAAATAATTCCCTCCTAAGCATACCATGGCTTTAGACTAGGGGATCAAATTTATATTCTTGCCTCAGGCACAAAATTAGCTGGTTACCATGCTGCAAGGAATATCCCATAGTTGTCTAGCCTAGTCTTAAAACTCTCAGGGGAATATTTCCTAATCTTTTTCAGACATTTATTTTGATATTTCATATCTATACAGGTTAGGGGAAAACTTCCTAGGGGGTTTGTGGATAAGCAAATATTCCTTTACAGGGGAGTGAAAGAATCTCATGACATGATAGTCAAGCTCCATCATGCCCCAGGCTTTCCTGCATTCTTCTACAATTGTTGCTAGTCCTGAAAATTCAGATTTACTAGGAACTTTGTTCAACTGTTTTGCTTCATGAGAATTTTTCAGCTCTAATTCTTCATCCTTGTAAATGACCTTCAGATCTGATATAGAGATCACCTTGGGCTACTCATCCCTGTTCTTAAATCTGGCAAATGAGAATAGGTAACACATAGATAGATAAATGTGCGTTTTTATTTCTAGATGCACAAATATATATGTATATTCACATATATGCACACATATACATACATACATAAACAATGAGGGTATTAGAAACCATGTCATATGAGAATATGGATGTTTAATCTTCAGAAAAGAAGGCTTGGGAAAATGTAAAGGTGGATAATGTAAGGGAAAACTGTCTTAGCAACTGAGCAAGTTGCTGGACTGTCCAAGAAGGAAAAGGGCTATCTCGTGTGATACTGAGGCTCACTACACAGGGGTCTTCGAGTAGAGACTAGAGACCACTAGTCAGGGATATTATGGAGGAGGTTTCTATTTCTATATGGGTCGGAGTAGATGACCTCTTAGATTCCTTCCATCTCTTGGGATTCTACAAATTCTTTGAATATATAAACACACACACACACGTTTGAATATAATGCAATTATGTTCTAATCCATTTTCTGATTCCCCTCTTATGGACCATTTCTTTCCTTATCTGCAGCCTATATAAAACACATGTGTGTACTCTAAAAATAGCCACTCACTCAGAATAAGTAAAAGACTTATTTTGGGCTGGTGATAAGGAATGGTGCCTTAAGGATGATCTGATATACTATTTTAAAAAATCATTAAATTGTCAGCTCTGCAGAGATCTTAAAGCTTTCTCTTGAATTATAAGTGAGCAAATTTGGCCCTTGAAGTCTCCAAGGACATCGACCTAGAGAAAATCTAAGGGGAATGACTAGCTATAGAATTGTCTTCAAGAAGCCTTTGCTCCACAGGATTCTCTCATGGCTTTAAACTCTGCATTTTCTTTTTTCTTTTTAAAGATATTTCATTTTCCCAATTACATGTAATAATAATTTTCAATATATGTTTTTTCAAAATTATAAGATCCAAATTGTGTTGTCTCATCTTTCCCTTCCTTCCCTCTCCCCTCTCAGAGATGATAAACAATTTGATCTGAATTATACATGAATTATGCAAAATATACTTCCATATTGGTCATTGTTGTAAGAGTATACTCATATAAAACCAAAACACCAAAATAAAAATGGAAATAAACTAATGTGAAAAGTAGTATATTTCATCTGCATTCTGACTTTAGCAGTTCTTTCTCTGGATGTGGATAGCATTATTTTTGTCATAAGTCCTTCAGAATTGTCCCGGATCACTGTATTGCTGGGAGTAGCTCAGTCTTTCACAATTGATCATCATACAAAATTGCTGTTACTGTGTACAATGTTCTCCTGATTCTGTTTTTTCCACTCTACCTCAGTTCATGTAGGTCTTTCTAGCTTTTTTCCGAAATCATCCTGCTCATCATTTCTTTTAGCATAATAGTATTCCATCACCATCATATATTGCAGTTTGTTCAGCCATTCCCCAATTGATGGGTATCCTCTCAATTTTCAATTCTTCACCACCACAAAAAGAGCTGCTGTAAATATTTTTGTACAAGTATGTCCTTTCTCCCTTTTTTGATCTCTTTGTGATACTGACCTAATTGTGGTATTACAGTATCAAAGGGTATGCACAGTTTTACAGCAAAGTCTTTGGCTGAATGTTAAAGGATAATTTGGATTCAGAGAATTATAGTATAAGGAAGATGGTATTACAGCCAGGTCAGAAGGGTATGAGCATTATTTATAAGGTAACTATTATGTGCCAGGCCCTTTAAAAATATTTCATTTGATCTTCAAAACAACTCCTCAAATTATATGCTATTTTATCCACATTTTATAGTTGAGGAAACTGAGGCAAATAGCTATTAAGTGACTTGCTCACATAGCTAGTGAGTGTCTGAGGCAAAATTTGAAATCAAGTCTTCCTGACACTTGGTCCAGTGCTCTATCCACTATGTCTTCAGCTTCTTATGAGGAGTGGCTTGACCCAAAGGATTGGAGGTTTCAATGAAAAAGGAATATTTGTGGGGAAATGTCAAGATCATTGTGCCTCCATTGGAGAAGTCACTCACTCTGGAGAGTGGAATGTAAAGAAATTAAGAATAAGTGGCTGATTAGAAGAGTAGTAAATATCTTAAATATTAAACAGAAATCTGCAAAAGAATATTTAGGTTTCATCCTTCAAGCCATTGCTGTGACATGAACTTCACCATTTATAATGTGCTATTAACTCATTTTATTGCATGTGGCTGTTTTTTTTCTTACCTTCTGTTTTAGAAACAATACTGTTTATTGGTTCAAGAGCAGAATTGTAGTAAAAACTAGGCAACTGAAGTTAACTGAGTGCCCCAGGGCCACACAATTAGGAAATGTCTAAGGCCAGATTTGAAACCAGAACCTCCCATCTTTAGGCCTGGCTCTGGATCCACTGAGCCACCAATTCCTCTTGTGTTTGCCTTTTAAAGGCAGCTGTTTATATAATGGCAATCAGTATGCCCAGTGAATATAGGGTAATTTTGTGTAATAATATAGTGAAAGTAAAATTAAAATCTTCTCTTTCTTCTCTCTCTCTGCTTTTGCCTTTTCTTCATTCTCCTTTATCTCTCTCTTTTCCTCCTTTGGTTTCTATTTTCTCAGGTGGCTTCCTTTTATGTCCCAGGGCATCATTCACTCAGAAATAGAACTTTATCCTCAAGGTAAGTATGGAAACAGGGAGCACGTAATTGTGTCATAGTCATTGTCCTAAAACATCACCCTACCCACCATTGGATTTCTGTCTGATAGAGATAGAGAGAGAGATAGAGATAGAGATCTCTGTTCAATTTAAGTCAATTGAACAAGAATTACTTAAGTTCCTATTAAGTATCAGGCTAGGCAGAAAACGAAGACATGGAGGAAACCATCTCTGCCCATAAGAAGCTGATAATCTTGCTGAGGAACTATAGCATGTAAGCAGACAAGTGGATACTAAATGTATATATCTAAATCTATATTTTTATAAAAATTATACACCTAATATATACACATGTAAAAATTTTAGAGAAGAACCACTTACAACTAGTGTACTAAGGAAAAGTCTCATGCTGAAGGTCGTACTGGAGATGAACCTTGTAGGGACCTAGAGGTTCTTATATGAGCTTGGCACTGAAAGAGAGATGAGTTTCCAATAAATCTAGGATGAGGAACATGAGATTTATAACAGTATGTATTCTTCTACTTCATGTGTCTCCTAGTCCATATTCCCTCATCCCCTTCCCCCTACTTACCCATTATCCTTCATAATCCTCATGCTTTAACCAAGATAACAAAGATAATATAGTTACCTCCTCTATTAAGAAACAACAACAACAACAAACTCTTGGGGAGATTTTTATGACCTTCCATAGGCAAATGGCCTCCTATTCAGTCATTTGGAAAAAATAAAGCAAAGGTTTCCAAGGGAGAGGGAACAGATATTCTGAACAGTTAGCCCCTTTCTACAGATGGTTAGGAGGATCATAGAAGATGGTGACTGATAGTCACAAAGTTCCATTCTCATGCAGTAAAGTAGCCAATTTTAAAACTCTGCAGTCATTAAAGAGTTAAACACATATTCTTTCCCCCCTCCCCACTTATAATGTCATCAGACAGGTCTATTATTAACTGCACTTCACTTTTATGTTTGCAGAAATGCAAATAAACCATCAGCCTAAAACGCAAGAGGAAGCAAATGGTAAATGTTGTTGCTGTTTTTCATCTTCTAATCATCTGAAAGAGTCTATTTCTGTTTCAAGATTACCTGCCTTGCACATTTTTCTAGTCTATTCTTATTCACTTTGAAAATATTGATTGAAAATACTTAAAATGAATCTAACTATGAATGTTTAACTGCATTTTGATGGAGAAAGAAAATCACATGAACATTTTGTTTTCCTACAGATGCCTTTTTAAAATTGCTCTTTTCCCACTTCTGTACTTTTAAATATCTTGGGAAATTATCATTTGCCTAATAATTAATTTCTATGAATTTATCTTGATTTTATTTCATTTGGCTATTTGTGCATGTTGGCTTCGCAGCTTTCTGTTTAAAACCATTGGTGATTAGCTTTTTTTCCTGTTTTCTTCACTTTTCAAACCAGAGTGTGATTGTTTTTACCCATCTTTTGTTTTAATATTAATATTGATTTAAATGATATTCACAAGCATCTTAGTTAACAAACTTGTTGCTGTCATAATTACTTTCAAGTTGAACAATAATTTGGAAATCACCAGGAGAAAGTAACTACGTATTTGTAATTTCCTGTAGCATTCAGGAGCTCCAATGAGACTCAACTACTTCATTTCAATTTCTATCCCCTTGGCAAATAACTAATTATATCATTTGTATTTAATTATATTATAAATTAAATTCTTGCCAGCATTGTACTTCACATATTTTATTTTGAATAACAGAAAAGGGAGAGGATCTACTTCTTTAATTACCTTTACTTGAAGATCAATTCAGGCCAGATTTCAAATTTTTTGTAGGGGCATAGAAATATGCAAGTGCTGTTGTTCCAGAAGCCAAAATATTCTTATGTTTGGCAAAGAAAGAGATACAAAGTTCTAGCTTCTGTACCATCCAGAGGATGGATTGTCACCTATAATCAATTTCACAAAATTCACTAATGTGCTACAATAACACTCCTGATAGGAAAAGATATTTCTTAATTATTAAATTTAGAAAAGTGGTGTGAACAGTATAGGATTTCCAAGTGGGTTTGATATTTACAGTTAAAAAAATCCTTGGAGAAAGATGAGAGTCTAGGATATCATTGTTGATGATATTTTAGATGTAACAAATTGTTTACCTAGCATTTTACTCACCATATGTCAAGTGTAATTATTGTGATAAACTATTCTGATATATATAGAGATATAGATATATAGATATATATGTATATTTAAACTCATAAGATTTAGAATTGTGCCCAATAGAAACCAAACACTTTGTCATTCTTTGGGACATAAATCCACTAAAGTTATAGCAAACTATGGAATGATTAGGTTTCTACTGTAGCTTTCTTAAGATTCTGTGAGTGAGCTTTTCCATTGTGAAAGGGACATTCAGTATTGTTAGGATAATCTAGTTCTCTCCTCTCCACCTGCCTCAGGCTGTTCACTGCTTTTGACTTCAATCCAGAGCAATAACTATTCAATTTTCAAAAACTAAAGTGGAAGATTCCTCAGCCTGCCTTCCATGCTGTAGATGCACTCCAGTGTATCTTAACCCTTACAATTAGGAATTCTTTAGAAGCTAATTCAAACCCCTCTTTCAGAAAGCACCTTAAGTATATTCCCTTTTGTCCTAGTTTCAGTAGGCACAGAATAGCTGCTTCTTCTGCCTGTTATGCTTTGACTCATTAAATGCTTTCTTTATCATCTTTACTAGCAAAATAAACTGACTCCCTTTTGTCTTACACTTGCACTCCCTGGACCATCTCCAATTTCTCTAGATCTTCCTGGAATTGGTCCCCAAGATGAACATAGTACTGTAATAAAAATTCAAGAAAAGAGAAAAGATTGGCTAATAGTATTAAAACCTCTTGCTAGTCAGTATATGCATTTAATCTTATACTATCACTCTCAGACACAATGGGTCAGTCATGCTTTTTAAAATAACCCTTAACTTCTGTCTTAAAATCAATATAAATATCAATTCCAAGGCAAATTCCAAGGCAGAAGGACAGTAAGGGTTAGGCAGTTGGGGTTAAGTTACTTGTCTAGGGACACATATCTAGAAAGTGTCTGAGGACCAATTTGAACTCAGGTCCTCCAGACTCCAAGTCTGGCACTCTATTAACTGTCACCTATTTGCCCCTCAGTCTCACTGCAAAAAATATCATAATAGGGCTGGCATAACATATGTATGTATCTAAAGTAATTACTTTATATTTAATTTCTCTTTTGGTTCAGGAAATTAGAACCCTTTGTCTTTTGTGTTTTCAGATAACCATTAAGTATAATCTATTTTTGTAGATTACTTGAAATTATCTTTTGCCCATAGATACTAGTTTGGATATACCTTAATGCAGTTATAGCTTCCAGAATATTTTTAAGGATTTGGTAGGAATTTTGAGTTTAGGAAGTTTAGATGTGAATTTAAATATAGCCTATAATCCAGATTTCCATATGTAATTATTTCTTTGGTAGATAATACAAATACCTGTAGGGTTTGTGATTTTGTTAGCATGAAGAACTCCCTGAACAAACAGTAGTTATGTTCCAGTAGATCAGTCCTCAAGAGTTTTCTGAATCATATGGAAGTAAACTGATTCACCCAGATTCACACAGTAAATGAATGTCCCAGGTGCGCTATGAACCTAGGTCTTTTAGATTCCTAGCCTAGCTCTCTATCCATTGTGCCATGTGCATTTAAGCATTGTATGTTGTTAATTTTTAACTTCGTCCTAACTTTGTCCACTGCCCCATACATTCCTGGAATGCCTCTTTCATTCTACAGTCAGTGTGTGCTCAGAAATTAAAACAAAAATTACCATTAGCTGAAGTTAAAAATAATTTAATAAGGTCAAATTTGCTTCATATGTCTATTATGCATTCAAAAGAAAATGTATATTAAATTCTAGTAAAAAAAATCCTTGACTACAAAAAGTTTAATTTGTTAGAACAAAATTTAGCCTTGAAGATTCTCTTCCAAAGTGTTTTCTATTTACATGTAAAGATCATAGAAAATTCCTTTCATAGAAACAATAAAAGAGATTACTTTATCCTGGGATTATCTGATAACTAATGCTAAATGGGATATAAAACAAGTAGACATGCTTGCCAAAGGTGTTTACAGCTGTCATGGAGAGCCTCCAGTGCATACTCTAAATGGAATAAGGATTCCCTATATGTGATCATAAGGTCCCTTCCAGATGTTCTTGTTTACAGACAGCATTGTGCTAATTGCATCAAACTTTGGAAGACAGAGGAACATCCAAAATTAGACTCACCAGTTATGCTAGGGTTCAGCCCATAAATCCATACAGGAAAAACCAAGTGGCTGAAGAATGCCCTTTGCCCAAACTATAATATATTATTAGTCAACAAGCCAAGTTAATAATCACTCATTAAGCCCACACTATGTGCCTGGAAACTACATTCATTCAAGATATATACTGTAAAGATGGGATTTGTGCAAGGGGGATGGGACAAAAGGAGCCAGAGAAGGAGTTATGGACAGTTAATGATAGTTGAGACCAGAGGGAATTCTGGGAAATTCTGTAGAGGAGGAAGGGGAGGAGAGGTCATTGGATGGAGGACTGGGAGGAGAGATAAGGAGGACATCCCAGCTGGGATCCAGTCCTGAGGGCTTCCTGAGGATCTTTCTTTGGAAACTGAAACCCTGATTCCCTGGTCAAAGCCATTCCTCGCATCTCAGCCATCAAGACTTCAATCATAGAGTTAGCTAAGTTTTTGGACTCCATTTTGGGAGTGATCTCTTAGTCTCCTTCACCCATTACCCAATCTTGCTGAGAAACCCCCTTTCAGTCAAAACTTACAATTAAAGAAAAGGATAGAAACAGAGAAATAGAAATAGAAACAGAAGAAGGGGCAAGGGGAAACACTTAGGAGTGGAAACCCCAAAGGTTCCCAGATGAGTGATGGACCCCATAGAAATAGAGAAGAGGGCACCCCAAAATCCCTCTGCCCTTCACCCCTTTCCCCAATCCCTAAGTTGCAAATAATAAAAGCCATTCATCAGTCAGATAGCATTTGGGAGTGCCTGAGAGGGAGAAGGGAACCACAGATTGGTCTGGCTCCCTCCATCTTGAAGCAGGACCACCTGCTGTGAATTTAACTGATTGGGGGGTGGTTTGTGTGTCCTGTCCTTATTCAGTATTGGATTGAGGTATCTCATACCTCATCTTATAGGGAAGCCTCACCCCCAAATCCTGAGGGGCAGCATGACCATCTGGGTCACCCAGTTTGGGGTGAAACTCTTAAAGTCTCCCAGTGTATATTTGGCCCCAGGGAGTCCTACATAGACTCTCTCTCTCTCTCTCTCTCTCTCTCTCTCTCTCTCTCTCTCTCTCCACCTCTATCAAACATTGATTACAGGCTCTGATTATTATTACAATACAAAATAAGTTGGAAGTGATCTCAGAAGGAAAGAACTAGAAAGGTTACTTTCAAAGGTAGGATACTAGATGAGACTTGAAGGAAACCAGAAGGCAAATAGGAGGAAGAGCATTCTAGGGATGGAGGACATCATCCAGGGAAAAGTTGTAGAATAAAGAGAAGGAGTATCTATTGTGTCTGAGGAACAGTAAGGAGGCTGGAGTCACTGAATGAAAGATTACATAAGGGGTAATAAAGTATAAGAAGACTGGAAAGGCAGGAAGAGGCCATGTAATGGAATGCTTTGTAAGCCAAAGAGAGAGTGTTATATATTCAGTCCTAGAGATACTAGGGAGTCTCTGGAGTTTATTAGAGTGGTATATGTGTGTGAAATGGTCATCTCTGTGGTTTGGGAAGATCACTTTTACCACAGAGTGAGTGGATGATACACTGGAATGGGAAGAGACTTGAGGGAAGGATACTGACCAGAGGGCTATTGCAATAGTTAGATGGACATCCCATGCATTTAGTCTTGATATCAGTACAAATATCTTAATAAGCCCTGCAGATGGACAGTTATCCAGGCCCAGAACTGAATAGGAGGAAGAGAACAGGCTAGACTGTATTTGTGAATCTGTATAATACTTTCAGCGCCCACAATCTTCTGCCTGAAACAATACCCCATCTTTTTAACACCAATAGTTCTCTAATGATTCTATATGGCTAAAACCATGGTATTCTGAGTTTCCTCTGAATCAGTATTGTGAATCACCTAAAGGGAAGTGGAATGAGGTACAAAACGGGTACTTCTATAGCAGGTTGCCAATGAAGAATTGAAAAAAATGAACTGCACAAGTATGGGATGGACATCCCACATGTTTCAGTATACCAATGGAATGCCAAAAGACCAAAAGGAAAAGTCCTGCCTAATTGGACTGCTGCTCACTGGAAGATTTATGAAAGCACCATGAACAAGAGTCATGATGAGAAGGTATGGATGGGTTGCAATTTGTACTCATCTCAGTGAGAAGAATGAATGAACCATCAAGATCCTGCTTGGCTTAAATGGATTTGATATAGACCAAAAGATAAGCTAAGAAGGGAATATCATTTGTGCTCCTGCCACCTAGCCTTTTTTTGTTGTTGTTTTAAAATTTTTTATCACGTGTGTGTGTGTGTGTGTGTGTGTGTGTGTGTGTGTGTGTGTGTGTATAATCAGTAGCAAAGGCTCGAAGCTTTAGTACTACATTTTGTCCAGCAAGAAAAGAAACCAATAAACATCTCAGGATCTTGAATACCTCCCCTCCCTGCTGCCCAAGTAAAGAATTTCTATTCCTGGTATAGTAACTGGGCTACATATGAACACCTCTAAGCATACATTATAAACAACTTAAATTGATTGATAACATCCATCTACATATTAAAATGTACATCCAGATACTTACTATATAGCATTCACAACAGAATTGTGTACATTTAACATTAGTGCATGTAATGAACATAATTCATAGAGGACAAGTTATATTAAATTCTTGTGTCTTTTCTGGAACCTATTATAATGCTTTGCATATAGTTGATGAATGAATAAATGAATGAAAAAAATCACTTATTAAGTGTTCATTATATGCTTTCATTGTTCTAAGTGCTGAGAATAGAATTACAAAAGTAAGACAGCCCATATCATCTGAAGACATTTACATTCTAATAGTCTCAGCTCCCTTGAGTGCTATATTCTCTGTTAGGGTAAAAGGGTCTTGAGGGAAGAGGTCATCTCACTTTTCTATTTGTATCCTTAGCAGTTACATCGTACCTGGAATAGGCAAAGCACTTATTAAATAATTTTCCATCCATCCATCCATTCATTCATTCATCTATTAATCTATTGGGTACTTGATGAATACTTAACTGCTAATTATGGAGTCTTCTAATTGGGGATAATTCTTGTCTCGGCCATATTTGGGTTTGACAGAACTGGTAGTCAGGCAGCAATTAAATTGGGCAGAAAAATGACTTGGGATCCAAAAAGGTCTGAAGGGTTGGAAAAACTTCAAAAAGTGATTATTCCAGGAATAAGTCTATGAGTCTGAAGATAGGTCCCAAACCAGAGATTGACCCACAGAGAAAAGGGATAGATAGTTCATGAGTATCAATAGCAAAAGTCCAAATTTAGTTCTAAATACAGGTCATATATTTAAGATAGGCCAGCATAGGCAATTAGTGGAGGTCTCAGTAGTAAGTAATATATAAATAGCATTTTGACAAGGAACTGGTATTGAGGAGATCTTTTAGCCACTACCAGGTTCCCTGGGTTTGATTGAGAAGTTTCAGATTTAAGGTCCCAAGAACCTCGTTCCCTAGTTCTCTAGTAAAACCAGATTCTCATACTTTAGTCTCTCCTTCTTTCTCTGAGTACCCTCTCCTGGGATTTTTATTTGGACTTCAGATAATGTCTATAGTTCTCTCATTACATAGCTGGAATGCACATAAAAATGTATGTTTAATGAGATGCCAGTAGACATTGGAAAGAATACTGTACCAGTCAATTAGGATGACCACTTGGTGCAGGATATGGTGGGGGTGGGTGGGTGGAGGATTTGAAATTTAGATGAACTGAGTTTGAGACATGGCTCTACTGCTTACTACTTGTACAGCCTCAAGCAGATTATTTAAGCTCCTTAGGCCTCAGTTTCCTTATCAGTAAAATGAGGAGTTTGGACTAGAGGGTCTTTGTGGTCCCGTCCAGCTCTAAATCTATTATTTTATGCTTTAAAAATTAATTCATTACAGATTAACATGTCTTTGGAAGCATGGTAATTTATTCAATTTTCTAACCTGTAATAATCCTTTCCATCTTGTTTTCATCTTTATCTCTTCTGTTTTTGTTTGAATTAATTCATTCAATAAATATTGAGTACCAAAATGTTCTCAAATTTAGCAGTATTTCCATTGGATATACAAGTATGTAAGATGAATGCATGTCTTCTTTCATTCATTCTTCAAACAAACCCTTGTTCAGCATTTACAATGTATAAAGCACTGTTTTAGGAATACAACCCCACACATCTCCCAAACCAAAGACTCTTGTCTTTTATCAAGGGACTTACATCCCAGTTTTCTGTTGAAATCAGCACTAGCTAAAGTGTGAATGTCTATTTGTGATTTCCTGCTTGCACACAATCAGTATATAAACTTATAATGTTCTTGGACAGTTTCTGTAAGTAGAGGACATGGCCTATAGAAAATCTTCCTCACATCCTAAAATCATCTGGAATTAACTTCAGGCAAAACCTTTTCATTTTCTTTGACTTATCATGAATCTAGAATAAGAGAACAGAAAGGAGGAAACTCTTAATTCCAAAAAAACCTGCTCTTAGAGGATTCAATCAAACAAACATTTTTTCTTTGGATATTTTATCCAAGGCCCTCTGGGGCAAGAAGTTGGAAAAATCATTCTATTAATGAGTCCTACAATGTTTGAGGTTCTAGACTACTTCATGTGACACCCTCTCCTGGAAAGAATCATGGGAAATAGAATAAATTGTATGTAAGGAACAATATCAAGTCAAATCTCACACATAGCAGTTTCATTTCTAGAAATGGTTTTATTTTGGGCTTCCCACCATTTGAAAGTTGTTAGTGAAGGGCAGTGAGGTGGCTCAGTGAATAGAGCTAGCCAGGTCTGGAGACGGGAGATCCTTTCTGATCTCAGATACTTCTTAGTTATGTGACCCTAGGCAAGTCACTTAACTCCAGTTTCCTAGCCTTTACCACACTTCTGCGTTGCCACTAATACTTAGTATTGATTCTGAGTTAGAAGGTAAAGGTTTTAAAAAAGAAAAAAAGTCATTGGAGAAAGCTGAGAGATGTTATAAGCCATTTTATCCTAGGAAGCAAGTCTGTTTCTTACTTCATGTCTTGAGAACAATCCCTAGGCTGATCATTTCGTGTATTTTTCTGTTTCTTAACATGCATGAGAGATCCAATGTTATTTATGTGTTGGAAGAGGAAAATGTTTAGAATGCTCCTTTTTTAAGAGTGCTTTTAGAAAGACACCTCACATGTCATGATGAACTAATCTTTTAGTCTTTTTTTTTTTAAACCCTTACCTTCCGTCTTGGAATCAATACTGTGTATTGGTTCCAAGGCAGAAGAGTGGTAAGGATGGGCAATGGGGGTCAAGTGACTTGCCCAGGGTCACACAGCTAGGAAGTGTCTGAGGCCAGATTTGAACCTAGGACCTCCCGTCTCTAGGCCTGGCTCAATCCACTGAGCTACCCAGCTGCCCCCTCTTTTAGTCTTTTGAGGAGTCATGCCAGAAGACTTTGGAACCTTGTTCTTTTGTGACAGATAAAATCCAAACTCCTTTACTTGATGTTGGAAGTTTTTTTATAACCTGACAGTCTCCCTGTCTTTCCAAATTTAACTTATTTATATAGGATCAATATACTTTCCCCCAACACACTGAGCTTTATCATCTTAGTACTTTTGTTTCCTATTCCTTTTGGAGTATCTTCCATCTCTTTCTGTCCATTGAATTCTTACCTATCCTTTTATGCCTAGTTCCAAAGCCACCTACTCCATGAAGCCTTTCTTTCTTTCTTTTTTTTCTTTTTTTTTTTAAACCCTTGTACTTCGGTGTATTTTCTCATAGGTGGAAGAGTGGTAAGGGTGGGCAATGGGGGTCAAGTGACTTGCCCAGGGTCACACAGCTGGGAAGTGTCTGAGGCCGGATTTGAACCTAGGACCTCCTGTCTCTAGGCCTGACTCTCATTCCACTGAGCTACCCAGCTGCCCCCACCATGAAGCCTTTCTTAATCTCCTCTAGTTGAGAAGGACTTCTGCCTCTTTGGGCCTCCTCTAGGACAGTTTGCACATCTGTGAAATGCTTAGGTATTATTTTACATCATGGTTATTGTGTATATATCAACTCTTCTGACAAGAATATATAAATACTGAGGACAAAGGCTTAGCTAAAAATTGCATCTGTACCATTATCTAGCACAGTACTCTGCAAACAGCAGGTACTTTATAAATGTATATTGAATTGAGTTAAAGGGAATATGGATTTAGGTAGCAAATATAATTTTGGATACACCTGCCACAAATGTATGCATAGTGATTGATGACTTATAGTTCTGACTACCTGCTTGGCAAATTCCATCCAATTTTATTTGCATACTCATAAAAACCCAGTAAACTTGAATTTATTATCATTTTCATTTTCTTTAGGTTAATAACAACAATGGAATAATTGTGTGTAGCTTTGGATATGCATACCCAGATGATGGTCTGGATGTCCCATCAATAAGAGATATTCTTCAAGTTATTGTCTGAGCGGCAGTGATAGTTTTAGACTGAGTCACCCACAATAACTGCCTTATATTTCCTATGTACCCACATATATGAGGTCTCCCTCCAAGATGTCCAAAGCATTTTGCAAACTAACATTTAATTCGCTTAGTGCATTTTTAGTTTCTTATAGGAATGTAAAACTGAAAAAGAATCTAAAATTCATGAATCAATCTCTCTCTCTCTCTCTCTCTCTCTCTCTCTCTCTCTCTCTCTCTGTAAATAAAGCCATTTATACATAATAAGCCAGGTATTTACTTCAGGTGTACTTACTCGTGCACCTGAAAACTGCCTTGCCTCATTTCAGCCACAACTCACCTAAGTTTCCCATTTGGAATCTCTTAAGGGCAAAAGTAGATTTGCCATGATTCTTGCCATCCATTGTAATGACTCAAGGCAGCCACATATGACAAGATCCTGTATTCTTTTTCTGTTTGTCTAATGAGTAGGTGCTTGGTAAGAGATTAATTTGTATGCTCTCTTCCCAGAAGCTCGCTAAGTATTCAGTGGCTATTTGCCTGAGGCCAAAGAAACTTAACATGTATCTAGACACAGATGTTCCTAAGTTTCAGAAGTGTGATAGTTCTAAGGTAGTGTGTAAAACACATACAGCCTCTTCTATCAAAATATGCTGAATAGTATCCTTGTCTTTGTGGAATCGATTTGTGTCTATTGGACCTGCTGGAAGGGATCTTCAAGATGATCTAGTCTATCCCTTCATTTGACAGAGGATTAAACTGAGACCCAGAAAGGGAAATGTCTACCATGTGAAAGACACACTTATTTATTGACTAATAATAGTTCTACTGCATTGAGTAATGGATTTTGGTTTGGTAGGTAAGAGATAGGGAATGAGGTGATCCACTGGGCTTGGAGTCAGGAAGACCTGAATTCAAATTCAACCTCAGAAACTTCCTAGCTATGTGACCTTGGTCAAGTTACTTAACCTTTGTTACTGGAGAATGGCAAATGACGCCAGTAGCTTTGCCAAGAAAACCCCAATGGGATTATGAAGAGTCTGACATGACTGAAATGACTCAACAACAACAACAAAGATAAGAGACAATAGCATGGTAGAGCAGAAACAATACTGAATCAAGAATAAAGAGATTAGGGTTGTGTTCCTAGCTCTGACAAAAACCAGTTATGTCTTTTACATTTCTACTTGGTTGTGAGTCAATGTTGATAACATGTTGCTTTTGATTTTTATCCTTTATAGATCTTTGAGTTATCTGAAATTTTAGTTATCTATTTAGAAATTTAGTTATCTGTTAGAGGTGTTCCAGAATTTTCAAACTTATAACATTATTGGTAATTAATAAGATGAGCTTTTTTGTTAGCAGTGACCATTTAGGCATCATTGACAATATACCACTATTTCCCAAATGCAGTGGTGTCTGAAGTTATTCTAATCCAGTCTAGTTCTACTCATTATTCATCTGTTGTATCTTTCCAAGACACATGTATGATGGACAGATGTGATGACCTACCTGTCCAGTTCTATATCATACACTGAACAATTTATGTTCCTCATCTGCTTGATCCAAGATAAGTAGTTGTAAAGGCATCTTTTCCATTGTTATGGATTCCACTAAGGAGGCATATTTTGGGTTTGTTTGCAATCACTGCAATGTTATTTGAGAATAAAAACATTCTAGAGAACTCCATCAATAGGAAATCCTTATTTCTTTGGGTTTCAAATAGGATGTTTTCCATTACTCTGGAAAATAGTTTTTGAGAACATACATCTCCTTAAAAAATAACTTAATGTCATTGCCTTGAAGATGGATGCTTTTTCCATAGTCTTGGCTATTACAGAGTCTCAACGATGATCTCTATGTTCCAACTGAAGTGTACACATTTTATTGAACAAATGAGGAGAAAGACAGAGATAAAATATTACCCTTCTGAAATTAGCAGAAAGTATTCCACATATCGGTGCTCAATATGTGTTTGTTGAAGGAATTAATGAGCTTTTATTGAAGTGGCAAGCTCAATTTCATTAATAAACTGAAATCAATCCTCAATTTAGGCCCATTGGATTGCCAATAACGGTACCAAGAGATTCCATAGAGATAGTTTTAAAAAAATAGAGAAATGTATATATGAATCACTCTATGAACACACAATATGGCAGGAACAATATCCTCACCCTTGGGCAGGTTAGGTTAATTTTTCCTCAAAAAGTATCGAAAGCATCCTCAATGCTTGTTGGGCTCAGTAGACTAAAAGATAAAGCAATTGTTTATATTATTTCTTGGGTTCCTGAGTACAAAAGAGCCACAGAGAGCTCCAAGAGCACTCTAATGCTTGGTTAGGAGACTATTTTTATTGCTGAGCCATTTCAGACCTATGTGACATTTCATGACCACATTTGAGATTTTCTTGGCTAAGATACTGGAATATCTTTCTTTCTCCAGCTCATTTTACATATAAGGAAACTGAGGCAAACAGGGTTAAGTGACTTGTCCAGGTTCATACAGCTAGTAAGGATCTGAAACCTCATCTGAACTCATAAGATGAGTTTTCCTATCTCCATGCCATTCTATCTACTGTGCTAGGTATTGCTTAGCCAGGTAAGGGAGTTTTACTTGGCAGAATCTGCTGGAGATGTCCTCAGGGCTTATTTTTGTTGAATACCCTTCTTCTTTCATAGCAAAGTAAATCTCCTTTTGTTATACTGGTGGAATGACTTCCTGGTGTCTCATTTTGCTTCACCATCAAACCTAAACTACCAGAAGATTGACCTGAGTCAGACTGCCCAGAACTCATGTCCAGGCTATTTTTTTCTTCATTAAATGAAAGGAAAGAAAAATAAACTTTTAAAATATAGCACGCAAGAAACAATCTGAGTTTTCCATATCAGGGCTCTCTCTAGGGGAGGCAACTTTTACAACATCAATTCCAGCTTAAAGAAGAAAAATTCTGAATGGTGAAAAAGGAAGTCTTGGTAGCTTTGTTCTGTTCAAGGTAGACTGTCAAATCTTTCTTGCACAGTTGAAGGTTTTTATGCGTGTGTGTGTTTTTGAACTCTAACACGTAGTGATTTGACTTTGTCTACCCTTAAAATTGTACCTGACCTCGATTTCCTCTCTTACATTAAAAGACTCTAACCACCCTGAGTTATTTTCTAAAAAGGGCATGAAGTATGATAATAATCCTTTAACAGTGGCTTGGGATTGCATGGAGAGCAGTTACAAAAATAAAACTAGGGAACTATAGCCACAAGACCTGGATTCATACTTTTTTTTTCCTTAAGAAAGTTCTGCAAAAGGAAGAACCCTTATAATTGTGACACATAAGTAAGGAGCACAAAAACTGTAAAAATATTTTTAGCCAAGTTAAAAATAAACTGTCTGTGTTTCACAGAGACGTGGTGCTTTTAATTGGAGTTGAGGTTCAGAATGTTTCAGTTTATTACTTTCTACAAAGGTCTTTTACTATTTTATATTTTAAGTGCTGAAGCATCAATTTCTTTGGCAAATTAAGGCAATCTTCATGTACTTGAATTCACAATATTACAAAAAAAGACAAGGAGGAAAATGATTTTTAATTGTTTTGAACAATATTAGAAAAGAATTATCAGGAATATGTGAAAGAGGTTTCAGAATTTCTCATTAGTTAATCCACCCTAAAGGCTTCATGTCATGGTGACATGAACCTGTTCTCTGTTTTGAGAGTGAGGGAATCATAGAAGAGCAATAAACAAGCCAATGTTTTCTCTTTGTTCTCTAATCTGGCAAAGCAGGAGATCAAGCCTGATATCCAAGCTCATTTCCCTGCATTATGGCAGAACCTTTTAAGGATATAGTACAGGTCCAAAAAATAGGAGTGGGTTCTGTGAGGGACTCTGGGGCAAGGATATTCCTAATAGCAGATTCCATAGCAACTTGAACCACTTGTTTGCAGGGACAAAGATTTCCATAAGAAATTAGATCATGATGTTGATCCAAAACAGGATTATGGCTTGTTAATTGACTTGTTTCCTTTTTTAACAAATGAAGTAAAGTCCTTTCACACAAACTTGTCTTCTACACTGGGTGACAGGACTGGTGTGGGCATCAATGGAGTTCTTTCCTTTCCTTTTGTATTCTCATACAAGGACATAATTTCTGCTCTTAAAGCTACAGAGTAAGATTATAAGAGATTTGCTTAATGAAAGTTTTATTAAGTTGATTAGAGATATTCAAATAATACTGTCTGTGCAGTGAGCTTCAGAAATGGACTTAATTCATTTAAAGAAAAAAAAAAGGAGATAAGGGCTTGGTGGACTGGTGGACAATTTTGAGGAGTTTCACCAAACTTTGGTGGTATAGAAAATTCTTCAAAGTCTAAGCATATATGTTGCTATAACCAGGGTAATTCTAAAAAGAGTCAAATAGCCCCAGTGAACTGAGAGAAAATTGTGCTGAATGGGAATTTTATGAACTCCAGGGCCCTGAAGGGACTTATTTTCTTTCCCTGAACCAGTGTTAAATATAGTCTCAGACCTCTTTTGAGAAGGCTTCACTGCTGTATTCTTGATAGGTTAGCTTTGTAAGGAACAGTGGAGATTGATTATAAAATGAATACTAGTTCATTCAGTGAAACAAATCAGAGAATAGCTCATAGATCTTTAAAAATTTGTTTTTTTTTTATTATGCTCTGTTTGTCTCAACCTCTGCAGGAAACTTGATTATCTCTTTGCATCTTATGATACATTACTTCTTTTTCTCTCAAACTTTTCTGTGCCTCTTATCTTACTCCCCACTTCTCTTTTTTTCCCTTTGGGTCTTGTCTTTTCATCACCCAATATTTTGCTCCTTCTTTAGAAGGTAAAGACCATCCCTTAAAAAACTACAGTATTCTTGCTAGTACCTCACTGAGATATGCTTGATTCTCCCAAGATACTCTACACTATCCATTAACTGAATTTATTAAACTTGGCTTTTCACAGATAAAACTAGGCTGGCATCCTCCCAGTAGTATATCTGATCTTACAGCTTTTCACCACACAGTCTTAGCCATGATCCCAAGCTGATGATATAATCAATGCTTCATGCTTCTAGTCAACCGCATGGTACTGAATGTTCCCTCTTCAACCATTCAGCTCAGGATGTGAATTGTTCTTGTAAAGACTACTCCTTTCTTTACCCTGCAGTCAAATGTTGCAGCTTTTCCAGGACTTAACCATATGCTAGTTGTGGGACTTCAAACAGGCAGTACAGCCTTTGCTTTTGACATTTCCTGACAATGACAAAGTCTAACCAGTGTTCTGGTCTGAAGTCCCATGATTTCCCCTAAATTGCTATTCTTTTTCCTTCCATTATTTCTTTGGTTGCTCATTTGAAGCTTCAAACACCATGACTATCTCCTTGTACATTTTCACCGACTTCTTTCTTACTTTGCAGAAGGAGACTGGAAGATAACTGTTGTCACAGGAGATTTTGAGAAGGCTGGCACAACTGCTACAGTGTCTCTTTTTGCTTATGGAGAAAAGATGTCTTCAGGTCCCATCATTTTGGGATCTGGGAAGCACCAGCTGTTTAACCCCAATAGTGCAGACATATTTAAGGTAAAGTTGACAAGTATAGCTATATACACTGCTTGCAAAAAGGTACTATGATATAGAGTTCCTAAAATGTGACTCTCATGAATAGGGAATGGACAATATGAATATGAAAAAAAAGTTTAAGCTTTTGGTTTCAATTGTATCATGGCTAAATACAACAACCTAAATTTGAATTTGCTAATTACTTGCACGAAATGTATTAGATACTTAGGCAGGGCATGATATTCCTGAGTCTTAAATGGAATCATTTTCTTAATTACTTATTATTATTTATTATATTATATAATATACAATTATATGTGCTACATATAAAATATATAATTATTAATTACTAATGAGCAAATTTCTAAACTTTGCTCTCATTCTATATCATTCTATAACTGAAGTAACTGACCTTTTTGTAACTACACTTCACTAGGCTTATTACTTTATATAGGGTTAGATGCAGAGACTGAACCTGCAATTTTATTGGTTATAGGATCCTTCTGCGTGTAGAAACACTCTCTACCAATCCATACCAGCCCATTCTCTTTAACTTGTCTTAGAGAGTTGCCTATGGCACAAAGTTTGAGGGCCTTTCCCAGAGTCCTATAGCTCATGTGTCAGAGGTGGGACTTGAATACAAGTCTTTTTGGCTTCAAGATCATTCCTATCCATTATACATTATACCACACTGCCTCTCAGATTTATATAGAAACATAATCTTAAAGTGAACAAGGCTTAAAAAAGTGATTTAGTTCAAATTCCTTATTTTGTAAATGAAGACACCGAGACTCACATATGGACAAAATAACCTTTCTCAAGTCAAATACTAGCTATAAGCAAAGTCAGGTAAGAACCTAAGTCTCTTGCTTTTTAGTCCAATATTCTCTCTACTAGTATTCATTATGTAGAACTCTGTTTTAAGTAATAGGAAAAGATATGTGAATTTGAGAGGATCACTGATTTTATCACTAGTAGTGAATTCCCAGGATGAAGACTCCCTCTTCCAATGCAAAATTATAAGGTAAGGAATTCATTATATGTAAACCTTTTCAAGGTTGAAAGGGGGCAAAAGAGCACTTTTCTTCATTAAAAATCTTATCTGATTTAAATGTAAATAAAGGTTTTAAAGACAGACTTTGAAAGTGGAAACTTTTAAGGGCTAATTGATGATGGAGACTGCAAGCCATTGTGATCTTCTGACTCATTTGCATGTATCTGGTTTTTAAGGCTTTAGAGTTTAAATTTTACAACATCATAAATCAAATAACTGCTAACAATGACATGAGATGATTTAACAAAGGCTTTTGGTTTTATAACTAATATAAAGAGGAGTTTACGGGGTTTTGTTGATGTTGTTATTTTACCTCATAAGAGAATGATAAGTCTTTGATTACCAGGAGTTACTACTGTTCTCTGCCACAGAGTGTAATGAAGCAATGAATAACAAGACTGGAGTGATCAAGAGTGAAGATGAGATTTGAATTCAGAAGTCTGCAGAAAGGCTAGATTAGAGATATGCATGAAAGCTGGAGCAGTAGCAGTGAGAGTAGCTAAAGGTTTAAGTGGCTAGTTTCTGATTGGCTGAATAAAGATGAAATTTATTAGAAGAATTTCAACTTTAGCTATTTTTCTTCAGCGCCATCTCCAGTTTGAAAGAGGTGAAGCCTCAGACATTCCTATTCTGAATTACCTGCCCTCTCTGATATGATAGGGAAAAGAAGAAAGGGGAAAGAGATTTTGCAGTTATTTGTTGTCTCTTAGAGAGACATACTGAGATCTCATTGGATGGTGCATAATCCTGGTGAGGAAAGTGCTAGCTGGGCTTGTCACTCTTGCTGAGAGTCAGAGTAATGAATCTTGCAGCTCTCTCCCTTAAAGGGACAATATAGGAGAGTAACACTTTCAAGGACCTCTCTAAGGGAGGTTGTTGGTTAAAAGAACTTGTCATCCCTTCATTGGTTAGACATTAGAGAAGGGAATATACCAAGTAACAAAATGGCGAGGACCAGAAAAAGGACAGTTGGCAGAGAAGCAGTTTCATGTTGTCTCACTGTTCCTGAGATGGATTAATAACACCAACACCTCCAGTCCAAAATTGTGAGTTACTCAGAACATGTGTTTTTTTCCTCACTAATAGGTCACCATGACAGCTTTAGGCAAGTGTGTTCCTACTTTTCCCACAGATCCTGAAAGCTTTGTTTATAAATTGTGACTTATGTTTGTGTAAGGACAATGGTGTATCGATTACTATTGTCATTGCTTATGTTGAGTGTCCGTTATGTATTGACTATCATTGCTTTTTTCTTATTGCTTAGTAAATAGCTATATTTAAGATCTAATGGAGTCATCATTGTGAATGACTGGTTTTCTATAAATAGAAAGGCACTGGAAGGAGCTATTATGGAAAATGAGGAGAGCATATTCCCCATAATAGGGTCAGTTCTAGGTCCTTGGGGGAGAGGATAACTTTGTGGCAGCAGTCTTTTTCTGAAAACTCAGAGCTGTGGTTGTGTAGGCATATAAGGGTTAGTGAGCTGGCTCAGAGAACCATGGGTGGTCCACATACCATAAGAGAAGCTAAATATTGAGGGCTCCTATCATACCCTTGACACCATTATGTATTATTCTCCAAAGATAATTTGATCTTTTTTTAATCTTTAATTAATTAATTTAGAACATTTTCCCATGGTTACAGGATTCATGTTCTTTTCTTCCCCTTCCTCCACCCCCCTCCCATAGTCGATGCACAATTCCACTGGGTTTTCCATGTGTCATTGATCAAGACCTATTTCCATATTATTGATATTTGCACTAGGGTGATTGTTTAGAGTCTATATCCCCATCAACCCATGTGATTGAGCAGTTGTTTTTCTTCTGTGTTTCTACTTCCAAAGTTCTTCCTCTGAATGTGGATAGTGTTCTTTTTCATACGTCCCTCAGAGTTGTCCTGAATCATTGCCTTGCTGCTAGTAGAGAAGTCCATAACATTCAGTTGTACATAATTTGATCTTCTTGAAGGGAAGAACTATTTCATGGTGGTCTTTGAGTCCTCTGTAGCTTATAAATAGTAGGTTTTCAATAAATTTTTGAAAATCATTTTAATGTGAAGAGAATGTAATACCAAAATTAATAATAAACTTTCCCTCAAATAATATGTTATTAATTCTTTAATATTTAAAAAAAGTAATTTGTGATTTGTGACAGAACACATGGGATGCTTCTCATTTGTAACTTTTCACAGGGCTGGAGATTGTGTACAATAGTGTGTAATTTCATTAGGTCAAATATGATATCAATGAGCCAATGAGTAGAAAGACAGAACAGTCAACGTCAGAAACTATAAGTGAAAAAAATTTAGATTACAATCTGCTTTGAAAAGTTGGGAACAAGGTACAAAACTTGGCATTTAACTCTTCCTTTAAATATTTTTTAACATTAGCCCATTCTTCATTTCCAAAATCATAGCCTTCATTCAATTTTTCCTCACACTATTTTAATATCAAACATTAATATTTCTATCTCTAATCTTTCCTCAATGAAATCTGTATTGCATAGAGAAAGGAGAGTCCTTCCCCTCACATACTTACATTTTCTATGTGGACAGCACTGTGCTAGACATCAGAGAAAACGCAAACCTAAGATAAAATACACTGCTGTTATTAATGTTATAGTCTAGTAGGCAAATAAAGCAATGATACAAAATAATATAATAAAAATTATGCATGGTAAATGCACAAATAGAGAGTTATGGAAGAAAAAATTATACGTGGTCCATGGTTGAAGGACATTAACAACCATATAGTAGGTATATAAATCAGGGGAAGGTCCATGGTGGAAGCAGCATTTGAATTGCTTTAAAGCATTAGCAAAATTCACCAGGAGAGAAGATAGGAAGAGGACATTGGGAACAATTTGTACAAAGATTAGAGTTTGGAAAACCTGGGATAGGTTCAAGGAAAACAGTGTGTTCCAGATGCAAAGAGAAAAAAACAGTCTAAACACCAAACCTTTAGTAATGTCTAACTTCTGGGGAAGAGAAAAAAAGGCAAAGGGAAAAGAAAGAGAATGAGCAATTAGGTAAATATAATATCAAACGAGATAAAATATCCATTAAAAAACTTTTTGTTAAGATTGTGAAATGCTCCTGAGAGGTCAAAAAGGACAAGGGGGATTGAAACAAACAACCATTGAATTTGGAGAAGAGGAGATCAAGCAGAAGAGTTTGAATTGAGCAATCGGGAAAGAAGTCCCTTTATATTGGGTAAAGAAATGGGTGAGGAGGAAGTGGAAGTGTTGGATATAGATTCCATGAAGAAGTATAACAGGAAGAGAGGAAAGAGATAGAATGGTAGCTAACTGGTATAAAAAGTCAAGAGAAAGTTTTTTGTTTTAAGATTGGGACCACATTTTCATTTTGATAGACACATCAGGAGGGGCTAGTGATAAAGAGATTGAATATGCATAATTAAAAAATATGTACTTTTTAAGTAGTGTCCTGGAGGAGTTAGAAAGGAATAGAATCAGAATTGAAAGTAGACAAATTATCCTTAGCGAGGAATAAGGATACCATTTTATGGGGGGGGGTGGCCAGAAGAAAGGAGAAATTAAATTAATAATAACAATAATTAAATCAAATATTACATAATAAAAAGTAATTAAAATGGAAATTAAAAATTCTCTAATAGTTATCCCTGGCTCTCAAGTAACTCTCTTCTCTTACTTAATTATACCATAGTATCTACTTTGATATTAAAAAAATCTTACCATCAATAATTTCTTCAATTATTCCATGAGTAATTTTTCCTACATCATAATTTGGTTTTATAATAACAATATTTTTTATTTTTATGGTGTTAAGTGAATTATGGAGGAAGCCAGGTGGCATAGTGGATAGAGTACTAGGCCTAGAGTTGGAAAGAAAACCAACCTCAGACACTAGCTCTATGACCCTAAGCAAATCATTTAACCTTCTTTGCCTCAGTTTCCTATGTGCAAAACGAGGTGGAGAAGGAAATGACAAATCCTCCAGTATCTTTGCCAAGAAAACACAAAATTGTGTCATGAAGAGTCAAACATTACTGAAATGACTGAATAACAACAAAAATGAATTGGGGACTTAATATCAAGAGGACCTGTGTATGGTTCCATCCCTGGCTCCACCATTTAATATTTATGCCAGTCCATTTTGCTTCTCTCTGAACCTTTATTTATTCTTAGCAAACTGAAGATAATGTTATCTATTATAACAATTCATTGGTTTACTGTTAGAAGAGTGCTTTATAAGCCTTAAAGAGCTATATAAAGTGTTAGAATTATTGTCATCATTATTTGGTGCATTCCTTACAAGAGTCCTTTCCTGTAGGTTTTTCCAGTGAATGGACCACAGATTTTATTGGAATAGGGAACTCCCATATGAGAAAATTCCATCTACCAATGCTGGCTGGCACTTTCTTGATGACTTATAGTCTTAGAGTTGTCTAGAGCACTGGGAGATTAAATGATTTGCCCTGGTTAACAAGGCGCTATCTGGAAGAGGCATTATCTAATAATGTTTTTAAATATATAAAAAAATCCATAGGATTATAAAGGAAACCAGTTATATCAATATATAAACAGAATTAGAAAAACAACACCACGTTCATAGACCTCAATTAAGAACCCTCAGTTAAAGGGGAAATATTCCTTTCTTTTTCCCAGCTAAAATCTTGCCTTCCAAAGGAAGTCTTTTCTGGTTGTTCACCTCACTGTTTTAATGACTTCTGTCTTGATTATCTCTAATTAATCTTGTGAATAGTTTGTTGGTAGATTGTTTTCCTGTTTTCTTCTCCATTTGATAGTAATCTATTTGAGAACATGGATACATTTTATTTTTCTTTATATCCCTAGCACTTAGCACAGTGTACATAGTAGGTTCTTAATAAAAACATGTTGGCTAACTGATATCTGGCTTTATGGCTAGCACTCTTTGATTTGAGTCACATTCTCTCTCTCTCTCTCTCTCTCTCTCCTTTGCTCACTCCTTTTTCACTGTCATTATTATTATTATCATTAAGAATTAATTATATATAAACATAACATACTATCATGGCATAGTTTGGCTTGCAGCCTGTGAGTTTCAATGTATATGTAAATATGAGTATATATACATGATATTATATATTAATAAAGCCAAAGGATGAAGTTCAAGCCCTGCCAATGGAATGGTTTTCCTGAAAATGTTTCTTTTAAAAAAAGAATAGTATTTTAATGGTCTATTTCAATTCAACAAATACTCTGTGTCTTCAGTACAAAGCACTGTGATAGGTAAAAGAAGAGAAATGGGAACAAGCATTTATTAAATACCCACTATGTGCCAGGTATTATGCTAAGCACTTTACAAATATGTCATTTGATCCATCTAGCAAACTATGTGAGGTAGGTGTTATTATTATCCTTATTTAACAGTTGAAGAAACTGAGGCAGATAGAAGTTAGAGACAGTGTCACACAGATGGTAAGTGTCTGAGAGCAGATTTGAACTCAGATCTTCCTGACTCCAGGTCCAATGCTCATAATGCAAAAACAAAACAAGGATACAAATGAAACATTTTTTGACCTCAAGGAATTCACAATAGACTAATATGTATATTATAAGGGAAACCAAGGTAGGGAAATACACTAGTAACTAGGAGAAATCTGAGGAAAAGACACTGAGAAAGTTAAATATTCTGAGAGATAGAATTTTCTCTTCTATTAGATTATGTGCTCTTTAAGAACAAGGATCATTTTGCTTTTTGTTTTTATATCCTCAGCACCTAGTATGGGACCTGGTATGTAGTAAGTACTTAAATGTTTGGGGAGGAATCAGTTGAGGACGAACAAGTTCACAGCATTGTACAGAGGTAGGAGATAGAATAATACATTTTATTAAAGAAAATGTACTTTCTTAATGAGTCTACTGCTGTTGTTACCCTCGATGCCTACCTCACAGATTGCTTTATACACCAGCCCTGATTTCTCTTCTAATGCCAACCTTCATTTCCAATTGCCTGAAGGACGTTTCCACCTAGATAACTCTCCTGACATTCAGCACGGACAAAATTGAGTTTGTTGTCTTTTCCCTTGAATCTACTCTTCCTTCTGGATTCATTAGTTCTCTTTCTGATACTACCATTAGGCCATTCTCACATGGTAGAAACTCTTGAGTTATTTTTGCTATTGGGGTACCTCTTGGTACCACTTAGTAAATTGTCTCTTTCCAACTAAATTGAAACCTAGTACATTCAAAGATTGAATGCTTCTTGAGCCTAGGGAGTAGTTCTCTGCTTCTGCTTCTATAGATGATGAAATCAATTAGTTTCATTGATAAATTGGTTTAATATTCTTTGTATGCCCTTGGGCTTCTTGCAATTGGTTAATCCTGTGTACAAACTGGAACTATCCAAAGTCTTTTTTCTCTAATGAACATACACACTTGGGAGATAAATCTTATCTTTGGATTATATAATCTCCAAGGTCCTTTCCAGATCTTAGTGTATGAGTTCTTATTCAAGGAGATGGCTATTATTGTTCTCCTTCATAAATTGGGGTACATTTCCTTGAGGGGGTGGGATCTGAGATAATTTCTAAATGAATGAAGGAAGAGAGGCAGTTTGGCAGATGGTCAGTGGGTAGCTATTGAAGGCTTGGGGGATTGTAGAGAAATAGCGTGGAGGCTGGAGTAGGAGGAAGGAACAAAAGGAGCCAAGAATAGTTCCAGGCTAGAGCAAAAACTCTGAGAGAGAAGGTATATGATATAGGGGATGTATATCTTGAGATTTTTTTGATTCAAAGATTAAAATGATAATGAAAACAGCTCCCTTTTATTTAGTCTTATACAGTTTTAAATCACTTTCCTCTTAATAAGTCTGTACAACAGGTAGAGGATTCTTTAGTCTTCTCATTTTTTCTTTTTCTTTCTTTCTTTCTTTCTTTTTTTTTTTTAACCCTTACCTACTATGTGTATTGGCTCCAAGGCAGAAGCGTGGTAAGGGCTAGGCATTGGAAGTCAAGTGACTTGCCCAGGGTCACACAGCTAGGAAGTGTCTGAGGCCAGATTTGAACCTAGGACCTCTCTTATCTAGGCCTGGCTCTCAATCCACTGGCTCTCAATCCAGCTACCCCTTCTCATTTTTCAAATGAAGAAACTGAGTGAAGTTGTGACTTCCTAGGATCACACAACTATAAAATAAAACATCAAGCCAGAATTTGAACTCAGTTCACAGTTCTATTCACCCCACTGCTTCCTCTGTGTTCCAATGGACAAAATAGCTACATGCACTTTTGGTTAAGAGTCCTGTTACGTGTTTGGTTGCTCTGGTCCAGTTTCCTGATTCCATTAGTGTACCCACCTCCATGGTGAGGAATCTTCCTCTACTGTGCAGAATGACCATAGCTTTGCAATTCATAATATGATTGAAGCAGTATGGAGAGTAAAAAGAGTAGAAGCCAGGTAGAAAATCTCAAGTCAGAAGGACCTGTGCTACTTTTGACATGTACATAACTTCTCAGTACTCTAAACATCTCTCTATATGTGGTATTGATAGCTTATTTTCATTTTTGCAAGATATGGACAATCCCAATTATTCTTTCTTTGTGTTTCCCCTCTAATTAAGAAGAAAAGGCAACAAAGGCTAAGAATACATATGTATGTACATATATATGCACATACATATGTAACATTAAGCATAGTAACTTAAAGAATTAATAATACTAGATTTGTACAAGAGGTCATACAACAGACAACTATGGTGGTTGTTGTTCAGTCATGTCTGATTCTTCATAACCCCGTTTGAGGTTTTCTTGGCAAAGATACTAACATGGTTTATCATTTCTTTCTCTGACTCATTTTACAGATGAGGAAACTGAGGCAAATAGGGTTATGTGATTTGCCCTGGGTTACACAGTTAGTAAGTATCTGAGGTCCAATTTGAAATTAGATCTTCCTGACTCCAGAACATTGCTATTTTTGTTTTAATCATTATTGCTTGTTATTATTCAAAAGTAGATTTTAAAATATCATTCTGGGAATACTAGGAAGCCGTGATCTAGTGCCAAGAGTACTAGTTTTGGAACCAGAGAACCTGAATAAAGACTTTCTTTATTGCTACTGAAGTTTCATTGACCATGATTAGTAGGATAAACCAGTGAGTTCACTACCTTTAAACTATTCCCAATGAATCAATGAATTAAAAAGAACTTATTAAGCACTTATCGTGTACCAGCTTATCACTGTGCTAAGCTGTAGGCATATTAAAAACAAGTAAATTAGACAATTTCTGATATCAGGAAGCTCATAGTCTAAAAGGGAAATATATAAAGGAAAGTTTGAGTTAGGAAGTGGGCTTGGTTGCCTGGTTCTAGACTAGGTAAGGCAAAAGTTTCCCATCAAAGCTTAGCCGTCCCAGAGGCAGTCTAGTAAGAGGAGGGGAAGAGTGACTTTGGACAGTGCAATTTGGAAAGCCCTGGGAAGTGCCAACCCCCAACATGGACAAATTAAACAGAGTCACCTCCAGAGTGACACTAGAGCCAGCTCTAAGCTTCTAAAAATTTCAGTGTGAGTATTTTTACCTCAGAAATTAGTTTACCTTAGAAATTAATTACTATAAACCAGGGCTTGATTTACTGTTTTGTTGATCATCTAGACTTAAGAAAGTGTTGTTAATGTATATTAGACTTTTAATGTTTAATAGTTTAATGCCTACATATATTTTTTTCATAGAGCCTGGTTGTTAAATATTTACCAGCACACCCCTGGGCAAAAGACAGTGGAACTTTCAATATGAAAGAAAATGTTAACCTCAGAGGTCAAGCAATACACATGTAAAGAGATAGTGTGACATTCTGGGAAATGGAATTTCAAGTTTTGCTTTCCTAAGTTTAATAATTAAGAATTTTTTTCTACCAAGAGTGTTGTTATAGAACATTAGTGCATTTTATGAAATTGATTATACAATTGATTAGACAAGTAGGTAGGTGGCACTGGGGACATGGTTCTGGGTATGAAGTCAGTTCAGTTCTTGACTTGGACAATTAGCATGAACCCATCATGCCATTTTTTTCTTTCACTTTCTCTATACAAAGGGAAAAACAATAGCACCTACCTCCCAGAGTTGTTGTAAGGCTCAAATTATTTCCCTGCCTTCAAATGCTTAGAAACTATCTTATGTCCCCCCTGCCCCCTCAAGGATCCTAATTTTATAAAGGAGAATAATAATAGCCATTTCCTAAAATAAGAACCAATAGACTTATATAAAGCACTTAAGAAACCTTCAAGTGCTTTATAAGTGTTATTTTTATTATTTAACTTATGACCATGAACAGTTCATATTATCTTTCTCATCAATAAAATGGGAATAATAATATGTACAATACCTGTTTTCATCACTCCTTTAAAGAAAGTGCTTTGTAGATTTCAAAGCCTTATAAAAATGTGAAATCTTTATTATTATTTAATTATTTATTGGACACATAAACTTAGTACTTTCCTGGATAGTGTGTGCGTCAGGTTCATTTAATTAACTTTTTAAAAATAAAACTATATAAAAAGCATTCAAATGAATCCTGTGTTCAAGGCTATTTTAGTTCAAATTATGAGAAAGACACATCATATAAGAACTCTCTTCTCTGTCACAAGTCACATAATATCTATAGTTATAATAATTAAAAAAAAAAGTTTACCTTGTGGTCCACCTTCTGCTGATGAACCTGCCCAAACTAAGAAAATCTGATCAGTGGACAACAAATAAATAGTTTGTCACTAGTTTTGTACTCAAATCCTTTTGTGCTTTCAAAGTATATGTCCCACTAGATAACCATTGAGAGCCCAGGGTCACCTTTATGGCAAAATGAGGAATTGGATATTATGACTAATAAAATAAGACAAATAATTAAATTTAAATAGCATAGGACAGAATAAAAATGCTATGGGAATTTTGAAGAAAAGGAGATTAGTAAAGCCTAGCACTGTCTTGGAAGGTTTCAAAGAGGTGGCAGGGGATTTCAATTAATCCTTGAAGGACAAGTAGGGTTTATCATAGCTGTGGAGAAGAGTTATGGATGAAGTCAATAGGAATGAACAAAATGGGTTTCTTGTGCAGTAAAGAAACCTGGTTCATAAGAAGTTTCCTAAAAACAACTTTGAAAGAATTAACTATGAGCAATCCAGTGACTAACCACAATTCCAGAGAACCTATGATGTATCTGCTAACAGAGAACTGATGGAGTCAGGGTATGGAATGAGGATATATTTTTGGGGCATGGCCAATACAGAAAAATTGTTTTGTTTAACTATACATATGCTACTCTTTTTTTCCTCCAAAAGGGTAGATAAGTGTGATGAAGAGAAATTAGATATTTCTTAATTAAAAAATAAATTAAAAAACAATAAGGTTAATATAGGGAAGTATTGGGAAAGAAAGCCACATAGGTCAAATTTTGGAGAGTCCTGAAAGCCAACTGAAAAAATGATATGGTAGCATGTCCGTGAACATGGGAATTTTTTGAAAAGGAAAAGACATGATGAAAATGGCATTTTAGGAAGCTTATCCTGGAAGTGATGTACAGAATGAATTGGATAATATGGATTTTTGGAACTGAGATAGCTAGTAAGAGGCTTTTGCATAATCCAATTGTACAAAATATTCCTCCTTGGTGCAGGGAAAGCACCTCTACCAAGGGTACCTGGGTATACTCCTATCTTTTGTTCTTTTTAAGTTCTTTCTCAATGGATACACATGGCAATTTGAGAAACCAGTCCAGAATGAGAAAAAATACAGATACAAACATATACAAGAATACAACTGGTGAGATAGCTGAGTAACCTTACAAATGCCAAGATTTAATAGAAGATACTGATGTGAACAGAAGCCAAGTGGGACACAACTATGGGATTGAAAGTAGAATTGAAATCTGTTTTACTGGTACAAGACAATAGTGTCTCCATAGGTCCCTGAAGGAATCATTGTGTATGCAATGGTAGAGGCTACAAAATCTGGATAGGATTTGAAATTTCAAAAGGAAAGAGGTATTTTGACCCAAAGGTATCTTTTGAACTGTAAATATGGCAACCATAGAATGATCTCTTTAAAATGACAGATGCTACAGAGCAAGTCCTCTGGAAAATCATAACATTATAGATTTAGAGTCTATATAATTCAACTCTAATTTTATAGCTGAGGAACTGAGTCCCAGATAGATAGGTTAAATGATTTGTTCAAAGTTACATAGATACTCAGTGGAAGAAGCAGGTTTCTAACCCAGGTCTTTCTGACTCTAAATCCAGAATCCAACCCACAGCCAACTGCACATTATGAAGGTGATGAATATCATCTGCTACAGAGAAGAACTCTGGAAATTTTAATTTCCAGGGGCACAAAGTAATATTTTTTTCTGGAAAGGGGGCGGTAGGCCAAAAAAGTTTGGGAACCACTGCCCTAATTGCTCTAATCGAGTTGAGCTCTTCCCAGATCAATTCAATCTCCCTCTCTGTTCCTGTATTATTAGAGGTTCTCTTTGGGTACACTCTTATGTCCAATGTCTCTAATCCCTCTCATACTGCTTTGAAGTTATATTTCGTGCTGTCAATGTCAAGAAAAAAAACATTCAAGGTATGGCTCCATATGAAAGGTTATGGTGTGGAGAGGTATGACACAAAGATATCCGACAGTATATACTGTATTTTATGATTAGTGCATTACTGTTTTTCCCAAATAAAGGGCTATGTGAAGTCTATTCAGAAAGATCATTAATGACAAAGTTGGGGGGGAGTAGTCTAAGGAAATATTTATGGAAGAAATAATATTTGCATGAACTTTAAAGGATGGTTTGGAATAGTGCTACTGAGAGGGTAGGGGAAAGCACCACAGACAGGGAATATCATGATCAAAAACATGGAGATGGGATTTTAGGGATACATTTTAGACACATTTAGGGAACACAGGTCAGTCTAGTACAAATAGAGTGTAGAACTGGGGAACAATACCATAGGACACTGGAATGTAGGGTAGTGTCAGGTTATGGAGGGCCTTAAATATCAGGCAAAGAATATGAGCTCTTTTGATTTGGAAGTAGGGAGACAGTGAAGATTTTTGATCATTGGAGTAATATCACTAGCTGTATACATAAAGACATTTGATTTGGCAGTGGTATTAAAAAAGGATTAAAGTGAGAAGATAGTGGTACACATCCTTTATGAGGTTATTGTAGTAATCCCAATGGTTATTGCAGTAATTCTAATTCTGATAAGTCTTTTAAAGTACTTACTCTGTGCAAGGCATTCTGTAGGCACTTGTGATATAAAGGTAAAGGGGAAAACCAAACCAAAACAAAAAATGGTCCTTGCCCTCAATGGTTTTTTATTCTATTGGTAGGAATATATGTATGGGTAAAATATATATACAGATAAGTATCAGATAATTTGAAATGGGTTAGGGGGTGATGACTGAATTAAACCTTGGAGAATATTAAAGAGTCTAAGAATTAGATGTGAGAAGGGAATGTATTTAAGATATAAGGGACAGTCCTGCAAAGTCACAGAGGTGGAAGATTCTTAAAGGCTGAATTTGAAGAATAACAAGTAGGCCAGTTAGATAAAGTACAGACAGTAGAGAAGGGGGTAAGGAGAAATAAATAGGGAAAGATAGGCTAGTCGGGATGAGAAAGTTTTCAATGCCATGCTGAGGGATATGTATTTTACATTAGAGGCAATAGGAGACATGAGTTTTGGAGAAAGTATAGGACACCATGAGCCCATCTGTGCTTTAGGAAGATTATTGTGGCAGATATTTAGAAGACTGGTTGTAGAGAGTTTAAATTAAATGCAGAGTGACTAATAAGAAGACTATAACAATAATCTAGGTGATGAGTGCTTATAGTAGGACAATAGCTTTGTGAATTGTGAAGAGACAGGTGAAATAGATATTGTGGAGAACAGATAAGATTTGACTCTGAAAAGTTAGATAGAGGAGAGAATCAAATATAATTGTAAATTTATATCCATAGAAGACATAGTGAACTTGTGATTTTGTGACAAATGATAGTCAGAAGCAGGTTTCTATTAAGGGAAAAACAGATTGGTTCAATTTGGCATATGACTTCGAAGCTCTTGTGGGCTATCAATTGGATATGCCTTTCAAAGCTAGTTGAAGATGAAGATCTGAAATACAAAAAGAGAGTTCAGGTCTAAGGATGCAAATTCGAGAATCATTATCATAAAAGTGTCAATGGAAGTCCCATCAGTGTATGATGTTACCAAGGGAAAAATTTTAGGGAGAGCCAAGAGCAGAACCTTAGAAAATAACCATTTTAAGGGATTGAGAAGAGGGTGGGATGATTGTCAAAGGGAAAAGAAAATTATGAGGAATTCAAGGAGAGAATAGTGTCTCCAAAGTCAAGGAAGGTAAAAAAATCTTGTGTGTTCAGTAGTAAAAAAATACAGAGTGATCAGAGAAGTGAAAAAAGACCAGTGGACTGGATAATTAGGAGGTATTCCTTGCCTAATAAGGCACTTTAAATAAAATCATGGGGATGGACAGGAGGTTGCAAGGAGTTGAGGAGAGGGTGGGTGATGAGTATGTAGACACATTAAATAGTAACAACCATTTCAAGAAGTTTAGCAGAGAAGGGGAGAATGCATTTAGGACATTAGAATTTTGAGGCAGAACTGTGGAAGGCACACTTTTTTTAGGATTTGAGAAACCTGAGCATGTTTTAAGGCAGGTAACGAGGAACCACTGGTTCGGAAGAGATTGTTAATGTGTAATGGTGGAGCAAAGTCCTGGAGGAAGTAGGAAGAATGCAATCAAAAGCATAGGTGGAAGGTTTAGCCCTAGTAAGGAATGAATATACCTACTATTCTGGGACCAGCAGGGAGGAGAAAAGTGATTATGTAGATAAAGTTTGAGGAACAAATGAGCGGAGAGGAGGTGAAGGAGCTAGCATCAGGTGGCCTTAATATTAAATAAGTGTTGGAGGCAGGGTTATTGGACCTTGAGGACAGTAGAGTTTTCAGTCCTGTGAAGTGAGCGAGTTAGAAAGGAACCAAAGGATTGTTGAGCAACAGTGGCAAATGGTTTTTACTTAAGACCTTGGTTGTAATGTGTCAATTTGGAGAGGATCAAAGATACACTGTCCTCTGAGCCAGGGGGTAAAGATGAAAGAATGTAAAGAAAAAGACCTACTGATGGAGAAAATATTACTTCTATCTTCTCAACCAATTGAAAGGTGATTGATGCCATTTGGAAATAAGAAAAAGTGGTGACAGACGTCAAGTAAAGCTTGAAGGAAAATAAAACTAAAATCCTCAGGCTTCCTGAATTTTGTTGGCTCTTATATGAATCTATTAACATGTTCTAAAAGATATGGAAATTCACAAATCATACAATGTGCAATTTGAAGGGTTAATAAATTGTTCTTCTAGTTTCAAGAGATTTCAAGTGCTAAGATGATAGAAAGAAAGGATCATTATGCACACATGATTGATTCATAGTAGGGAACTCAGAGTCTCTGTGGTCAGCTTGAGCTGCACGAATTTGAAGAAATCTGATCCCTTGATACTAAATGTTCCTCATAAGCATTCCTCACCTTTTTTGGGGGTTGGGAGAGTGGACACAACACAGCTATGAAACCAGGTGTGTCACTAAATCTGCGTTCTGTTTAAATCACATTCTCTTCTGCCTACTTTGATTAATAGTTTGTACCCTCACTGTCACTGATTTACTGTTTTTTAAAACACATGTTAAATTATATATATATATATACTAATATATATGTATATATACATATAAACTGCATGCAGTTTTTGTTTTTATATTATACATACCTAATTTTTTCTAGATATATTCAGGACTCTTTGGTTCTAAAGCCTGACTCATGCTATTAAAATGACTTCCACATCCAACTTGTCTTATATTATGCATTGAATATTTCCTCTGTCCTTGTTTTCTATCCAATAAGTTAAGTTTCCTATATATTTCTAGATTTTGTCAGATGGTAAAGAAGTTAAAAACAAAAACTCTGTCTCAATCCTGGCAGCATGGTCTGTGCCTATATAGAAAGAGATTACATTACAAAGATGATTTTAAAAATTCTAATGCTATATATCATTGATTACTTATTTTGAATAATTAAAATGTGCTTTCGAAACATTTTTCAATATTAAGTAGAATAAAGTTGATTTATTCCACTATGACTTTACTTAATATGCTAATTGAGTAAATGAATTAAAATATTTAAACTTTAAGTTGGCATTAACCGAAGAGCACTGCACTAGCAAAAACAGTATTAAATTCAATTCAGATCAATTCATCTAAACTTTATTTCTAAAAACATTTTTATTAATACATTTTGTGTTTCTGTTATCTTGTTTTGGAACTTATCTTTCCCCTTTTCTCAGAGAACCAGCTCTAGAAATAAAAAAAAATGGAACAAAAGAAAGGTGTAACAATGTTCAGCTAAATGAAGACATCAACTAAGCCTGACAATATATGCAAAGTTCCACTCCCATAATACTTTGTAGAGGAGACCTCTACAAAGGAGGGATGGAGATTGGGTTCACATCTCTTTCTTGTAAATAAGCTCCCATCTTATAATTATGGTGTTTATCATAAAAAGGTATTAAAGGGACAGGGACTGGAGTGGTGATTTAGTGTATAAACACCTCCCATGTGGGGAAACTCCCTCTACAATACAGAGCAGCACCTTCTCTGCAACTTAGACTCTTAGAGAATGGTTTAGGGGCACTGAAATATTTAGTGACTTTACCCAGGGTCACACACTAGTGCTTGTCAGAAGATTGACTTGAAATCATGTCTCCCTAGGTCCAAAGCTAGTTCTCTGTTCGTTATCCCAACCTGCATTAAATACTGATTAAAATCTTACTATGTGCACAACGCTGTGCTAGGTCCTGGGCTCTACAAAGATGAATAAGATATGCTGCCTGCCATCATGGACCCTGTATCCTGGTAGGGCAAAAAGACAGGGATTCAGCTTATATCTTGAAGACTGTAACTGTGAGCAAAAAGTACAACCTAATATAATTACATTCGTTTTTGAAAAAATTAGAACAATACAAGAGAAGAGTAATCAGAAAAATATTCTGCATAAAGGACAAACCTAGAGTTGAGTAAAGCTAAAGGAGAATTAGAGGTGATAACATAATATATTGGAAAGAATCCAAAGACAGAGAGAAAAGAAGTTAGAAGATGGAAGAGATTTATTTATGAGGAATGATTAATACTATTAAATATGAATAGCTTAACCTTGCTATTTATAGAAAGACAGCTTTGTGAGACAGTGGAGCACTGGATTTGGGTACTAGGTGGCGGGCCCTGCTTTAGATCCTAAGGATACTGATACAAACTTTGGAATAATCGCTTTTCTCTAAGTGTTTTCATCCTAATGGGGGAGATGACAAGTACATATATACATACATATGTATATAGAGAATAAATACAGTGTAGTTAAATAGGAGACAGTTAGGGAGGGAAGGCATTCAGAGTTGGGGGAGGGACAGAAAAAGGCTTGAAGAGAAGATGTTGTTTGTACTTATGTCTTGAAGGGAGAAAGGGATTCTATTAGGCCTAATAGGAATAATAATTATAGCCAGTATTTATAAATTTATAACAGTAATTATTTATATCTATTTGTATTATTTATTATTTGTATTATTTATATATGATAATAATTTATTATTATACTTCATTTATAACAATATTAATTCATAATAAAATGTAATTGATAATAAAATAACCTTAAATGGTGTTTACATAGTGTTGAAGATTTGTGATATACTTTACACATGTTGTCTCATTTGATCATCACAACAACAATCTTTAAAGTTATTATTATACCATTTTACAGATGAGGCAAGAAAAGCTTAGTATCTTACCCAGTCTTACACAATTTGCCCATTTTACATTCCTGGTATAGTAGGTTTACCTTTTGACAATACAAAATTGGGATCAGGAAGGATCTCTGCATGCCCTGCCTTTACCTTCCAGGCCCTTTTTATGTGATTTCCATTGGAATCTTTGTGTAAACTTTCTATGAAGGATGATAATTAGATTTGACGGAACTTGTAAATACAATCAGGGTCAATGACAGTTTTGAAGTTTAAAAAATGATATAGTTTAGTAACTTTTGAAATCTCTTTGCAAAGGAAAAGAGGTCTAGGATGAAAAACAGAGAGCAGTAGTATAAAAAATGATAAAAATTATGGAGAATGAATTTGAAGTTGAATTTGGCACCTGGGCAACATTCTTGGCCTTGCAATTTATCAGGGCAATGTTTCCCATAAGGAGGATGGTTTTCCTTTTAAAACTGACTCATCAGGGGAAGGCAGGTGGAGTGGTGGATAAAGTGATGGGCCCCAAATCAAGGTAGACCTGAGTTCAAATCTGCCTTCAGACATTTATTAGCCAGGTAGCCCTGAGCAAGTCACTTAATCTTATTCGTCTCATTTTTCTCCTCTATAAAATGAGCTAGAAACTGAAATGGCAAAACCACTCTAGTTTGTTTTTGAAGAAAACCTCAAAAGGAATAGAATGATTTTTGTTTATTTTACATAAAAACTGTTCATTGCTAAACAGTAAAATTTATACTTAAAGTCATATTCTGCATTGGATTTTTGTGCCTCTCCATTTAGTCAATTCTGCTTTATTTTCTTTTTGCATTACTTTGATTTCACTTCCCCATTTTTCTTCTGTTTCTCTGATTTGATTTTTGAATTCCTTTTTGAGCTCTTCCAGAGCCTGAGATCAATTGTCATTTTTCTTTGAAGTTTCGCATGTGGCTGCTTTGGTCTCACTGTCTCCTTCTGAGTCTGTGGCTTGTTCTTCTTTGTTTGTCATAGAAATTTTCTATAATTAGGTATTTTTCTTTGTTTGCATTTGTTTGCCATTTGCTCATTTTTCTAGTCTCCTCCCACCTTGACTTTTATATTAAAGGTGGGTTATATTTTCTGGATAGAGGTAGACACTCTTAAACTTCACATTTTCCTTGCTTTTACTCTCAGCTTTAGTTATGGGTTTCTGTAGGTTTTAGTTCTTCCAGGGTAGTAAGGTGTCCTGTGGGCTTGGAGCTCTTCATGCCCCCTTCCTTTGCTGATTCAATCTCCCCTAAGGACTGCTGATGGGTTGCAGGGCTCAGGGCACTGTGAGCTATCTTGTGCTGGGGCTCAGGCACTCACCTCAAGCCTGGGTCAGGTCTCTGGGCCTCACCCTCAGCTTACACCTGCTGTGTGCATTGTGGCCTGCCGGCTGATGGAGCCTGGGGCCTCAGCATAGGCTTAGGCAGGGGCTCTGGGTCTCCCCTTACGTCTGAATGGGCCAGGCACCATGGACTCTGTCATTCTACTGCCTTGTTGTTCTAGGGACCTCAGGTTCTGTGCCTAAGGCTGTGCTGGTAGGAGACAAGTCTAGGCAGCTATATCCTGGACTAGCTTTTAGAACAGGACTGGGAATGTACTGCATTTCTGTTTTGAGAGGAAATTTTTAGCTAAGTTTGGAGAGGTTCTTCACTAGAACTCTGATCACTGGAGGCTGATTTTATTGTGTCCATGGTAACTCGTGAAGTTTATTTACTAAGTATTTGAGAGTTCAGATGAGTGTTGGTTGGGAGAGTACCCATACCAATCCAATGAAATCATAAATCCTTGAAATTTTTAGGTAGTATTTGATAGACAAAGTCTAAAAGTAGAAAAATTGAGAACTGCAATGTTTTTGTGTTTCTCAGAATCCAAAATAAGATATTAAGAATTCCCATTTTTCTTGGGCAAGATTTTTTATTGTATTTCCCCCCTAAGAAATGTGCTCATTTTCAAAAATTTAAGCTATATATTTTTAAATTAAGAGAAATCTATATTATCTCCCTTCACTTCCCCTTCCATGGTGGGGGTGGGGGAGAGAAAAAGAAGTCCTTTGAAAAATATGCATAACAAAACAAATTCTCTCACTCTGTTTTAAAAAAAAATTCATTCTGCACTGTGAATCATCCATTACCTCCCTGCCAGGCAAGAGAGAGCTTGCTTGATTATTAGCCTTCTGAAATAATGGGTGGTCAAAATTGTGCTGATCATGGAATTGGCATATTTTTTAAACCCTTACCTTCTGTCCTTGAAGCACTTGGCACTAAGTATTGCATCCAAGGCAGAAGAACAGTAGGGGCTAGGCAATTAGGGTTAAGTGACTTGCCCGAGGTCAAACAGCCAGGAAGTGTTTGAGGTCAGATTTGGACCTCTTTCTCTAAGCCTGGCTCATAATTCACTAGCTGCTTGTGGATTGGACATTTTTGAAGTCCTTTTGGGAGTATCCCTTTATCGCCTCTTCCCAAATAAATAATAATAGATGGTTTTTTGATGGTTATAAAATCACTTTGCAAACATCATATATATATATATATATATATATATATATATATATACACACACACACACATATATATG